>NC_040092.1:41733450-42053385 GCF_003369695.1 Bos indicus x Bos taurus
AGAGAAATATCAGTAACCTCACATATGCAGATGACACCACACTTATGGAAGAAAGCAAAGCGAAAGTAAAGAGCCTCTTGATAAAGGTGAAAGAGTGAAAAGGCTGGTTTAAAACTCAAAATTCTAAAAACTAAGATCATGACATCCTGTCCCATCACTTCATGGCAAATAGATGGGGAAACAATGGAAATAGTGACAGATTTTATTTTCTTGGGCTCGAAAACCACTGCAGATGGTGCCTGCAGCCATGAAATTAAAAGATGTTTGCTCCTTGGAAGAAAAGTTAAGACAAATTTAGACAGCACATTTAAAGCAGAGACATTACTTTGCTGACAAAGGTCCATTTAGTCAAAGCTATAGTTTTTCCAGTAGTCATGTATGGATGTGAGAATTGGACCATAAAGAAAGCTGAGCACCAAAGAGTTGATGCTTTTGAACTGCGGTGCTGGAGAAGACTCTTGAGAGTCCCTTGGAGTGCAAGGAGATCAAATCAGTCAATCCTAAAGAAAATCAGTCCTGAATATTCATTGGAAGTACTGATGCTAAATATATGTGTATTGAATGAAAGTTATTAAAAAGTACCTGCTTTAGACACAAAAATGACGATATTCCTCAAAATAAATGACATCATTAGTTTTGTGCCACTATAAAATGATTATGAAATTCCTTAACCCTCAAGCTCCTTCATAATCTGGACTCTCATGAGGTTTCCAGTCTCAATCTCCATCATATCTTGACTTCTATCCTTCTTTCATAATTTAGTGAGGCCAAACTAATCTCAGTTATCCACACTATGAGTTTCTCACCTCTATTCATGTTTAACATATGCCTTGCATTTGATATTTCTCCTTTGCCTGGTTAAATGGTATTCATCCTTTACCCTGAAACTCAAGCTCAAATATCTTTCTGTGAGGACTCTACCTAATTACTCAGCTAATCACTTCTACATTTTATTCCTACATCTCATTGATTATCATGCCTCTGCATTTTAGTTACTTAAGAACTGTCTTGGGATCATATTTCACTGCAGGTTTAACACCAAAAAATATTCACAGTAGGCCCAAAGGATGAACTGACTTGGCTGTGAAATCTTGCAGAGAAGCCAAACTAATTGAGCTCTGTGTCTAGCTCGGGTTAGCACTGGCTAAATTCCATGCTACACTTCCTTCCTAACAAGGCGTGTGGGTTGTGATGGGATGCTCCCAAAGTGTTGTAGTGTAAGGGGAGCTAAAGGCCTGACAGAAGGCTACATGGCCACTAGTACCTCAAAGACTGTTTTCATTAAAGGGAGTTCCACTCAAACTGAGAGCACATCATCAGAGAACCACTTGGGGCCCTAATTTGCTATGCTATACTATGCTAATTCACTTCAGTCGTGTCCGACTCTGTGCAACCCCATAGACGGCAGCCCAACAGGCTTCCCTGTCCCTGGGATTCTCCAGGCAAGAATACTGGAGTGGGTTGCCATTTCCTTCTCCAAAGCATGAAAGTGAAAAGTGGAAGTGAAGTCACTCAGTTGTGTTCGATCCTCAGCGACCCCATGGACTGCAGCCCTCCAGGCTCCTCCATGCATGGGATTTTCCAGGCAAGAGTACTGGAGTGGGGTGCCATTGCCTTCTCCGGGGACCCTAATTTAGGGAGTCATTATTCTATATCACCCACTTCCTGGCTTCCCACTTTACTGTGGTCTCAGCCGGTAGCAAATCCACAACCCTATCAACAGGTAGAACATTGTTTACTAATCTTCATCTAGATCTTCTATAAAACACTACTTACTCACTCACCTAGGCATTGTTCTCTATATAGGAAATGCCTCAGTGAATGAAATAAATAGATTTCCTGGTGAATAGGAAATTAAATTAAATTTCAATGGGAAAGATACCAAGCAAATAAAGCAAGTATAAGGAAATGTTTAGTGCTGTAAACAAAGCAGAACACAGCAAAACATAGAAAGTAAAGGGGAAGAAATATTTTAGTCATGGACAAGTACTCTTTGAAGAGATGACATTTGGAAGAGCAACCCAGCCAAAGGAAAGACCATTGAGGAAACAGCATTCTAGACAGAGGTAATGGTGAGCGACAAAGGACCCAAAAGAGGAATAAGCCTGATATGTTTCATGTATATTGGTGTGATTGGATATTAGAAAGCAAAATGTACAGAAACGGATATAGTCAGTCCTTTCAGGGCATGGTTAGGAGGCTGATTTCAGAAAATGCAATAGGAGTCATTGTAGGGTTAAGGAAGATAGTGACATAATCTTATTTATGTTTTTAAAAGATCTCTTTGGCAGCCATATGAAGAATGGATCCTGAAGAATGGGTCATAGAAAAAGTAACAAAGTAAACTAAATGTAGTAATTAGCATCATGAACATAAGTAAACACTCTAGCAGAACTCCCAACCCACTTCTAATAAATATAACTGAACTTGTGAGAAAATAATCAGCTAGAAATTTTGCTTGAGGCCCAACAAAGAATCCATTCAATTTTGAGTTGTCAAATTAGGATTTTACATCCTTAGGGTTTCCTATTACCCTGAGATGCAGGGCTGTGCCAACGTCCTTGGATTATGTTTGTAATGAACTCCACCTAGAGCAAGCCATCATTCCAGCCCACACATAACTAGACATTCATTGGTACTTCAATATCACCAGAATATTTCATTTCTACATTTAATTTATGACACAGAACTCTAGGGCTCCACACAAGTTCTTGTCTCTCAGTTTAGTAAATGTCTCTCAGTTTAGTAAATGTCTCTCAGTTTAGTAAATTCTACCTGTATTTTTTTTTTTAGAAAAATATTTGCTCTTTCTATGGACATGGTACTACCTCAGGTTGGAGGTACAACAGATAAGATCCCCTTCTAAAAAATGTAAAATGACGATGAATATGAGCCTGATTAATGAACCAAGTTTCCTAAACTTATTGCATTCCACTTCCCTATATCCCCAGTCATACATCCAACCAACCATACTGCGGTTATATTTTGCTCTTATCTTTTAAGTTTGACAGAGTTTTGTTTCCCACCACGTAACCTAAGTTACCAAGCTATAATCATCAGTGACATTTTTTGCCGTTAGCAACATATTTTAAGTAAAAAAAAAATGAATTTATTGGAAAAATATAGTCTCAGAGACATAATAGGAACCTGGAATATCAGCTTTGGGAAATTGACAGGAACCAAGAACTTCTGACAAAGTAGGGAAATAAAAAACATACATAGCAAAGCCATACAACAGGAAGAGGCTGGTTTAAATACAGATACTGCCACTGGTTAAAATATGACCTCTACCTGTCTCTATGTCCTTGTCTGGGCATCAAGTCTGAATATCTAAACCCATGCTACCTGCTTACCCTGCATTTATGGGAAGAGGATGAGGGCCTGGCTACTTTCTCCCCATATGAGAAGTGTGCTAATAGAAAGAAAGAAGAGGTATGATGAAAGGAGAGGCAGGCTAAAATATAACAAGCTCAATTATTAATTTATATGCTAGTTTATCCAAAAGATATTTATTGAACCATATGATGGGCAGCCTTCTAACTAGAGAGAACAACTCTGAAAAACAGAGTTATTGGAACAAGCGTAGATAAGAAAAGTCTGTAGGTAAATACTGTTTGACTTTGTAAGCCTGTAAGCCCGAGTAAAGAGTTTGAATGTTATTCTCAGTGCAATTGTGAGTTTTTAATGAGAGAGATAATGTCAGTTAATGTTTTTAAAGGCCATTCTAACTGCCAATAAGAGAAAAGAACACAAGTAGACCAAGAGTAGAAGTTGGAAGACTATGATGGTTCTTGGCTGCAAGCGTTAGAAACATACTTTGACTAAATTACACAGGAAAGGAACTGTTTGGAAGAATGTCAAGTAACCCACAGAATCATCCAGAAGCCTGGAGGATTGGATATAAAAGCCAACAGGAATCAAGAAAGGGTGGATAACAGGAAGCACAGAAAAATGAAGATAAAAACATAATCTGGAGGGATGCCTTCCCAAATGTCACTGCCACTGATTATTCAGTGATGCATGTGCTAAATTCTCATAATCTCTGCTGGATTCTAGATGCCTCTCTGTTGTCATAAACATTTCTCCTATTCTTCCTGCCTCTGTGCATCATGTCTTCAGATTCAAACTCCTGAGTGCTATCAAAGGTCTAAACTGTGTCATATGTCTATACTCAAACTTACAAAGGATGTTACAAGACAAAGAAGGTCCTTTGTTTTCTGTAGGGAAAGCCAGAGGGGAGTGCCTCCAACCAATTCTCACACAACAGAATACTCTCTAAAACTAAGCAGAGATGTTAAGAAGCAGCATTTTCCTTGATAAATGTCCACAGAAGGACACAGAAGAAGGTATTGGTGTTTCAGTGCAGTGTGAAGCGGTCCTGGGCCTGGACTTGGAAGAGAATGTAATGGAGTGGTTGAGTGCAGGCTATGGAAAGAGATTGACAAAACTCTTCTCTGCCACTTACAACCTGTGTGATTTTGAGCAAGTCAGTTCTCTAGATTCTTTATTATTTCAAAGAAAATAATAACAGTGGCTACCAGGGGTTGTGAAAAAAAGAAAGTGAAAGTGCAAGTCACTCAGTCATGTCCGACTCTTTGTGACCCCATGGTCCATACAGTCCATGGAATTCTCCAGGCCAGAATACTGGAGCAAGTAGCCTTTCCCTTCTCCAGGGGATCTTCCCAACCCAGGGATCGAACCCAGGTCTCCCATATTGCAGGCGGATTCTTTACCAGTTGAGCCACCAGGGAAGCCCACATAGATATTATTGGAGTTAGCACTTAGTAGTAAGAGTATTATAAGTTGTAGGTATCCTTTTTTAGGATGGTACCACCGAGTGAGTATGGAAAGATATAATGAGTGGAATGATATGTATCAGAAGGTTGATAGAAATATCTTGGGAACAAATCATGGATGATCTCTAAATTATGATTTGAGCAAGTGTGTGGATAGTGGTACATTTACTGACATAAGACAAGTCCCCTTCTACCAGTTTCCTTAGTTTGATCCACCACCCCCAGCATGCCCAGGAATTCGGGTAAAAACTCTCTTGGTTCTACCCAGCTGGAGGGATACTCTTAACACCTTACCCAACACTGAAGGCAGTTTCACACATACCCCAACATATATGGAACACAAAATTACTGATTTTATATTTGTCATCTAGAATCTTTTTCCACCAAGTACCAGTGTTTCTACTAATGACTCATATGATATTGGCATTTCAGGATTTTCCAGAGAGGTCTATATTTAAATGACTACCTTCAAACTCTTTCCAAAATATAATAAGATTAACTGATAATTGATAGATATAATCTAATAGAGACCATCTCAAGGTTTGAATCTTTCTTACTTTTACCATGTTATGTTACATATTCATGGGTTAAATAAATTAGGGTATAGACATAGTTGGGAGATAATTCTACCTATTATGCCTTCCCAAAAGCAGTCATAAGTAAAACATAATTGGACAAATCAAACATTTCCCTAATAAGATTTCAGAATGCTCTTTTAGTCTCTGTACTAATAATAGAGTTTTCTATATGCAGGATATCATAATTCTGTGTACTTTATCCAATTCTGCCTTCAATACCACATCTCTTCTTTGTTCAAATAGTTAATTAGGGAGAAATAAAATTCTCAAAATTAAATAGAAACTGTAAATTGAACAAGTATATAATGTAAGAGAAGAATCAAAATTTACCAGAAGAAACTTTCTTAGATTTGTATTCTAAATAAATATGTCATAAATATAGAAAAAAAGAACAATTTTCTTAAAAAACTAAGCCAGTAAAAGTTAAGAAAAATTAATATGTGATCAACAAAAATTTCTGATAGAAAGAGAATTATTTTTTAAATAAGATATATGGTCTAAAAAAGATTAAATATAAAATTTTAAAAATTTGGACTAGAAAAAACATGATTAAAATTTCAGGAGTTTCTCTCTTTCTCTCACCTTTGGCTTTTAACAGAAGACTTTCTTTTTTTTTTTTCTTAACAATGCATGTCTGCCAGATGAAAACAGGAAAAGCAATGTAAATAGCCCAAACTTTCCCAAGCTTCATGATAGAGAAGAGGGCTGATAAAAGTCACTGTAAAAATAAGACCAACAGAGAAAACCAAAGCTAAACAGGACTCCCTTTTATTTTCCCAAACTACGTTTTCATTTCTGATTTAATATCTAATGAAAACTTGCATGGAACAAAATTCTGGCATCTGTTTATCGCATGAGGACATTTTGTGAAAAACCATATTCTTCCACTGAAATAGTGAAGGAAATATTGGGCTGTCATTAATCATATCAAAGCAGTATATTACTCCAAAACAGAAAAGAATGTTCTTATAAAGGCAATATTAGAGTAGATGCCAAGCTAAGGATAATATGCTTTGAAGTATAAAACCTGTAGCAAAGAACCTACATGACCTTGTTAGAGACAATTTCAAGTATGAAGCTGAAACTTGAATAAATTAAAACTTTGTTTTGTGGATGTGTGTGTGTGTGTGTGTGTGTGTGTGTGTGTGTGTGTGTGGAGAGAGGGCATGAAGGGATGAAAAGTTCTAAGTAGTTATCTCAATTCATGCACTGTCACTAAGGAAGGAATTCTTTAAGTGATCCCACTATAAAAATATGCTACTGCTTTTACTCCCAATAAGTCAGCATCAAAAGAATGTGATCTGTTGACAGACTCAAATTCAACAATGAATATGGCAATATTTGAACTGGATCTATAAAACAGCTGCAGTATCTAGTTCATCACCTTAAACAGGTGGTAAAAAAAAAAAATTGTGTAACAACAATGAGTTGTGTAAGTCACCCATCTAAGATAACTCTGGATGTCTTATAATTAGTTTGTCCCCTTTATATCACAACTATCTGCATCATTACAGGTTGTGTTTCACACAATCGTACTTGCTGACATCATTGCCTGGTATGCCCTTCTGCTAACTCTGCATGGCTGGCTCCTCCCTATATTTTAGGAAATCAGACAATGCTCCGGGAGAAGAGAGAGGCAAATTCAGAGTACTTGGGGAAATTTTAATAAAGAGTTTATTTACAAAGCTTCAGTCAGGGCAAAGAAACCAAAAATTGGGACTAGAAACAGTGTGGAAGTCACCACCCCAAAGTTTGAAGGAGCAAAGGAAGAGAAGCAGCTACTGGACCCAAGAAACCTTAGCTTTCTTTGTAGCTATGAGAATATGAGACGGAAGCCCCCATCAAGGGCTCTGGCCTTAAGTAGAGGAGCATAGCATTGGCCAATCCATGAGTTGAACCCAACTAAAAGACAGATTGGGAGCCTGGTTCGTGTAGCACATTCAGGTTCCTTTCAATGTCCTCTTACTATCACCTCCTCAAATACACTATCTTGAGCTGCTAATGTAAGGTAACAACACACTCAGGCTTTATGACGCCACACCTCTATAACCAACCAAAAACCAGCAGGGTGCTTGATGTGTTCTCCATATTAACTGAAGCATCTGGCTTTGGTTTTAACCAAGATTTCTAGATTATCCTGAAGAAGTATTTAAATATAATCATTAGTATAGACAGTATGCTTTCCACACTGACGAGAGTAAAAACCTTGACATCTAGAAACGTAACAATGGGCTTTTATGTAAGTATTTATTAGAGGCTTCAGAGAAGGCAATGGCACCCCACTCCAGTACTCTTGCCTGGAAAATCCCATTGACGGAGGAGCCTGGTAGGCCAGTCCGTGGGGTCGCTGAGGGTTGGACATGACTGAGTGACTTCACTTTCACTTTTAACTTTCATGCATTGGAGAAGGAAATGGCAACCCACTCCAGTGTTCTTTTTTTTTTTTTTTAATGTGACTTTCTAATTTTATTTTATTTTTAAACTTTACAATATTGTATTGGTTCTGCCATATATCGAAATGAATCTGCCACAGGCATACACGTGTTCCCCATCCTGAACCCTCCTCCCTCCTCCCTCCCCATACCATCCCTCTGGGTCGTCCCAGTGCACCAGCCCCAAGCATCCAGTATCGTGCATCGAACCTGGACTGGCGACTCGTTTCATATATGATATTATACATATTTCAATGCCATTCTCCCAAATCATCTCACCCTCTCCCTCTCCCACAGAGTCCAAAAGACTGTTCTATACATCAGTGTCTCTTTTGCTGTCTCGTATACAGGGTTATTGTTACCATCTTTCTAAATTCCATATATATGCTTTAGTATACTATATTGGTGTTTTTCCTTCTGGCTTACTTCACTCTGTAATAGGCTCCAGTTTCATCCACCTCATTAGAACTGATTCAAATGTATTCTTTTTAATGGCTGAGTAATACTCCATTGTGTATATGTACCACTGCTTTCTTATCCATTCATCTGCTGATGGACATTTAGGTTGCTTCCATGTCCTGGCTATTATAAACAGTGCTGCGATGAACACTGGGGTACACGTGTCTCTTTCAATTCTGGTTTCCTCGGTGTGTATGCCCAGCTGTGGGATTGCTGGGTCATAAGGCAGTTCTATTTCCAGTTTTTTAAGGAATCTCCACACTGTTCTCCATAGTGGCTGTACTAGTTTGCATTCCCACCAACAGTGTAAGAGGGTTCCCTTTTCTCCACATCCTCTCCAGCATTTATTATTTGTAGACTTTTGGATCGCAGCCATTCTGACTGGCGTGAAATGGTACCTCATAGTGGTTTTGATTTGCATTTCTCTGATAATGAGTGATGTTGAGCATCTTTTCATGTGTTTGTTAGCCATCTGTATGTCTTCTTTGGAGAAATGTCTATTTAGTTCTTTGGCCCATTTTTTGACTGGGTCATTTATTTTTCTGGAATTGAGCTGTAGAAGTTGCTTGTATATTTTTGAGATTAGTTGTTTGTCAGTTGCTTCATTTGCTATTATTTTCTCCCATTCTGAAGGCTGTCTTTTCACCTTGCTTATAGTTTCCTTTGTTGTGCAGAAGCTTTTAATTTTAAGTGGGTCCCATTTGTTTATTTTTGCTTTCATTTCCAATATTCTGGGAGGTGGGTCATAGAGGATCCTGCTGTGATGTATGTCGGAGATTGTTTTGCCTATGTTCTCCTCTAGGAGTTTTATAGTTTCTAGTCTTACATTTATATCTTTAATCCATTTTGAGTTTATTTTTGTGTATGGTGTTAGAAAGTGGTCTAGTTTCATTCTTTTACAAGTGGTTGACCAGTTTTCCCAGCACCACTTGTTAAGGAGATTGTCTTTAATCCATTGTATATTCTTGCCTCCTTTGTCAAAGATAAGGTGTCCATGTGTGCGTGGATTTATCTCTGGGCTTTCCCATTTTTCCTTTTTTGTTCCATTGATCAAGATTTCTGTCTTTGTGCCAGTACCATACTGTCTTGATGACTGTGGCTTTGTAGTAGAGCCTGAAGTCAGGCAGGTTGATTCCTCCAGTTCCATTCTTCTTTCTCAAGATAGCTTTGGCTATTCAAGGTTTTTTGTATTTCCATACAAATTGTGAAATTATTTGTTCTAGCTCTGTGAAGAATACTGTTGGTAGCTTGATAGGGATTGCATTGAATCTATAAATTGCTTTGAGTAGTATACTCATTTTCACTATATTGATTCTTCCAATCCATGAACATGGTATATTTCTCCATCTATTAGTGTCCTCTTTGATTTCTTTCACCAGTGTTTTATAGTTTTCTATATATAGGTCTTTAGTTTCTTTAGGTAGATATACTCCTAAGTATTTTATTCTTTCCGTTGCAATGGTGAATGGAATTGTTTCCTTAATTTCTCTTTCTGTTTTCTCATTATTAGTGTATAGGAATGCAAGGGATTTCTGTGTGTTGATTTTATATCCTGCAACTTTACTATAATCATTGATTAGTTCTAGTAATTTTCTGGTGGAGTCTTTAGGGTTTTCTATGTAAAGGATCATGTCATCTACAAACAGTGAGAGTTTTACTTCTTCTTTTCCAATTTGGATTCCTTTTGTTTCTTTTTCTGCTCTGATTGCTGTGGCCAAAACCTCCAAAACTATGTTGAATAGTAATGGTGAAAGTGGGCACCCTTGTCTTGTTCCTGACTTTAGAGGAAATGCTTTCAATTTTTCACCATTGAGGATAATGTTTGCTGTGGCTTTGTCATATATAGCTTTTATTATGTTGAGGTATGTTCCTTCTATTCCTGCTTTCTGGAGAGTTTTTATCATAAATGGATGTTCCAGAATTGCAGGAATTTGGAGCCTACATTATAACGAGGAGTCTGATTCCATTTTTTGATGTTTGAGTGCTGAAAGCTTTTAAGCTTTACCACTCCCTATTCCCCTGCACCCTACATCTGCCAAGCTGATTAGAAAGCCTGGCTTCCCTTTAGCACCCCAGGGAGACTGAAACCACACAAACCCCTACTGTCACTCCAGCCCCACCCCACAAAGCACCACAGTTAAAACCCAGGCCTGGCTTCTCTCCTCCTGTTCTCCCCCAGAAACCTCAATTTTGTAGGAAATAAACTCTTTATATACTTTTCATATGTATTCCTCCAGCATCATCAGTCTCACTATGAATCAAATTTTGAGTGGGAGGTGCCTCTGCTTTTCTAGGATGGCCATAACATAAAAGACTTCTAATTAGTTGAAGAAGCCATACAAGTTACCAGCAATCCTCAGTAAACTCATATTCTTACCAAGTACAACCATTTTCTTCACAACCATTTACATTTCTAGTCCAGCCTGCCTTCCATTTCTTGCCAGTTCCTCAAACACCATGAACTCTTTGTCAGTTATACCAGTTCCACTAGTGTCTTACTGTGAAAAGAGTGAGCACCTACCAAATCTAAACAATACCGGAAGTGAGGAAAATGAAGTCAGTGTGTCCAAGTCAAAGGATTTGCTTCAGTGTGTAGTTGCAGCAATAGTAAGATGTAAAGTTTTACCAGGGAAATTTATCTGTACAAATACCTTCCAGAATTCTCAGTGGCAGCTCCACCCATTCTAAGTCCTCTCCTCTTTCAAGATGTCTGTTACTAATTTAACTGGAAATTATGTCAAAGTTTATTGGACATGGCCCACTGTTTTATTATATGTAATAAAATATATAATATTTTATTATATGTAACTTATCTATTAGTGTCACTTTGGTATGATGAGCTTGGTGTTAAATTGAAAATTAAGGATGTTACAGTTATTCAAATAAAATGATGACTGACCTTTTATGGTGATTTATAAAAGTTAATCTCTTCACTGAAATTTTTTTCAGTATAACCATAAGCAGCACTTTGCAGGAAAATGCTCTAAGGAAGAAACACCTTTTCTTATCAATTTAAGCCAATTTTGTAACTAACTTTTAAATCAGGCACCCCCATGATCTACTCATCTCTGGCCTTAGCATACCTTTCAGATCTTTTGATAACACAGTATCTTGCCTAACCTGTTGATTCTTTCCATTGGTCAAAGAAGTAGAAATGAAGAGTAAGTAATTAACACATGACTTCCGTAGCGTCCCCTTCAGTAATCACATTGTTAAGCAGTTAAAATAGGAAGAAAGGGGTCCAAAATGGTGGTTAGAGGAAGTGGAAGCTAGGAGATCACGTATACGGAGGGCCAACAAAGAAAATTAAAAAAAAAAAAAAAAAAAGGAAAGAAAACCCGCAAACTTGAGTGAAGACTTCCTGGGGGAAAACAAGCCTGGCACACCCACTTCCCTGATTGGCCTCGGGCTCATGGAGAGGGAACAAAGGATATTAAAAGGGAAGCCAAGATGAGCTAGGACCACTCCTGCAGGGGTTGATCCACTCTCATGTCTTGAGAGAGAGTACTGCTTACAGCATACTCGATGAATTTTGCCTGCGTGAGCTATCACGGTCTGTAATTTCAATTCTTTGCTATAACCAGAAATGAGTCAAGGAAGAAGAACCTAACAATGGGGACAAACTGCATGAACAAGATAGTATCTAAATAAAGGAGGTAGGAAGTCACAAGATTGAACAAGGTTGGAGACAGAGGTGAGTCTGATCTATCTCAAATGATTAGCTCAGATTACTTTCCCTTTTCCCTTCAAAAACTTGCAAGTCCAAGTTGAATTTTTGTGTTTTTTGCCAAAAAGAGTACACCATCTTCCCAGATTGCCAGCTTTCTGATTAAAAGCAACTTTCCTTTTTTTTTTTTTTAAACCAACATTTGCCTGTCTCTCTAGTATTGATTTTCCAGTAGTGAGCAGCCAGACCTGAGTTTGATAACATAACTACAGTTTATTTCAAAGTGACCTTAAGGTTCATCTACTTTTAAATAAAATGGTAATTTTAAAAACGATGGGCATGACAATCACAAATTTTGCCTATTTTCTTCTTTTGGGGATTTTTCAAAAAAAAATAAAAGGAGTAAAAGTCAGTACTGGATAAAGAAAATTAAGTTGGGTCAACTGATGTATTGGGACAAGTGTGTTAAAAAGGAAGGGAGAGAAAGGGTAGGTTGTATGATGTAATTCATACCTTTTAAGTGAAAAGGGTTTTTATTTTTAAAGAATGACATTGTCAAACAGCAAATACAGTAAGCTACACACAAACCTCCTGGTTTCTCACCTCATCACTCTCTGCATAATAAGCCTTCATTTCAGATTTCTTTTAGGTACCAACATTACCAGTTCCTTTGGCTCTACCCCATGGCCCTTATCTGACCCAAAAGCCCTTAAGCACTTAGGATTCAAAAACAGCATATATTTCTACAGCAAGCCAACCAGCCTAGAGCCAGTAATAGGTTGTTAAGATTTAACAAGGAAAAGTAAGGGACCCATTAGAAGGTTACAATGGCTTGGCTGGGAGGGGAGAGGGTGGAGATGGAATCCAAAGTTTAAAGACACTGCAAAGAGTCATGTTAAAACTCACTTTAACAATCAAGTTTAAAAATATACTTTATTAAAATGCTTTAAAAAGTACACTGTGGAAGCAGAAACAAAAAAATCCAAAATCATTCATTGCTTATTATAAAAGTGAAACTAATATAATTTTTCATCACCTGGTTAATGCATATTTCCTCCTACTTAGGCATCTATGTGAAAATTTGTGTATATATATATATAGAAAATAATTGGTTGTTCATGTCACAGAAATACAGCATTTAAACAGTGTGTAAAATTTTCCACAATGAAGATTGCCAGTGTTACCTCATTTGACTCTTTTTAAAAATGAAGATGGATCTAGATTTTTGGAGGAACAAGAAAAATACATTCAAGGAAGTTAAATCAAAATATTCCATTTATAGCCCATGCTAAGTTAAACTACTGGTATTGTTTTTTCCAGTGCAATTTTTTCTTACTGATGTACTTGATCTTGGCATTAATTTCAAACATATTTCTTATACAACTTAATTCAACAAATTATAAAATTAATTTGCTTTACTGACAACTTCAGAGATGCTCAGAACAATGATTACTCTCTCAGTAGTCTAAAATATGGAGAGCGACTTTCTTACTAAGATTACATTTACTACAGTAAAACTCACCCATTTGAGAGCACAGTTCTGTAAGTTTTGACAGATGTATGTAGGGATGCTACCAGTGCCTCAATCAAGACATAGAACAGTTTGATCACTTCCAAACATCCTACACTTATAAGAATTTAATAAGAGCTACTTTTAAAAAGCCTGATCCATGACAAAAATTTAATATTTTTTCTTTACTTTGGCTCTGATTAATAGAAGACATTCAATTATAGGATGATTAGACATAAAATCATATATATTGAATGACAACTCATTTCTTTCAGAACAGGGGATGTGGGATGTGTATTATGCATCTCTCTTTCCCTCTCTCTCCTTCACTCCCTCCCTTTTAAACTACAACCCATCTCCCCCCACCAAAACATATACCCTTCTCTTTCCACTATAAATCAGGATGTTATATTTTTATTTTTGTTTTTCTTTGCTTTATACAGACAGCCACCCTTCTGATTTGTATTAGCAGGAAAAGAAAATCTCTTCAAATCGACATTACCTCACATGAAAGAATGTAGCACTACATTAGTTTTTCAAGATTGGATAAAGCATGTTTAGGCTAAATGTGGACATCAGCAGTTTTAAAACTCAAATCGGATGCATCTGGCACTCTTTATTGTCTTAGAGGTTTCATCAGTGGACGCATAAAATCTCTCTCCTGGCAGCAAAATTCTCCAGTGAGGTTTTTATATGATTTGCTAAGAAATGGCTGGTTTCAGAAGTCATTCCTTTCAATCCCCAGGGAATGATGGCTGCTAGACTAACTCTGCCCTTGAGCTACCTGCTAGATGACTTTGGAAAATCTTCTTATACAGAAGCAATATTTAAATTAAAAGCGACAGTTTGAAAACCTGTTTTCACTTTGTGCATGGTAAGAGTTCAAACTCCTTCAGTTTTGTTAACCAATAATTGGTGTTTGTTTGTTTTTTTTTTTTCTTCCTGCTTTTAAAATTAAGGATGGGGAAAAACAGAGATCCCTTTTTGGAAGTAATAAAGAAAGCATTGCTTTTACCATAATTAGCCTCATGGTGGCTGCAAAGCTGGTAGGTCTTCACATCCCTATGATCCCTCAGTTCAAGGTGCTTTTCACGAGTGGATGAAGGGTTAATGCAGAGAACTTATAGTGGATCAAACACAGAACAGAAGCTGCCTGAAGCTCTGAATTGCTGCTCAGGATGCATGAATTTTGAAGACCAGGGAACTACACTGGTAATTCTGGTGGCTTACTCCATATCCATGTCCCATACCCTATCCGTTTTTACACAGAGTGTGTGTATAAAAACTAGAATCCCTTACATTGATCCCTTTTAATGTCTTTTGTTGTGAGTGCCAGCTCATTTTCAGTAATTCAGACACCAGTCTTCCTACTCTTACACTAATACTCTGCAAAATGGAAAGTTCAGCTGGCTTGCTTCCTTTTAATTTCTTAGCTCTACCCAGATGTTCTTGGACAGAATCTCAGGCATTTTAGCCTCTACTAAGGGTTTATAAAGCTTCAAGCATTCTTTACCCTTCTTAAGAACGGAAGCCATACTCATGGAATATTCCCTTCAGAAACTTTATACCAATGATTCTCAAAACTTAGTGTATGTCAGAAATATCCAGTGAGCTTATTAAAACACAGATTTCAAGGCTCCATTCCCAGAGTCTCTGATGCACTTTGTCTGTGGTGGCCCAAGATTTTTCACTTCAAAAAACTTGCAAGTGACATTGTTGTTGCTGAAACACAAACCATATTTTAAGAACCAAAAATTTATATGATCTTTTCTGATAACTGATTGTTCCAATTAGTGGAATTAGGAATACCATTTTTCTTTGAAATTTTTCCCTTTCTTCCAACACTGAATGGATATTAACTGCTCAATATAACTGCCACCTTATATATTTCCACTTGCTACCTACAATTTAGGTATACTAGATATTTTTGTTGTTGTCACTCAGGTTCTAGTTCCATCCTTCTAAGGTATCTCCTAAATTACAGAGCCTTAAATCCCACAAATATTTTATGGATTTACTTCCCAGCAGGTCTGTTTTGACATGGCCAATGAGACATGACTTTAAAGACAAAAGATAAGAAATGACCATTATTTTCTGTGGTCATTGTGAGAAGTCATGTGGGCAGTGGAAGACGGTAGATCCATGGGTCCTTTGCCCTTAGTGTAGGGAGACTTCCTGCATAAACTTTGGTGTTGGGAGTGGCCCACTGTCTTAGTGGTAGCTTTCTGTGATCTTTGCAGTTCCAAAGATGTTGAAGGCAGCCTTTGCTTCAAAACCTAGCAACCTAGCAAAACCTAACATTTGCTCCCTCAGGACTCCTAAGGTTGGATATATTACTGCTAATTTCATTTTAAACTTATTCCTAGCAGAATACCTAAGTGGCTGCTGCTTTACTACAAAAGACCAGAGTAATACAGTAGAAGGTACTGTATCTTGGGGAGAATTGAAATGTTAAGAGAGCCAGTTCCTGCTACAGGTTCTTCACCTCCTTCCACTGTAGCAGAGAATGTAGAGTTGTGTGACTAAACCATTTGTCCTCTCCACAAAAGAAAGATCAGACTTAACCCCATGATATAATTCCTTTTAAAAATACAACAGATCCTAGAAGAACTATAATATTTAGATGGTAATACTGCCTGAATATTCTGGAAACTAAAAGTTATATTTAACATTCTTGTATATATGAAATGTATCTTTTCAAGTAATTGAAAATTAAGTGTTTGTAGCATAACAATACTTTCACTTGAATACTTTAAAAATAAAAACATTAAAAATAATAAAAATAAAAACAAAAATGTTAAAGCAAAAAGTAAAACACTTCTGTAGTTCAATCAACTGAGAAAATGTTCAATACTCTGTCATCTTAGAGAGCTTCCTTCCATGTCAACATATTTAAAACTCTAAAATTATTTTAGTACCTGAGCTAGAGCATTTACCCAACTGAGATTCCCAAAGGATGCCCTCTTTCATAGAATACCTAGTAATATCATCCCAATCACATTGCTCAACAAAATCCTCTGTAGAAAGTTTTAGTGATAAAATCAAGAAGTGTTGCTAGGTTTGGACAGAGAGGATAGGGCAATAAAGAAAGCCCCCTTGCTTAATCAAAAGGAATTCCACAAATGTACTGACTGAAATCCTTAACAACAGAGATGTTGTAATCATGTGAAAATTATCAGAGCTCATGCATGCATGCTAAGTCTCTTCAGTCATGTCCAACTCTTTGCAACCCCATAGACTGTAGCCCACCAGGCTCCTTTGTCCATGGGATTCTCTAGGCAAGAATACTGGAGTGGGTTGTCATGTCCTTCTCCAGGGGATCTTCCTGACCCAAGGATCAAATTGATGTCTTTAAGTCTCCTGCATTGGCAGACAGGTTCTTTAGCATTAGCACCATGTAGGTTGTTAATATATTGTATTAAAATATATACTGATTAATATATTTTAATAAGTAATAGAGATAGGTTTCATTAAACTTCTTTAAAATCTTATAAATTTTCTCATATTGCTTTCGGTATAAAATATTAGAATATCTAAAAGAATTCTTTGCTAATCTTATGATCAGAAGTATGATGATAAAATCAAATTCTATTACACAGTTAAACAGGGAGGAGGGCTTCAAAAAAAAAAAAAAAAAAAACCTGAGTTTTCCAAAGAAAGAAAAGCAAAGAGTTCACCACTTGAAACAAATTAAAGAAAAAAAAATGGATATAGTCAAAAAGCTGATTAAAGCATCAATCTTCTCCTCCCACCTTCAATCTTTCCCAGAATAAGGGCCTTTTCAAATGAGTCAGTTCTTTGAATCAATGGCCAAAGTATCGGAGTTTCAGCTTCAGCATCAGTCCTTTAAATGAATGTTCAGTACTGATCTCCTTTAGGATGGACTGGTTGGACCTCCTTGCTGTCCAAGGGACTCTCAAGAGTCTTCTCCAACACCACAGTTCAGAAGCATTAATTCTTTGACACTCAGTTTTTTTCATAGTCCAACACTCACATCCATACATGACCACTGGAAAAAACCATAGCTTTGACTAGATGGACCTTGTTGGCAAAGTATTGTCTCTGCCTTTTAATATTCTGTCTAGGTTTGTCATAACTTTTCTTCCAAGGAGCAAGCATCTTTTTATTTCATGGCTACAGTCACCATCTGCAGTGATTTCGGAGCCCCCAAAAATAAAGTCTGTCACTGTTTCCATGGTTTCCCCATCTATTTGCCATGAAGTGATGGGACCGGATGCCATGATCTTAGTTTTCCAAATGTTGAGTTTTAAGCCAACTTTTTTACTCTCCTCTTTCAGTTTCATCAAGAGGCTCTTTAGTTCTTCACTTTCTGCCATAACGGTGGTGTCGTCTGCATATCTGAGGTTATTGATATTTCTTCTCCCGGAAATCTTGATTCCAGCTTCTGTTTCATCCAGTCCAGCATTTCTCATGGTGAACTCTGCATATAAGTTAAATAAGCAGGGTGAAAATATACATCATTGACATACTCCTTTCCTGATCTGGAACCAGTCTGTAATTCCATGTCTGGTCCTAACTGGTGCTTCTTGACCTGCATACAGATTTTTCAAGAGGCAGGTAAGGTGGTCTGCTATTCCCATCTCTTTAAGAATTTTCCACAGTTTGTTGTGATCTACACAGTGAAAGGCTTTGGCATAGTCAATAAAGCATAAGTAGATGTTTTTCTGGAACTTTCTTGCTTTTTCAAGGATCCAACGGATGTTGGCAATTTGATCTCTGGTTCCTCTGCCTTTTCTAAATCCAGCTTGAACATCTGGAAGTTCACAGTTCAAATACTGTTGAAGCCTGGCTTGGAGAATGTTGAGCATTACTTTACTAGCATGTAAGATGAGTGCAATTGTGCAGTAGTTTGAACATTCTTTGGTGTTGCCTTTCTTTGGGATGAAAACTGACCTTTTCCAGTCCTGTGGCCACTGTTGGTTTTCCAAATTTGCTGGCATATTGAGTGCAGCACTTTCACAGCATCATCTTTCAGGAGTTGAAATAGCTCAACTGGAATTCCATCATTTCCAGTAGCTTTGTTTGTAGTGATGCTTCCTAAGGCCCACTTGAATTCACATTCCAGGATGTCTGGCTCTAGGTGAGTGATCACACCATCATGATTAGTTGAGTCATGAAGATCTTTTTTGTATAGTTCTTCTGTGTATTCTTCCATCTTTTCTTAATATCTTCTGCTTCTGTTAGGTCCATACCATTTCTGTCCTTTATCGAGCCCATCTTTGCATGAAATGTTCCCTTGGTATCTCTGTTTCTTGAAGATATCTTTAGTCTTTCCCATTCTATTATTTTCTTCTTTTTCCTTGCATTGATCACTGAGGAAGGCTTTCTAATCTCTCCTTGCTGTTCTTTGGAAGTCTGTATTCAAATGGGTATATCTTTCCTTTTCTACTTTGCTTTTCACTTCTCTTCTTTTCACAGCTATTTGTAAGGCCTCCTCAGACAACCACTTTGCCTTTTTTGCACTTCTTTTTCTTGGGGATGATCTTGACCCCTGCCTCCTGTACAATGTCACAAACCTCCATTCACAGTTCTTCAGGCACTCTGTCTATCAGATCTAATCCCTTGATGCCGAGGTCCAGCCCCGGCTGATCCAGGGAGTTCGAAGCGGGGACGGCGTCCGCGAGAATCAGGATACAATAGCTTCACTTAGGTATTAATTAGAGATGTAAAGAGTAATAGAATGAGGATAGCTCAGTATGAAAATTCAGTGGAGAAAAGAGGCTGAGTAGCTTGGTTTACACGGGAGACCAATAAAACTTCAAGACAAGAAGTTTGCACCACTTACATAGGCTGCAGGCATCCTTCTGTTCTCCTGAAGGAGAGGAAACACTGAGGCCTCCCCGGTCGGATCTTAGAAGCCCAGGCAAAATTAGTAAGCTTGGTGGGTTCCGCACTCCAGATGGAGACTCAGCCAGAATTTGAGAGAGAGAGCGACATGGGGAGACCAGTATTTCGAGAAACTGATCCCAATTCTTTATTTTCCATGGTCTACTTTTATACACTGAGATGTTATGCAAAAGTCACGCAGGGTCAACAGTCCTGACTTTTATCAAAGTCAGGTGCTTCATACAAATGTATACAGAGGTCTTAGGGGTGTTACATCATCTTCTGGCCAGGGGGGCCTGCTGACAATTTATGACCCTCTCCTTGTGACAGCGGTCAGTCAACCAGGACACTTATTTCTCCAGGGGTGATTATTCTTAAAAAAGACTCCACCTTCCGAAGGTACCAGATAAAGTTATATTCCTATAGGGGGTGAGGGTGTAGTGGGTTTTAATTAAGGAAAGAATTTACTTAGCCTAAGGTCTAACGTGATTAATATCAAAGGTTAATACTTATTTCTTCTATATATTCATTAATGTGTGTAAGGGCAGGGGATGTGGAGACTTAGCAACAAACATTGGCTCAACAAATGAAAAACCCTTCACCAAAACAATTTCTAATTAGCCCACTATACTTATACTAATGGTTTTCTAACTTTTCTAAGGAACCTGTTTTTAGAAGGTTTAAAGCATCTCGTGTCTCTCACGGTTGGGAGGCTGTGAGCAATCACATGTGGCCGGACAAGCCTGTCAGGCAGGCTAGAGAACCTTCAGAGGAGTTTGTAGGTTAAAACACTCCTGTCATGCCCAGGAGTTTTTGTTAACTGGAGCTCTAAGTTAACTCCTTCTCCAAAAGAGGTGGTGGGGGACAGCCCCCCATAAAGTTAGAGGTGTAGGTGAGAGCACAAAGTAGTAAAGTAGGCAGGCTCTGGTTATGGGGGTAGATGCTCGAGGATTTCCAGGGGGACTCCTGAGGCCCAATCCCTCGACTCTTTGCATATGTCGAGCCTCCTTCCTCATGACCTTTGCCACGGGCGGAGTGCCTCACGCTGGCCCCCAACACCTTGAATCTATTTGTCACTTCCACTGTATAATCATAAGGGATTTGATTTAGGTCATACCTTCATAGTCTAGTGGTTTTCCCTACTTTCTTCAATTTAAGTCTGAATTTGGCAATAAGAAGTTCATAATCTGAGTCACAGTCAGCTCCTGGTCTTGTTTTTGCTGACTGTATCACACTTCTCCATCTTTGGCTGTAAAGATTATAATCAATCTGATTTTGGTATTGACCATCTGGTGATGTCCATGTGTAGAGTCTTACATTGTTGAAGAGGGTGTTTTCTGTGACCAGTGCATTCTCTTGACAAAACTCTATTAGCCTTTGCCCTGCTTCATTTTGTACTCCAAGGTCAAGTTTGCCTGTTACTTCAGGTATCTCTTGACCTCCTACTTTTGCATTCCAGTCCCCTATAATGAAAAGGACATCTTTTTTGAGTGTTAGTTCTAGAAGGTCTTGTAGGTCTTCATAGAACTGTTCAACTTCAGCTTCTTCAGCATTACTGGTTAGGGCATAGACTTGGATTACTCTGATATTGAATGGCTTGCCTTGGAAACAAACAGAGATCATTCTATCGTTTTTGAGATTGCATCCAAGTACTGCATTTCAGATTCTTTTGTTGGCTATGAGGGTTATTCCATTTCTGCTAAAGATTCTTTCCCACAGTAGTAGATATAACGGTCATCTGAGTTAATTTTATCCATCCAGTCCATTTTAGTTCACTGATTCCTAAAATGTCAATGTTCACACTTGCCATCCCCTGTTTGACCACTTCCAATTTGCCTTGATTCATGAATCTAACATGATTCTAACATGAATCTAACATGATGCTCTTTACAGCATCAGACTTTACTTCCATCACCAGTCACATCCACAGCTGGGGCTGTTTTTGCTTTGGGTCCATCTCTTCATTCTTTCTGGAGTTATTTCTCCATTGATCTCCAGTAGCATACTGGGCACCCTCCAACCTGGGGAGTTCATCTTTCAGTGTCTATCTTATTCCCTTTTCATACTGTTCATGGGGTTTTCAAGGTAAGAACACTGAAGTGGTTTGCCATTCCCTTCTCCAGTGGACCACGTTTTGTCAGAACTCTCCACATGCTGTGCCCCAGTGCCAAAAACTCCCACACTGCAGAACTCCTTTTGCACCACATGCCCCAGGATTGTCCTATTCTTAGTTCTGTGTAGTCTGACCATTGTTATTCTGTCCATTCTTCACTCATTCATTTCGTAAGCATTTACTGAAAACCTATAATGTGCCAGATACTAAACAACTATTAATAATAAAAACAGCAATAGTGAAAAGACTATCCCCACTTTCAGTAAGACAGAAAAATTTAAAAAGCGACTATAAAATAGTGTGATAAGTACTCAGGGAAGAAGTAATTGTACATTGGTAAGGGCAGGGAGTGTTGCTCAGGAGATGTTTCCTGCGCTAGCTTTTGAAACCGTGTTACTCAAAGAAAGAAAGGATATGATGAAAAGATGACTAGACATTGAGAGAAAACTGCAGGACCCCAGGTGGAAAAAAGATCAGGTGGTTCTGCTACTACTCCCACCAGTCTATTGCCTCACTGCCCCACCCCTATGAGGAGGTTTCACACATGAAACGTGGAGCCTGGCCACCACACTCACATGTTCAACATGGCTTGCCAGCTGCCACTGCACAAGAAAGATGTCTGACTCACTCCTATGTTCAGTCTCCTGCTGAGACTTCTCTGGGTCATGTAAGTTTATCCCTTCAAATTTGATATCCAGGAAATACAGAAAGAAAGATTGAGAATAAATGCCATGTTCCTCATGGCTGCTCTGTCCAATGTGGTATCCATTATCCACGTGTAGCTATTGAACATTGAAATGTGGCTACTTTGAATTAAGACATGATATAAGTGTAAAGTACACACCAGATTTCTAAGGTTTAGTATATAAAAATACACAAAATTTTTAAAATTATTTTTATATTTATTACATATATGCAAGCATGCTAAATCACTTCTGTCATGTCCAACTCTTTGCAACCCCACTGACTGTAGCCTGCCAGGCTCCTCTGTCCACAGAATTCTCCAGGCAAGAATCCTGAAGTGGGTTGACATGCCCTCCTCCAGGGGATCTTCCCAACCCAGGGATCGAACCCGCCTCTCTTATGTCTCCTGCATTGGCAGGCAGGTTCTTTATCACTAATGCCACCTGGGAAGCCCATTATATAGTCAACGTGTAATATATAATCTGTCAATACATATAAAATAGTAATATTGAATATAAGAGGTTAAAATATTATTAACACTATTTTCACTTGTTTCTTCTTTTTTTTTTTACTTTTTTTAATGCAGCTACTAGAAAATTTTAAATTGTATATGGGGCTGACATTATATTTCTATTGAACAGGATTGCTATAGACCAATTCCAACATAGTGGGGATATATGAAGGATTACATTAGGAGTAAAGAGGTACAACCATTATGGGTGACATTATGATGTGGCAAAAAAATAAAAAATCAGTGGCTAAAAGCTTACATTTTAGACACTGACTGAGGAAAACAGGGATTTTAAAATAGTAAACAGTTATAACAGTCTTAGAGGAGGGTGAACTTTGGGTCTCAGTAGCAGATAATCTGATGCATTTTGTTTACTGTTAAAGGACCCAGAAGCTGGAGCTTTGTCAAGCTGTGTAGGCTGATTAGATCCTAGGTTGATTATCAGCAGTGTTTCAGGCCTTACTAAGAAGAGGGACACAGGATTTTTGGTGGTTGCTGTTGCTTTTTGTTTTCCTCAAATCAAGGTTTCCTATGCTACAGATGAAAACAAAAATATCATTGCCTTCCTTTCAGGTAACTTTGAATAATTTCCTTCAAGAAAGCACATATTAATTTCTGTGTATCATGATATCCTGAGTTTGAGTCTAAACCCTACAGAAACTTGAAAATTTTTAAATGAAAAAACAGACGTCATTAGAAGATACACATAACCCAATTAGAACACTAAATGTTGAATTAAGCCAGGCTCGGGAACTTACATGGGGAGTTTTCTTCTGAGGAAAAATCTAGTTTTGTCAGAGTAAGCATATTTAAAAAAAAAATCACAAATTCTCTTATTCTTAATCATAATCAGGAATCCATAAACATGACAGTTGTTCATATCAATATAGTTCAATACTATTTTAATAACAGTAAAATTGAATAATGTCTATTTGACACCTGATTCACCCTGCCTCATCCTTCTGTGGAAAAAATTAACTAAGAAAAAGTGAAGCTGCAAAAAATCAAGGTAATTTCCATTAGCATTAACCATTCAAGAAAGATAGATAAAAAATGAACAAAATCTTGCAGGTGATTAGTAACAGATATTCTTCAGAATTCTGAGCAATAACACTCAGTATGGCAACAAGGAAGTTCCCTCTAGAACAGATTGTAGATCAAAGTGCTGACAGTATTTGATGAATACTGAAAGCTAGTTTGAGACTAATAGCCTGAGCAACAAGAAACTGGATTTTGAAATTTTTTCTCTGTTTAATTGTCACTGTTACTTGACTGAATTTCCATACACTTTTCTGAATGGAAGGAAAAAAATGGAGTTAAAAATGGGATAATCCAGAATTTGGAATTATACAAATCGTGTGTTTATGCTATGTATGCTGTGAATATCTCAGTGTTACATAAAATATATGCAACCATTTACACTGAACTTGAAATAAGAAGTGTAAACAGACCTAAATATTTCAGAAAATCCTACATAAAAAAAAAGAAGGGAGGATAGAAGAAATGAAGAAAGGAAGGGAGGAAAGGAGGGAGAGAGGATGGAACAAAAATATATCGGTGCATTATTCTAAGAAGTACAGAACATAGAATTTCCAATCACACCTAAAAATAATCTCATGATAAAACTGTGATAGTCAGGAATATCCCACCTTTAAAATGTGGTTCTACTTCAACCACCATAAATAAGTGTAACTGATTTTAAGTGAAAATAATGCATAGCTTTGTAGGTTTTTAATACATAGTATTTCTTAATTAAAACAAGAAGTTTGAATCAAATATATAAGTTGTTTTTCCATACCGAATAAAAGTATTCACCAGTCACTTTTCATGTTCAAATTATTAAATGTCATAAAAATTTAAAAAAAAATTATTTTAATTATAACCTGAACAATCAATTAATGAACTTAGAAGTATTTTCTATTGATATTTGCTTATTTGCATATTCTATATTCTAACAAAGATACTTTAGTTTCTCAAGTGGGGAAAAATATATATTTTTAAAATACACATTTAAAACATATATTTTAAAGCATATATTTTAAATATGCTTATATATATATATATATACTAAAATACCTGTCTTAAAAAATGCAAAGTCTCTTAAATTTCCATTATAAACCACTATTCCAAAATTGAGCATAGGTATAATTTGAAATAATTTACAATGTTTTAATTGAAAAAACATCTATTTATTACTTTCCATATAGACTATAAAAATTTCTCATTTAATCCCATCTTCTACTTTAACACGTCTGCTCAGTTTTGAATTTTTTTTAAGGTATGTCCAAAAAAATCTTTCTGTATATATTTTATTGATCTCTTTCCTATTTTTAAAAAGTTCAGCAGTTCATTCTTTCCAAGAATACTATTTCAGTTGCCATCTATAGTACTTCATTATGACTCAGATATTGTACTACTAATGTCAATTTGTTTGCCTCATCAGAGTAATTTTGTGTAAAAAGATTCTTTAAAGCAGGAGGGGAGGAAGTCCTCCTACCACAGGTGTTCTACTTGTAACCTCTCAGATCTAGTATCTAGTACCTGTGACTCTTCAACCAGGGCTTTCTCTCAGCAAGGGATAGTTCGTTAGTGCTAGGGAGATAACTCCCTCTCAACCCTGGTGATCTTGGTCACTGATGAATGAGAACTGAAGAATAAATGCCCCAGCTTCCACTCTCCTTCCGTGAGACTGATTCCAGAAGTGTTCTTTACATGAGCAGTCTCCTACAGGTCAAAGCCTTACTTGCCCACAAGGATAACATCTCATTAATACACTCTATCATGAATTCTTTCATGTTCTTTGCCTTATTTCCCTTTCTCCTGTTGGGGCTTCCTAGGTTAACTTTTAATAAAGTAAATACAAACACTCACATTACTGGAGGAAAAAGAAATGGAGGTTAAGATGAAGGAAATAATGATTATTCCTGTCTATCTGTAGTGGAGAGCAGTTTGCATGAGATAAATGCTATAGATTCTCTTGAATATTTGACAATGAAAATGAAAGTCACGCAGTCCTGTCTGACTCTTTGAGATCCCATGGACTGTATACTCCATGGAATTCTCCAGGCCAGAATACTGGAGTGGGTAGCCCTTCCCTTCTCCAGTGGATCTTCCCAACCCAGGGATCGAACCCAGGTCTCCTGCATTGCAAGCTGTTTCTTTACCAGCTCAGCCACAAAGGAAGCCTGAGTATATGGGAGTGGGTAGCCTATCCCTTCTCCAGCAGATCTTTCCGACCCAGGAATTGAACCGGGGTCTCCTGCATTACAGGCAGATTCTCTACCAACTGAGCTATGAGGGAAGCCACATATTTGACAATAAATATCAGAAAATATGCTAGGATGTACATGAAATCCAAATGAGTAAGATTTTCCTCATATTCAGTCATACTGACAGAGAAAAATATGTTCAACAGTTCAAATGTTTGTCTCTTTATTTCTTCCTTTCTGGCTTCAAGAATATACTAAGAAAAAGTGGGGTTTGTGGGGTTTTTTTAATAGATTTCTGATCATTAATTTTGTAACATAAAATAAATAGTGTGTGATAATGGGAAATGATTTTATTAAATATAATGTATATATTAATATCTCATTTATAATTTATGTATATTCATAATTTTTACTAGTTTTTGATTAACAGTGTTTTATACTTTATTAAATGTTGATATTAAGCTTGGCTCACATGTATCTGTTCTATATTTACTTATGAAAGCATAAAAATGCAATTTTTAAAAATCCAAATTCTGTAGTTTTCTATCATATTCTCAATTTTATTTAAGGTAATTATATTCAGTTCAGTTCAGTTCAGTTCATTCGCTTGGTCGTGTCTGACTCTTTGCGACCCCATGAATTGCAGCACGCCAGGCCTCCCTGTCCATCACCAACTCCCGGAGTTCACTGAGACTCACGTCCAGTGAGTCAGTGATGCCATCCAGCCATCTCATCCTCTGTCGTCCCCTTCTCCTCCTGCCCCCAATCCCTCCCAGCATCAGAGTCTTTTCCAATGAGTCAACTCTTCGCATGAGGTGGCCAAAGGACTGGAGTTTCAGCTTTAGCATCATTCCTTCCAAAGAAATCCCAGGGCTGATCTCCTTTAGAATGGACTGGTTGGATCTCCTTGCAGTCCAAGGGACTCTCAAGTCTTCTCCAACACCACAGTTCAAAAGCATCAATTCTTCGGCACTCAGCTTTCCTTATAGTCCAACTCTCACATCCATACATGACCACTGGAAAAACCATAGCCTTGACTAGACAGACCTTTGTTGGCAAAGTAATGTCTCTGCCTTTCAATATGCTATCTAGGTTGGTCATAACTTTCCTTCCAAGGAGTAAGCGTCTTTTAATTTCATGGCTGCAGTCACCATCTGCAGTGATTTTGCAGCCCAAAAAGATAAAGTCTGACACTGTTTCCCCTGTTTCCCCATCTATTTCCCATGAAGTGATGGGACCAGATGCCATGATTTTCATTTTCTGGATGTTGAGCTTTAAGCCAACTTTTTCACTCTCCTCTTTCACTTTCATCAAGAGGCTCTTTAGTTCCTCTTCACTTTCTGCCATAAGGGTGGTGTCATCTGCATATCTGAAGTTATTGATATTTCTCCCAGCAATCTTGATTCCAGCTTGTGCTTCTTCCAGTCCAGTGTTTCTCATGGTGTACTCTGCATATAAGTTAAATAAGCAGGGTGACAATATACAGCCTTGACGTCCTCCTTTTCCTATTTGGAACCAGTCTGTTGTTCCACGTCCAGTTCTAACTGTTGCTTCCTGACCTGCATACAGGTTTCTCAAAAGGCAGGTCAGGTGCTCTGGTATTCCCATCTCTTTCAGAATTTTCCAGTTTATTGTGATTCACACAGTTAAAGGCTTTGGCATAGTCAGTAAAGCAGAAATAGATGTTTGCTATAAATATATTAGCTCTTTTTGATGCAATAGTTGTAATTATTTTAACTGAATTATTTCATAGTTGTCATTATTTTAGCTGAATTTATTAGTTTAATTAATTTTATCAATGATTATCTAATATTTTATTATAAAATTTTAAATTATTTAATTCATTTAATTAATTGTTGCTCAGTCACTAAATCATGTCTGACTCTTTTCAATCCCATGGACTGTAGCACACCAGGCTTGCTCTCCTGGAGCTGCTTAAACTCATGTCCAATGAGTTAGTGATGCCATCCAACCATCTCATCCTCTGTTGCCCCCCTACTTTTCTTGCCCTGAGTCTTTCCCAGCAAAAGAGTCTTTTCCAGTGAGCTGGCTTTCATATCAGGTGGACAAAGTATTGGAGCTTCAGCTTCAGCACCAGTTCTTCCAATAAATATTCAGGGTTGATATCCTTTAGGATTGACTGGTTTGATCTCTTTGCTGTCCAAGGGACTCTCAAGAGTCTTCTTACGCACCATAATTCAAAAGCATCAATTCTTCAGTGCTCAGCCTTCTTCATGGTCCAACTCTCACATCCGTACATATCTTTGACTATACAGACTTTTTTGACAAAGTGATATATCTGCTTTTTAATATGCTGTCTAGGTTTGTCATAGCTTTTCTTCCAAGGAGCAAACATCTTGTAATTTTATGTCTACAGTCACCATCCCAGTGAATTTTCAGCCCAAGAAAATAAAATGTCACTGTTTCTACTTAATTTTTATTGACCTTCAATTAATTTTTATTAAATCTTTCCAGGTGACACAGTGGTAAAGAATCTGCCTGCTAACACAAGAGATGCAAAGAGACATGGGTTCATTCCCAGCTTCAGGAAGATACCCTGGAGAAGGGAATGGCTACCCACTCCATTATTCTTGCCTGAAAAACTACATGGACAGAGGAGCCTGGAAAGCTACAGTTCATGAGGTTGCAAAAGAGTCGGACATGACTGAGTAACTGTGCACACACACACACAAACACACACACACTATTATATTTTCATCAGAAGACAGAACCCTGTTTTTTTTCTTATTGTATTTATTGGAATTGTATTTGTCAATAAAGATCATCAACATATATATTAAATGGACACAATAGAAAGCACAGTCTATATTTGCAAAGTGTGTAATGTGATACATTTTATTCTTTTATCCATTTCTTTACTGATCCTGCTGACTAATTGGTCTGACATACTAATAATAATGTTTAATATTTTCTATCTAAAATTCTATTTATTATGGTTTTTAACAATGTTTTTTCCTGATGCTATGATTTTTATACAAAAGATGTAATAATAAGTCACCTTAAATTTTAATATATTGTAATCAGTGATTTTCACATGAAATGAAATTTAGTTTTCTCAGGTTAAATTCTGTTTCAAAATTGATATTAAAATCCCTACTATTATTTGAGTTAAATTTATATATGGTTTTTTCTTATTAGTATTTAAATAATGTGATTTTTTTGGTGCCTCCTGTATTAGCAGATAAATGGATTCTATTTAATAATAGATTATTCCTATTTAAAGAAAAATTTAAGCTATTTTCTATCATTGTCAAATTTGTTAAACTCGACGGGCATATTTTTAGCCTAGTCTCTCTAATTTATCTTACTTAACTATGTTTTGTAATATTTTATGCTTTGGAGATTTCTTCCAAATATTTCTAAAAGGATTTATCTAATGATATCAATGTAAATTATTAGAAATATATTTTTCTACTTACAGTGCAATATTTAGCCCTTTGCTTACCCCACTTCTTTGTCTTTCCTTTATGTTTTGTGTTTCTTTGACTTATTAGAAGTCCTTTTTAATGTCTGTATTTTATATTATGTTATTTTCTTAATTATATTATTTAGAGTCATCAATACTATATTTCTGCCTAAGGAATAATATTTTTTATTCACCAGTAGTTGCAAATTTTCCTAAATTTCAAAAGACCAAAAGGAAACAGTTAAATGAGATTTACAATTTTGATATTTGACTAGAACATAGCAGTATTAGGTTAGATAGGCCAATAAGCACCTTTTCATTGTGTATCAGAAAAGTTGGTTTGACATTAATCTAGAGAGTTTTACAAAACTTATTATCAAAAAACAAAGGCATCATAGTTGGTTATTACATCAGGTTGGGAGACATTATAATAAGGCACCAGGCAAAATAATAAGGTATCAGCCTCTGAGATAAATAAATAAGAAGACCATGTATATCTCTTTTAGAATGTGTACTATGTCCTTTTAAGTTTCTCTGTTCAAGATACACTAACATTCTTGCCTAAAAGACTTGTTCCTCTCTTCTGTGGTTTAACCAAGTTGAATGTCATACGTGTAAAACGTATATAAATTAGAAATCACTGTAAATGAGAAAGTGAAATCAGTTAACCGTTGCTCAGAAATGGATTTTTTCAAAGATAAGATGCACAGGTGAGGAAAGAGAACTTAAAAAGAAAATTAAAGATCCAAATCCCATGCTTTAGTTTCCATCTGATAAAAATGGATAGCACATATTAGAGCTAGGGCTGTAAAAAAACCTATGAAAAAAACATTTTTCATATGTTCTTTTGCTCAATTATTTTTGGAAATTCATGTTGATATGTTATCTCTATCTTTAGGCTGGGCTAATCTTAGAACCCTCAGTTGTATGTTTTAAGATTTTCTATTTATGGTTCACATGAAAAGCAGTCTTGGGGAATATGAACGTGTTTTCCATCATCCAGCTGTCCATGTTAATGTTTAAAAACTGAAAACATCTTGAATTTCGTAGGCTAAGATAATCATGTGGGACTAATGATAAAACATTGTTTGGACTACTAACGATAAGTCACAAAATTAACAAGTGAGTGTTATGTAATCAATATCAACAATAATATACACACTCTAAACATATACATTTGATCATATGAAATATATATTTTATACTATCTTATCTGTTTTAAAGTAAAACATTTCATATGGGACAATTCAACTTGCAAGTATGATAAGTATAAATGACTAAAGACATAAAAATTAAAAGATGGTCACCTAATAGTATGCTATAATTGAGTTTACTTTTTGGTAGGTAGCTGTTAATTGAGTCCAGACTAACTCATATCAGAGAAAGGAAGAGCAAATTCTCTGTCTTTTTCTCTAACTTAGCTACTTTAGATTGCCTACCACCTTGGCAAAGCTATTTTTACTCTATTACACAATATTATTGAACAGGATACCTTCTAAATGCAATTTCTACAGTGATAGCTCTTTGTAGAATCTAAACTTGTGAGTCCAAGGTAAAGTAAGTACTGAGAAAGAAGCAGAAACCTTCTCTACACTCATGTCATTTTTCCACCAATCATAACAATTTTCTCCTTTCTTCCACTCAATTAGTACTCATTGTTGCACCATTAAGACTCATATTGAGTCATGGGTTCAAAACTGTAAACATAAAGATAATAAAACTTAACTCTTCATAAATACTTCTTAGCTGAAAGATGAAAAATACTAGACAGATTTTTCAAATAGAGTAAGAGATAATTTCCTTATTCACCACCTAAAAAATAAAATTCTTTGTCAGTGAATTTCTGAAACTAATGCAGTTTATTGATGAATTAGTATTTTAGAAATATGCAGGTTGTAGGAACCCAAATTAAGATATCTACTCCCTGACTCACTAGTACAGCTCCAGACTGTGTGCTTCCAACATATGAATCTGTATTAACCTTGTTTCCTTGGTGAGATCATGGCGGACCGTCAAGTCTGTAACCCATTATGATAATTCATATAGACATTATAACACTCTCCTGTCATCTGACATCATCTCCTGTGTGGTTAAAGGACACAAATAAACTCCAGGTCAAAAAACAAATAAAAGACAGAGACAGAGAGAGACAAGAGAGTCAGGGAGAGACAGGGAATTTTTAAAGGTTTTTAAAACTGTTTTAATGTCAAATTCATATTTTAAAGCTTCTTAAGCACTCTGTACCTCTTGCTCTATAATGACCCCTTTAATTTGGCTTTCCTGCTGTGCATTCTAAATTCAGAGTAAACAGTTATTGAAAAAATAATGAGATTCAGATTAAAAGTCCACAAACAACAGCATAATTAACTACCTTAATAAAATCTTGGAAATAAGCACCAACACAGATGCCAAGAAGCATAAGGTAAATCTAATGAAGACCTGAGGAAAATCAAGCATCAGCTCATGGGAAATACAAAACTCTCCTGTCCCTCTTCTATTATCCTGGCTAATCTTTTTCAGACTTAGGTCCCTAGAGTAATGTCAAGTATGTATTCTAAAGTTAATTGCTTTTTTTAAAGACAATGATTGGAGAGTAGTGGGAAAAACAAAACTAACATTTTAAAATGTGAAGAAAGTATTCAAATTATCCACATTTAAAGGTTGTTTTCACGCACATTTAATGGTTTTAGTAAAACCACATTTGAATTACTAATCTATTGAATTCAATTTTACTTCCAGAGTCATTATCCACTGTGGTGATAACATTAGAGTTAGGGCGCACGCTTCTAAATTATAGAATGTTATAAATTTTTTACAGAATGTTCTAAATTAATACTTAATTTTATCCACGTTAATAATGCAAAACTAAAGAACATCTCAGAGAGTGTAATGCGTACTGTAAATACTGAAGCTTCAATTCAATGAATAAATAATTTAATTGCACAATGCCAATTCAATCAGGTTATGGAAGAATTTTAATAGCTTGAAAGAATTTGCTGATCTAAATCATAAAGACCAACTTCTATTTTTCTGTATTATAGCTTCTCAGACAAATAATTCAAATTAAAATTAGCACTGAATGATTTGAAAAAAGTTTAACTTAGAAACAGTGTATGAAGCAATTTAGATAGATAAGATCACTGATCACTGGTTGTAGCATATTAGAATGGGAACAAGACTGGGAGAGAGTCAAGTAATGGATTCTAAAAGTTTAGCTAAATCACTTAAAGGTCCTGAGACTCATTTTTCTACATGAAGATGAATATTTTGAAATAGATGATTTTGAAGGCCCTATCTAGTACTGAAAATATTTAGGTATTCAAGAAAAATTCCCATACCACATCTATCAGATTACAGAACTCCCAAAAACAAAACTGCCAAGTTTTTGGAGAAGATTTCAGGAAATAGATCTAATACACTGCTTATGAAAATAGAAATTTTGTAGACTATGCTGGAGAGAAATTTCTTTATATATGGTATATAAATATTATGTGTATGTTACATATATATTTTGTGTATATATTTGGTATATGTACTATACGTGCATAAATGTGTTGTTTAATTAAGACAGTATTAGATTAAACAGACCAAATTCTTTCTTAAAACTAGATCTTCTAGAATAGAATTTACTGTGTTAACCATGAGAAAACCTGTAAATTTAAAAGCATTTTATTTATCTATCTCACTGTGACTCAATTTCCTCATTTGTAAAACATATATTCTTATGCCTGATGTAAAAGATAATACATCTAAAGTGCCAAGCAAACTTGGTTTTCTACACAGAAAGGCAGCAACTTGGGGAGAAGAAAAGTAGTTTCATGGAAAAAATCTAAGTTTAGAAACACATAAGTGAAAGTGAAAGTGAAGTTGCTCAGTCATGTCTGACTCCTCACGACCCCACGGACTGCAGCCTACCAGGCTCCTCCGTCCATTGAATTTTCCAGGCAAGAGTACTGGAGTGGGGTGCCATCACCTTCTCCAATAAACCACATAAAATTATCAATAAAGCCCTTAAAGTGATCTAATCAGCTAAGTTTCATACATTCTTTTATCCTTTTCTTTATCTTTTATCTTATCTTTAAAGATGAGATTTTTCTCATTCTTTCTTCAAAGTAGGAATATCATAGCTAAGTTTTCACTAGCACACACCACTTCAGCTCAAGGTAGCTTTTGACCTCACACGTCAGCCAGATCACTACAATCCAAAGTGCCTGTTGTGACTAATCAGTATCTGAGTCCTACTGGCTGTTAAGAATTTACATATTTTGAATATCATCAATTCTTAATTAATATGGATATAATCAACTACTTATTATCTTGGGCAGACTAATTTATGAGAAAGTCAGGTTACAAATAAAAATAATAAACCATGCAGATAAATAAAAAGTTCTCAAAGTCTATGAAAAACATCTACTCATTTAAATGTCTTCCCTCTGAGGCCCACATAATAAATCACAGACACCACATATGGGAGTGACACAACTTAGACAAAGATAAAAATGATAAAATGAATACTCGTATACCCTGCTTCTGTATTTACCTACATTTAATATTTTACTTCATTCGCTTTTTCATTGCCACCTATCTACCCAAACATACATCTATATATGTTATGTGCATATATATACATGTGTACATTAACATTACTTTTTAAACCATTTAAGAGTATTTTCCATATACCATTGTCATTTACCCCTGAATATTTCAATGTGTATTTCCTAAGAATAACAATATTATCTTACATAGCAACAGTACCAAACTGCATTTATTTTTGCAATTTAAATTCCATTTAATAATATCCATATAATACTTGGGCTTCCCTGATGGCTCAGATAGTAAAGAATCTGCCTGCAATGCAGGTGACCTGGATTTGATCCATGGGTTGGGAAGATTGCCTGGAGAATGGAATGGCTACCCACTCCAGTATTCTTGCCTAGGAAATCCCATGGACAGAGGAGCCTGGGAGGCTATAGTCCATGGGGTACTCTTAGCATGCATGTATTCTACATATAAGTTAAATAAGCAGAGTGACAAAATACAGCCTTATCATACACCTTTCTTAATTTTGAACCAATCAGTTGTTCTGGTTCTAACTGTTGCTTCTTGACCTACATGCAGACTTCTCAGGAGACAGGTAAGGTGGTCTGATATTCCCATCTCTTTAACAATTTTCCACGGTTTGTTGTGATCCACACAGTCAAAGGCTTTAGCATAGTCAATTAAGCAAAAGTAGATGTTTTTCAAGAACTCCCTCACTTTCTCTATGATCTAATGAATGTTGGTAATATGATCTCTGGTTCTTTGCCTTTTCAAAAACCGAGTTTGTACATCTGGAAGTTCTTGGTTCAGATACTGCTGAAGTCTAGCTTGAAGGATTTTGAGCAAAACCTTGCTAGCATGTCATATGAGTGCAATTGTGCAGTAGTTTGAACATTCTTTGGCATTGCCCTTCTTTGGGACTGAAATGAAAACTGACCTTTTCCAGTCCTGTGGCCACTGCTGAGTTTTCCAAATTTGTTGGCATATTGAGTGTAGCACTTTAACAGCATCATCTTTTAGGATTTTAAATAGCTCAGATGGAATTCTGTCACCTTCAGTAGCTTTGTTCATAGTCATGTTTCCTAAGGCCCAACTGACTTCACACTCCAGGATGTCCAGCTCCAGGTGAGTGACCACATCATTGTGATTAATTGAGTCATTAAGACCTTTATTGTAGAGTTTATCTGTGTATTCTTGCAATTTCTTCTTAATCTCTTCTGCTTCCGTTAGGTCCTTACCTTTTTTGTCTTTCATCATGCATACCCTTGCATAAAATATTCCCTTGATATACCCAATTTTCTTGGAAGAGACCGCTAGACTTTCTCATTCTATCATTTTCCTCTATTTCTTCACATTGCTCATTTAAGAAGCCTCTTATCTCTCCTTGCTATCCTTTGGAGCTCTGTATTCAGTTTGGATCTATCCTTCCCTTTCACTTCTCTTCTTTTCTCAGATATTTGTAAGGCCTCCTCAGACAACCACTTTGCCTTCTTGCATTTCTTTTTCTTTGGGATGGTTTTGGTCACTGCCTCCTGTACACTGTTACAAACTTCTGTTCATAGTTCTTCAGGCAGTCTGTCTATCAGATCTAATTCCTTGAATCTATTCATCACCTCCACTGTATAATCATAAGGGATGTGATTTCGGTTATACCTGAATGGTTTAGTGGTTTGCCCTACTCTCTTAAATCTAAGCCTGAAGTTTGCAATAAGGAGTTCATGATCTGAACCACAGTCAGCTCCTGGTCTTATTTTTTGATGATTGTATAGAGCTTTTCCATCTTCATCTGCAAAGAATATATATAATCAATGTGATTTCAGTATTGCCCATCTGGTGATTCCATGTGTAGAGTCATTTTTTGTGTTGTTAGAAATGGGTGTTTGCTTTGACCAGAGTATTTTTTTTACAAGACTTTGTTAGCCTTTGCTCTGCTTCATTTTGTACTCCAAGGCCAATCTTGCCTGCAACTTCAAGTATCTCTTGACTTCCTACATTTTTGCATTCCAATCCCCTATGATGAAAATGGCATCTTTTGTGATGTTAGTTCTAAGAAGTGTTACAGATCATCACAGAACTTTCCAACTTCAGCTTGCTTCTCTGGCATTACTAGTTGGGGCATAGACTTGGATTACTGTGATGTTGAATGATTTGCCTTGGAAATGAACTGAGATTATACTGTCATTTTTGAGGCTCTGCACCCAAGTACTGCATTTTAGACTCTTCCATTGACTGTGAGGGTTAATCCACTTCTTCAAAGGGATTAATGCTATAGTAGTACAGAATTAAATTTTCCCATTCCCATCCATTTTAGTTCACTGATTCCTAATATGTCGATGTTCAATCTTGCCATCTCTTGCTTGACCTTGATTCAGGACCTAGCATTCCAGGTTCCTATGAAATATTGTTCTTTTAGCATCAGACTTTACTTTCACCACCAGACACAGCCACAGATGAGCACCATTTCTGCTTTAGCCAAGCCTCTTCACTGCTTCTGGAGCTATTAGTAATTGCCCTCCGCTCTTTCCTAGTAACATATTGGAAACCTTCAGAGTTGGGGGACTCATCTTCTGGTGTCATATCATTTTGCCTTTTCATACCATTCATGGGGTTCTCCAGGCAAGAGTACTGGAGTAGGTTACCATTTCCTCCTCCAGTGGTTAGGAATATAGATTTAGGAATCCTCAGCATAAAAGAATAATATAAATCTAGGAAGAATAGAAATATATCAAGGCAAATCTGAAAGAAAAATGTCAGTTATTCATATAAACACAAGCAAATAAGGAAGTACAATTTTAGAGAAAAGAAATAAGAAGTAAAGGCAGATTGAAAAGGAACAAAGGTACAAAGACCATTTAGGAGAAAAGTGAGCCAGGGAGAAAAACTGGTGAGCTAGCAAGGCAGAGGTCACAGTGTCAGGGCCATGGAGGGATGATCTACCCAGAAACCAGGGCTCCATTGAAATAGAAATACCACACACGAAACGTGTTTGTGTTTTTATAGTTTAGAGTATCTGTAAAACATTTCTCATTACATTAATTTCCAGTGGAAAAAGTAATATACCTTTCAAAACACTAGGTTTGTAAATGCCCAGGAAAGTCTAATTTCTGCCATCCTCATAATGTCCTGTAATAAAAGATGAAAAAGAGGTCTTTACAAGATGTTTAGAAATGGAATAAGCAGTGAGGAGAAAATTTCCTTTTCCTTTTAAACAAATTTGAAAATGGGCACACTTCCAACTAATAAAAGAATGTTTACCTCCACAAGGCCTATCCAGACGACTGTGGTTGCACCCCTTGTCAAGCTTACCAAGCAATCCTTTGTCTCAAAAATATTGCATTTCAATCCATGCTACTGATAAGATACACAGGAAAATATGCATGCAGATAAGCACAAAACACTCAAAAATATGACCAAGCATGTGTGTGTGTCCTATATCCATTATTATCCCAAGAAGAGCTGTTTCTACTTAGAAGAAGTAAATCTATCTCAAGCTGCTTGATTAGGATCAGTGATTAATCCACAAATAAGAATTAGGTATGCCAGAAAAGAAAAACACCAGGCTGACTTTCAATTCATCACCAAATGGATCACAAGTCATCCACTATATCAGTTAGCATTAGCCACGAATTTAGGAAATTAAAAGACATATATGATTAAGTATGCACAAATGATTGAGTAAGCCTACCTTCTGAGCTGTGGTCTAACACATTTTGTTAATTAAAAAGTGGTTACCAAAAGACGTGAAATGGTACCTCATAGTGGACTCTGTGGGAGAGGGAGAGGGTGGGATGATTTGGGAGAATGGCATTGAAATATGTATAATATCATATATAAAATGAGTCGCCAGTCCAGGTTCGATGCACAATACTGGATGCTTGGGGCTGGTGCACTGGGACGACCCTGAGGGATGGTATGGGGAGGGAGGAGGGAGGAGGGTTCAGGATGGGGGACACATGTATACCTGTGGCGGATTCATTTCGATATATGGCAAAACCAATACAATACTGTAAAGTTATAAAATAAAATTAAAAAAAAATAAAAAGCGGTTACCCATGTGTACTGACTGTATTGTAGGACCGTATGGTGACTAGAAATTGGACTAGAAAATAAGGCATCCCAGTTCACTGCCTGATTTTGCTCTAATCTGTGTATAACCCTGAGCTAAACCTCTGTGTACGTAGTTTTTTCAAGGTAAACTGAGAAGAACGGATTCACATATTTTTCTTCTTCTTTTAAAAAAATAGCTTTTTTTTCCAAGGAAATCTTATATGGAACCCTAGTTACTAAAACAGTGACTCTGCCCACTTCAGCTTGAGAAGGGAGGGCCCAAGTACCAGCCTCCCTCTCCCTCTTTTCCTAAAAGCTCCCGAACAGGATGCAAGGGTTCCTCCAAAAGCAATTGTTACATTTCCTCATTATCCTTATGAGCAAACTATTCAGAAACCCCAGGGAACATAGTGACAGTGATGACACTCCTACTGAATTATAGACATTACTGGATTATATGATCTATTAGCTGTTCGCTTCTCAGTGTTACTCAGGTACCAAAACAGTCAGAGGCTGGAGCATGTAATAGACTCCAAGTCTTGGTGATTTCTTCTTCAATGAGGTAAAAGCTGAATCAAGACTGCCGGTAGAAATATAACAACCTCAGATATGCAGATGACGCCAAACTTATGGCAGAAAGTGAAGAGGAACTGAACAGCCTCTAGATGAAGGTGAAAAAGGAGAGTGAAAAAGCTGGCTTAAAACTCAACATTTAAAAAATGAAGATCATGGCATCCAGTCCCATCACTTCATGGCAAATAGATGGGGAAACAGTAGAAACAGTGACAGATTTTACTTTCTTGGGCTCCAAAATCACTGCAGATGGTGACTGTAGCCTAGAAAGTGAAAGACAATTGCTCAGTGGAAGAAAAGCTATGACCAACCTGGACAGTGTATTAAAAAGCAGAGACATTACTTTGCCAACAAAGGTCCATATAGTCAAAGCTATGGTTTTTCCAGTAGTCATGTATGGATGTAGAGTTGGGCCATAAAGAAGGCTGAGTGCCAAAGAATTGATGCTTTTGAATTGTGGTGTTAGAGAAGACTCTTGAAAATCCCTTGGACTACAAGGAAATCAACCTAATCAATCCTAAAGGAATCAGTCCTGAATATTCATTGGAAGGATTGATGCTGAAGCTGAAACTCCAATACTTTGGCCATCTGATGCAAAGAGCTGACTTATTAGAAAAGACCCTAACACTGAGAAAGATTGAAGGCAGGAGAAGGGGGCAACAGAGGATGAGATGGTTGGATGGCATCACCAACCAATGGACATCAGTTTGAGCAAACTCTGGGAGATGGTGAAGGACAGAAAAGCCTGGCATGCTGCAATCCGTGGAGTCGCAAATACTAAAACACAAGTGAGCGACTCAACAACAACAGCAACACAAGGAAACTGTTTCTCTGAACTTTAATGCTAAAACTCATTTTATTACAATTAATTCTAAGGTATCGCCAGATAATTGTAACTATGTTAAAATTCTGTTAGTTAAATTTGCACTTAGACCCAATATACAATTAGCAGTTTCAAGATGCAAGTTTTTCTTCAATTTCTCTCTAACATACCTCCAAGTTTTAACTCTTCCTGCCCCCAGATAGTGAGACTGCTGTTATTGCTCCCCACTCAAGCCTGACTTTTTAAAATCTTCAAGTTTCCCAAACTTGCTTCTATCACATAGAATATATGTACTCCAATTCCTGTTTCTTTTCAACTTTATCATCTCTTGGACAACATTCAACTTGGCTGACAAACTAATCTAGGCTAATGAATTCATATGTAACTCTTCCAGGGAAAAATGAAAGTATTTTAATATGATCTTCAAGAGTCCGATCCAACTCAAAGAGGTGCATAAGATGGAAGATTCCAGGAATCTTGAAAATCCTGGTGCACAGGTCCTCTGGGCCATCTACAACTTTAGGACTTTCTTCACGTTTTGTCAAATATTTAACCATTATTTATCCTTAAGATATTTCTCCCTTTGAGGCTTGATGATGTTCATGATTTTTTTTTTCTTTTGGAGGGAATTTGACCTGTCCCATAACAGGTTTTCTTGTTGTCTTGATTTTCCAAAATATATAGAATCTGAATTTTCCTCCTTAAGTGGACATTCATATGTCTGTAATTCTCTCCTATTTTCTTTTGACAACCTACTATTTACTAGGTTTACCTAATTGGTATTCATTATAAACTAAGAGAGGAAACAAGAAGATATTAATACTAATACTGTCTCTAACCAGAGATAAAACATTCATAGCAAAGTCAACCCGAAATTTTAAGGGATCTTCACTACCACATAATATATAATTTATGGGATAAAACAAGGTCAACCTAACTGATGCTAAACTATTGCTAACCTACATGAAAGTGAAAGTGTTAGTCACTCAGTCATGTCCAACTCTTTGTGACTTCTTTGACTGTAGCCCACCAGGCTCCTTTGTCCATGGGGATTCTCCAGGCAAGAATATTGGAGTGGGTTGCCATTCCCTTCTCTAGGGGAGCTTCCCAATCCAGGGATTGAACCCAGGTCTCCTGTATCACAGGCAGATTCTTTACAGGCTGAGCCACCAGGGAAGCCCTATAGACTTACCAAAAGTGATTCTGAGCTATTAAGTATCAATGACATGTTTTAAAATTCCCTGATGGCTGTATTACTCTAGAATTTCCAACCTCACTATCGTGCAGCTCTTTGCTACATGTTCAGTGTGACCATCTTATTCTCCTACTCAAAACTCATTAACATGAGTTATGAAAATCTTCCTCATGAAGACCATTCCTATCTCCCCAGCTATATATATATGCCCTCTTTCTGGTCTCTTGGCCTTCAGATATGCTGCCCCTTCTGCTCTGGTTTGCCTCCTTACCTCCTCATCACTCATTTCTTCTGTCTAGTAAAGACGATTCAACCTTGCAGGTCTCTGCTGCTGCTGCTGCTGCTGCTGCTGCTGCTGCTAAGTCGCTTCAGTTGTGTCCGACTCTGTGCGACCCCATAGATGGCAGCCCATCAGGCTCCCCCGTCCCTGGGATTCTCCAGGCAAGAACACTGGAGCGGGTTGCCATTTCCTTCTCCAATGCATGAAAGTAAAAAGTGAAAGTGAAGTCGCTCAGTCGTGTCCGACTCTTAGCGACCCCATGGACTGCAGCCTTCCAGTCTCCTCCGTCCATGGGATTTTCCAGGCAAGAGTACTGGAGTGGGGTGCCATTGCCTTCTCCGTTGCAGGTCTCAGTAGACAGGAATTCCTCACAGAAGTCTTCTGTGCCTCCTCAGGTGGTTTATATTCCTCTTCTAGTACTCTCTGCTTGCTGTCTCAGCAGTTTCTACAGGCTCTTATAAATGTCTGTTAGCTGTTTGTAACCTCCTCTGTATAAGTAACCTGAAAGCAAGACCAAGTCCCCTCCCCCAAACAAATGCAAGGCTTTCTTATTGAAAATGTCAAAACAAAAGACAGATTAGAAGAATGCCTATAACACATATGAGAAATAAATGACTATGTCTGTTCATTTACAATAAGATATACAAATCAATGACTAAAGAATGAACAATCCCCAGTGAAAAACAGGCCAAAAAGAGTAACAAGAATTTCTCAGAAAAAAACACACAAATAGTCGTTATACATAAGACCAAGTTGTTGTTTATTTTATTTTATTTTACTTTTTAATTTTACAATATTGTATTGGTTTTGCCATATATCAAAATGAATCCGCCACAGGTATATATGTGTTCCCCATCCTGAACCCTCCTCCCTCCTCCCTCCCCATATCATCCCTCTGGGTGGTCCCAGTGCACCAGCCCCAAGCATCCAATTTGCCACTTTGTATCTCAGTGCTGAGTGTCATAACTTAGCATGCATTGGGAAATCAAAAACAAATGTCGAATAAATGAGAAAAGTTACATTCTACTTATCTGTTTCTAAATTTTAGCCATTCTCATGTACATATATACACACACATATTTACATATATAACCACATATATGTGGGTGTATGTGTATGTGCTCAGTTGTGTTTGACTCTATGCGACCCCATGGACTGTAGCCCACCAGGCTCCTCTGTCAGTGGAATTTTCCAGAGGAAAATTTCCTACTCCAGGGGATCTTCCTGACCCAAGGATTGAACCTGCATCTCTTGTGTCTCCTGCATTGGCAGGGGGATACTTTACCACTGTGCCACCTGGGAAACCCAAGTGTGTGTGTGTGTACATATATATACATATGGATATATATCATATACCAACGTGTATGTCTCTTTGTATACATATTTATACGTGTATTGGTTCAGGTCAGTTCAGTCACTCAGTCATGTCCGACTCTTTGCGACCCCAAGGGACTGCAGCATGCCAGGCCTCCCTGTCCATCACCAACTCCTGGAGTTTACTGAAACTCATATCCATTGAGTTGGGGATGCCATCCAACCATCTCATCCTCTGTCGTCCCCTTCTCTTCCCACGTTCAATCTTTCCCAGCTGTATACACACATATATATACACAAATAAATATGTATACAAAGAGACATACAATAAACAGTATATATGCATATGTATATATATACTGACTATATGCAATCAATGTATGTATATAGGCACTGATGAGTAATTTGTATATTTATATGTATGCGTACAGACACTATATACATATATATGTATGTATGTGTGTATATATATGAGAAATATCATCTTCTTACCCTCAGTTTTACAAAATTTTGGGTTATTTTACATGTAGCTCTAGCCTTCTTGTTTTATAACATATTATAAGCAAAGAAAAATGAAACAACAAAACAGTCTTAGATACATATTTTATAGGGGAAAAGCTTTAATTAAAAAACACAACTTGGGACATTCCTGGTGGCCCAGTGGTTAAAAATCCACCTTCTAATTCAGGAGACGTGGGTTCTGACCCTGGTCTGGGAACTAAGATCCCACATGCTGCAGAGCAGCTAGTGTGTCACACCCACAACTAGACAGAAGACAGAATGCTGCAACTGAGGCCCAACACAGCCATAAATGAATAAATATTTTTACAAACACAAGTTGCCTCAAAGAATGAAAATACAATTTTGTTAATGTTTGTCCCCCAAGATGTACTTTAAATTAAAAATTAGTTTGCATGCATCCATTTAAAAATGGTTAGATTATCCTAAACTAGAAAGGAGATGGTGCAGAGATGTCTAAAGGACAGAGAAGAAAAAGAACCAAGGCTGCCCAAAGTGCCTTAGCTTGGAGCTCTTCATGAAGAAGCTGAAGAAAAAAGCACCCCCTGCAAATTGGACAGAGTGAAGGCTTCTCATCATCTCACGTTGTTTCTGTGTGTAGATTCCTAGATCACAGGAGAGCCAGCCTTGGGAATTACTCAGCAGTGCTAAAAGAGCACTGTTCCAAAATTAAATTTGAAAAAATGCTTTAATATGTCTCCCTTCTGTAAATTTGCATTCATGCTATAACTTTGAACCTATTTTTTAAATACTCCTGCAAAGGAAAGTTATCAACCCCACAAACTGTAAGACTATTAAAAGTGCCAATTGAAACAAGAATGCAGTAACATTGTGAAATTGCATTATCTGTCACGCTCTAAAGCTTATTCAGGTGCTTATTTGAACCTTTAGGACCCACAGGAAAATGAGCATGGGATGACTTTTCACTCAGGCTGCCATAATGTTTCAGGAATGAAACTCCATAGTGGTCTACCAGACACCAAAAATAAAGTTTCAGCTGTAAAACAAGTGTCAACAAACCTCATGCTTCTGTGCAGAAATAGCAGCTACTAAGAAGGTAACATCAGTACATTATAAATAATCCCTGAGACGGTCTCAAAAGGGGGCTACAGTTTGAAACACGTGCAGCAGAAATAGAATAAAGGCACCTTCGAGGCCATCAATAAATGGCAAAACAGAGTAGTTTATAGCACGGGTTCTCTGAAATATGTCCATTAGCTCCAGGTGCCAACATCCACACATTTGAGGAAATCACCAAGACCTTTCATTATTTGATGGAACAAGAGACAACAGGCATGTCTCAGTGTTAGAGCTTTTAGTAAAAGAAATTAGTATTCATCAACACATCTTAACTCAGTCGACAGTTTAAAAGTTGGAATGAAGCATGTCATTCAGGCAAGGAGGTCCTTGGTCCAAGTTAAACAAACTCAAGGAGAATGTCTGGTTTTCAGAATCCTTGTTCTATACCTTAATAGGACTGTGCTTTCAAAATTAGAAATACCCAGTTGCTAAATTAACCTTGTTATTTTAATTTAAATGACTTATTTAATGGGTAAATATATTCATATTAGAAAAAATGTGGTGTTTATAATCAATGGCAAAAGTGTATAAATGATCATACAATTTACATGCTTGTCTGCCCCACTAAACTCTGAGTTGCTCACTTGTCTATATCCTATGTCTAGTAAGATATGTACCTCACATATAGCATGCATTCAATTAATGTTCGCTGAATAAACAGAAGTTACACAAACATATTTATAAAGTTTATTATCAGAAGAGCCAGTGTTGCAAAACACATTGTCAAAAAGAAAGCTTTCATCAACTAATAAAAGATTAATAAAATAAGACTATAAATTTGTTGATCAATAAAAGGGTAAAGACTTTTTTTAGTAAAAATTAGCACACAATGATATCAGCATATCAGCAAAAACTGCACAATAGGGAATTGGAAATTCTGCCCATCCATAAAGCAAATTTTTTCAAATGGGCAAAGATCATCAGAATAAACTTTTTCAGAACTCAAAATTAACCAAAGGCTTGAAGCAATTCATGGGAACACTTATTAAAAAAAAAAAAAGGAAGAAGGGAAAAACAAAAACAAAAACAGTGGATTCTTGGCAAGAACAGTGAAGTTGTAGCTTGCCCCAGTCCCATCTCCCACACCCCAGTTCAATGGAATGAGTGAAAGTCACAGCCTACATTCCCCGTACCTGAAAGAGCAGAATGGACCTCATTCATAAATTATCACTAATTATTTGTTCTGACCTGTGCCCAAGAATAACAGCATAAAAGGTGTGTCTTCATTTCTCCTACCAGAATTGACTAGCGTATTTCTAAAAGCTTATTTCTATTGCTACTTCCAAGAGAATTTGTCAAAAATATTTACATTGTGCTGCTGCCCAAGGTGATAGATAACAGCTGAGGTAAACAATAGCCTAAAAAAAAAAAAAAAAAAGCTTTGGATGAAAGGCTGGGGAAAGATGCGTCATTAAGGACTTTGAAAACCTTAACATTTTCCTGGGAATCTCAAGTTCCTGCACATGTTCATAACTGCACAGTTTTCAAGTCTCAAAGAAGGACAGTACCAAAGAATGGCCAAACTACCGTACAACTGTGCTCATTTCACACATTGGCAAGGTAATGCTCAAAATCCTTTAAGCTAGGCTTCAGGAGTAGGTTAACCAAGAACTTCCAGATGTACAAGCTGGGTTTAGAAAAGGCAGAGGAACCAGAGATCAAATTGCCAACATCCACTGTATCACAGAAAAAGCAAAGGAATTCCACAAAAACATCTAATCAAGGTCAAGAAGCAACAGTTAGAACCGGACATGCTGCTGCTGCTGCTGCTGCTGCTGCTAAGTCGCTTCAGTCATGTCCGACTCTGTGTGACCCCATAGACGGCAGCCCACCAGGCTCCCCTGTCCCTGGGATACTCCAGGCAAGAACACTGGAGTGGGTTGCCATTAGAACCGGACATAGAACTTGTCAAAAATTGTGAAAGAAGTACATCAACGCTGCATGTTGTCACCCGGCTTATCTAACTTATATGCAGAGGGCATCATGTGAAATGCCGGGCTGGATGAAGCACCAACTGGAATCAAGACTGCCTGGACAAATATCAACAACCTCAGGATATGCAGATGATACCACTCAAATGGCAGTAAGTGAAAGCAAAGAGGAACTAAAGAGCCTCTTAATGAGGGTGAAAGAGGAGAGTGAAAAGGCTGGCTCAAATTCAACATTCAATAAACTAAGATCCTGGCATCTGGTCCCATCACTTCATGGCAAATAGATGGGTTAAAAAAATGCCAGCAGTGATGGATGTTAACTTCTTGGGCTCCAAAATCACTGCAGATGTGACTGTAGCCATAAAATTAAAAGACGCTTGCTTCTTGTAAGGAAAGCTATGACAAACCTAGACACTTAATGAAAAAGGAACGTCACTTTACCAACAACAATCCATCTAGTCAAAGCTCTGGTTTTTCTAGTAGTCATGTATGGATGTAGGAACTGGACCATAAAAATGGCTGAGTGCTGAAGAATTGATACTTTCAAACTGTGGTGCTGGAGAAGACTTTTGAGAATCCCTTGGACCATACGGAGATCAAACCAATCAATCCTAAAGGAAATCAACCCTGAATACTCATTGGAAGGACTGATGTTCAAGCTGAAGCTCCAATATTTGGCCACCTGATGCAGAGCTGACTCATTGGAAAAGACCCTGATTTTAGGAAAGATTGAGGGCAGGAGGAGGAGAGGGCAACAGAGGATGAGATAGTTGGATGGCATCACTGACTCAGTAGGCAAGAGTTTGAGCAAACTCTGGGAGATAGTGAAGGACAGGATAGCCTGGCATGCTGCAGTCCATGGGGTCACAAAGAGTCAGACATGACATAGATACTGAACAATAATAAGTGCTCAGGAAAGACTAGAGAAAGCCATAACTGTCATCTCTTGATAATCTTGAGGCTCCGAGGAAGCATAAAGTGAAGATGCAGGCACAATTTTAAACTTCCTGGATGTGTGTTGATGGTGACACATACAGCCCAACACACACAAAGCCCCTTGGGAAGTAGTGGAAGATTTTGTGTTTTTTGGTTCTGGGTGTTTAAAGAAATCGCAAAAATAATAAAATAATTAGAAATAAAACTACCCTAAGATGTGCACAACTTGTATACTAAAACTATACAACACATTGTTTAAAGAAATTTTAAAAAATCTAAAGAAGTAGAAACAGCTTCCATATTAATGGATTGAAAATCTTAACACTGTTAAAATGACACTACTCCCCAAACTATAGGCTTTTCAGATTCAAGGAATTTCATATCAAAATTCCAACTGATTCTAAAATTCATATGGAAAAGGACACAAAACAGCCAAAACAATTTAAGAAAGAAATCACTTTAAATTATAGTTAGCCTTATATTGAGTGTTTACCCAAGTCAGCTGGGAATTAGAATAACACACAAGTACTAAGACAACTACGTTATTTTATTTTTGCTTTCCTTTTTAAGTAATTTTTATAATGCTATGATTGTATCAATTTCAGTTTTGTTGTATAGTGTTAACCCATTCAAAAACCTCAATTAGCCCACTTTTTCCTTCTGAAAATACTACAGATGTTAATATTTATGGTAAATACATCTCTCCTACATTGTGCTGATTGGAGCTGATGTTTCTGAACATTTGTCATAAAAACAAATAACTGGCAATTCTCAAGATGAAAGTAGAAGGAATCAATAATTCCATTCATTAGAGGGCTGTGAAATAACATTAATTAGCCATATGTATACATACATCCCCTCCCACTTGAGCCTTGCCACCCCACCATCTGCCATTCGACCCCTCTAGGTCATCACAGAGTACTGAGTGAGCTCCCTGCACTATACAGCAGCTTCTCACTGCTGCTGCTGCTGCTAGGTCACTTCAGTTGTGTCTGACTCTGTGAAACCCCATAAATGGCAGCCCACCAGGCTCCCCTGTCCCTGGGATTCTCCAGGCAAGAACACTGGAGTGGGTTGCCATTTCCTTCTCCAATGCATGAAAGTGAAAAGTGAAAGTGAAGTCGCTCAGTCGTGTCCGACCCTCAGTTAACCCATGTACTGCAGCCTACCATGCTCCTCCATCCATGGGATTTTCCAGGCAAGAGTACTGGAGTGGGGTGCCATTGCCTTCTCCTTATCTGTTTTACACATGGTAGTGTATTATATGTCAATTAGAAGTGAAAACTTCATATATCCCTGTTTTCAAAACATAATTAGATCATTTTGGGTCTTTTTTTTTTCCCCCTGAGGGGGCAAAGCAAAATGAAAATATGGATACTTACTCTGGCACTAGGAAAGACAGCTATGCCTATAAAACTATTTCAACAGTTAAATACTGCTGTCATACAATCAAGCTAAAGAAAACTGCAGTTATTGTGAAGCTAATGTCTATTTATTATAAAAGTTAGAGCACATTAGTAACAAATTCTTACACTCTGATGGTGGTGTTGCATCTTTTGAAATACAAAGAAACTCTTAAACTAAATGCTTCAAAGTTAGAAACACCATTTATTAATTCAGTGTACCTGTTAATATTTATTTTTCCTTTGGTCAGAACCATTGGGCTTTATATCTCTATATCCCCACTCATCCACTTATATATATATATATTTTTTTTTTCAATATAAAACTAAAATTGCATCTGTCTTGGAACCACTCTGTTGTCATATTCAAGGAGTACATTTGCCAGTGTGCATGTACATTATATTCATCTAAAGTAGCACATGCTTTGGGAGCTGGTTACATTTCACTGGACATATACAGTATCTTTCATGCCTACCTAGTTAAACCTAACACAGAATCATGGAATCAGGCAAAGGTTTTAGGTTAGCAGAAATTTCCATAATGAGTCAAATAATATGAAAGCTTGCAAATACATTATCAACTTGTGTACTTCTATCTGGGTTCTGCTTGTTTTCATACTTCCTTTAGCAAACATCCCAGCTAGTAAAATTGAAATAAAAGAATGGAAATTGGACAATAAGAGTCAGAAAAACCTTGAGAAAGATACAGCATATTTTTTTCTTAAATTCCTTTTTGTGCCTTTCCCATTTACTCTCAGGGCCACTAGACTTTAATTTTACACAAGCAAAAGCTGTTTCTTCTGGAAGAGAAGACTGGTTTCTTGTTTTGTTGTTGTTGTTTGATAATATAAAGACTTTGTTGAAATCAGAGAAAATAAACAAAGGACAAATATTCTACTAAAAATATCTGGAATCATTTTCAGTAGTAGATTAAGAGAACAAGGGAAGTAAAGCTGTGTAATAACCTAAAAGAAAACGAAATGAATGATATATTTGCACTATTCAGAAGTTATTCTGATTACTAGTAAACAAACAACTATTTAAAAAAATATATTCTGTTCTAGTGAATTCTTGAACTCAGGGTTACTTTCTTAAAGCATTAATTTCAACAGTCAGTGATAAAACGTACAGTAATTGAGGAAAATTCAAATACACATTGTATCACTTTTTGAAATAATCTTTCAGTCTTCACTGAACTCTTTTAAAACATCATTTGTTTTAAAACACCTGGTCAGAATGGCTGCAATCCAAAAGTCTACAAGCAATAAATGCTGGAGAGGGTGTGGAGAAAAGGGAACCCTCTTACACTGTTGGTGGGAATGCAAACTAGTACAGCCACTATGGAGAACAGTGTGGAGATTCCTTAAAAAACTGGAAATAGAACTGCCTTATGATACAGCAATCACACTGCTGGGCATACACACTGAGAAAACCAGAAGGGAAAGAGACATGTGTACCCCAATGTTCATCGCAGCACTGTTTATAATAGCCAGGACATGGAAGCAACCTAGATGTCCATCAGCAGATGAATGGATAAGAAAGCTGTGATATTCCATATACACAATGGAATATTACTCAGCCATTAAAAAGAATACATTTGAATCAGTTCTAATGAGGTGGATGAAACTGGAGCCTATTATACAGAGTGAAGTAAGCCAGAAGGAAAAACACCAATACAGTATACTAACGCATATATATGGAATTTAGAAAGATGGTAACAATAACCCTGTGTACGAGACAAGCAAAAGAGACACTGATGTATAGAACAGTCTTATGGACTCTGTTGGAGAGGGAGAGGGTGGGAAGATTTGGGAGAATGGCATTGAATCATGTATAATATCATGTATGAAACAATTGCCAGGCCAGGTTCGATGCACGATACTGGATGCTTGGGGCTGGTGCACTAGGACGACCCAGAGGGATCGTATGGGGAGGAAGGAGGAAGGAGGGTTCAGGATGGGGAACACTGTGGTGGATTCATTTTGATATTTGGCAAAACTAACACAATATTGTAAAATTTAAAAATAAAATTAAATTAAAATAAATAAATGAATAAAAATAAATTAATTAATTAAAAAAAAATAAAACACCTGGTGAATGCAGTCAAGTATCCTGTAGATTTCAAATGAATGATGCATATTGGACAAACTGAAATGGCAAAGTTGGGTTAAATGTGTTAATTTTCTTCTCAAAATGTGACTGTAAATTATGATTTTGGTGTAATGATTTAATTATCAACTCACATATGGAGACTGGCTAGCTTGTCTGTCTATTGTTCAGAATTACTCACTGCCTGACCTGCTCTCCCCTGAATCACAAGTCTGTACACCTTGGATACACTTTCACCAGGCAGCCCTTGCTGGAAGAGCTTTTTCAGGTTCAGCTAATGAGAAGAAAGTGAGTCAGATTTTGAAAGTTGAATGGAAGCCAAAGCTATCACTTTCTGATTTTCTGCTTAGCACAGTTGGCATTTAGCACACCTGGGTTGTACAATATCACAAAATGTAACCGTAATTGGAGATAAAGTCTTTAAAAAGGTAATCAAGTCAAAATGAAGGCATGCAGGTGGACTTAGAAGAAGAAGATATTTGGCTACAGTCACAAACAGAGGGAATACCATGTCAAGGGAGGTGGAAACGGCCCTGTGGAAACAAGGAGAGAAACTTCAGAAGACACCTACCCTGCTAAAATCTTGACCTCTGACTTCTAGATTCCAGAGCTTCCTAATGATTACATAAACATAATGTAAAGGGTCATAAGCGATCTTTGTTCTTTATTTCATGATGCAAAAAACTGTGCAATACTGTCCTCTAATATATCATTTGGTACTACATGAAGGACAGATTATTGAAATTCTGAAAGAGATGGGAATACCAGAGCACCTGATCTGCCTCTTGAGAAACCTATATGCAGGTCAGGAAGCAACAGTTAAAACTGGACATGGAACAACAGACTGGTTCCAAATAGGAAAAAGAGTACTTCAAGGCTGTATATTGTCACCCTGCTTATTTAATTTATATGCAGAGTACATCATGAGAAACACTGGGCTGGAGGAAGCACAAGCTGGAATCAAGATTTCTGGGAGAAATATCAATAACCTCAGATATGCAGATGACACCACCCTTATGGCAGAAAGTGAAGAGGAACTCAAAAGCCTCTTGATGAAGGTAAAAGAGGAAAGTGAAAAAGTTGGCTTAAAGCTCAACATTAAGAAAACGAAGATCATGGTATCTGGTCCCATCACTTGATGGGAAATAGATAGGGAAACAGTGGAAACAGTGTCAGACTTTATTTTGGGGGGCTCCAAAATCACTGCAGATGGTGACTGCAGCCATGAAATTAAAAGACGCTTAGTCCTTGGAAGAAAAGTTATGACCAACCTAGATAGCATATTGAAAAGCAGAGACATTACTTTGCCAACAAAGGTCCGTCTAGTTAAGGCTATGGTTTTTCCCATGGTCATGTATGGATGTGAGAGTTGGACTGTGAAGAAAGCTGAGCGCTGAAGAATTGATGCTTTTGAACTGTGGTGTTGGAGAAGACCGTTGAGAATCCCTTGGACTGCAAGGAGATCCAACCAGTCCATTCTGAAGGAGATCAGCCCTGGGATTTCTTTGGAGGGAATGATCCTGAAACTGAAACTCCAGTACTTTGGTCATGTCATGTGAAGAGTTGACTCACTGGAAAAGACTCTGATGCTGGGAGGGATTGAGGGCAGGAGGAGAAGGGACGGCAGAGGATGAGATGGCTAGATGGCATCGCTGACTCGATGGACGTGAGTCTGAGTGAACTCCGGGAGTTGGTGATGGACAGGGAGGCCTGGCGTGCTGCGATTCATGGGGTTGCAAAGAGTCGGACACGGCTGAGTGACTGAACTGAACTGACTGATCAAAATTACAGTGATCAAATACTGATCAAATTTACAGATCTAAATATGTCTATTCTTGTAAAGAAAAAGCAGAGAAGGTGATCTTTGTAAAGTATGGGATTCTGTCAGCACTGTGATATGAGATACAAATATATCTTTAAGACAAGATAATCAAATCCCTCAAGTAAGGACGACTAAAACATAACTGTAATATTTTGTTGTTGTTCAGTTGCTAAATCAAATCTGACTCTCTGTGACCCCATGAACTGCAGCACACCAGGCTTTCCTGTCCTTCACTATCTCCCAGAGTTTGCTCAAACTCGTGTCCATTGAGTCAGTGATACCATCCAACAATTTCATCCTCTATTGCCCCCTTCTCTTCTTGCCCTAAATATTTCCCAGCATTAGGGTTTTTTCCAATGAGCTGGCTCTTTGCATGAGGTGTCCAAAATACTGGAGCTTCAGCTTCAGCATCAGTTCTTCCAATGAATATTCAGGGTTGATTTCCTTTAGGATTGACTGGTTTGATCTCCACTGTCCAGGGGATTCTCATGCAGTTTCTCCAGCACCACAGTTTGAAAGCATCAATTCTTCAGCACTCAGCCTTCTTTATGGTCCAACTATCACATCCATACATGACTACTGGAAAAAAAACATAGTTTTGACTAGATGGACTTTTGTTGGCAAAGTGACATTTCTGATTTTTATTATGCTCTCTATGTTTGTTGTAGTTTCCTTCCAAGTAGCAAGCATCTTTTAATTTCATGACTGCAGTGACCATCCACAGTGATTTTGGAGCCCAAGAAAATGAAATCTGGCACTGTTTCCATTGTTTCTGCATCTATTTGCCATGAAGTTATGGGACCGGATGCCATGTCTTTGTTTTTTGAATACTGAGGTTTTTTTTTTTTTAATATAAATTCATTTATTTTAATTGAAGGCTAATTACTTTACAATATTGTATTGGTTTTCCCATACATCAACATGAATCCGCCACAGGTGTACACGTGTTCCCCATCCTGAACCCCCTCCCACCTCCCTCCTTGTACCATCCCTCTGGGTCATCCCAGTGCACCAGCCCCAAGCATCCTGTATCCTGCATCAAACCTGGACTGGCGATTGATTTCTTATATAATATTATACATGTTTCAATGCCATTCTCACAAATCATCCCACCTTTTCCCTCTCCCACAGAGTCCATAAGACTGTTCTATACATCAGTGTCTCTTTTGCTATCTCGCATACAGGGTTATCATTACCATCTTTCTAAATTCCATATATATGTGTTAGTATACTGTATTGGTGTTTTTCCTTCTGGCTTACTTTACTCTGTATAATAGGCTCCAGTTTCATCCACCTCATTAGAACTGATTCAAATGCATTCTTTTTAATGGCTGAGTAATACTCCATTGTGTATATGTACCTCAGCTTTCTTATCCATTCATCTGATGATGGACATCTAGGTTGCTTCCATATCCTGGCTATTATAAACAGTGCTGCAATGAACATTGCAGTACATGTGTCTCTTTCAATTCTGGTTTCCTCGGTGTGTATGCCCAGCTGTGGGGTTGCTGGGTCATAAGGCAGTTCTATTTCCAGTTTTTTAAGGAATCTCCACACTGTTCTCCATAGTGGCTGTACTAGTTTGCATTCCCACCAACAGTGTAAGAGGGTTCCCTTTTCTCCACACCCTCTCCAGCATTTATTGCTTGTAGACTTCTGGATCACAGCCATTCTGACTGGTGTGAAATGGTACCTCATTGTGGTTTTGATTTGCATTTCTCTGATACTGAGTGATGTTGAGCATCTTTTCATGTGTTTGTTAGCCATCTGTATGTCTTCTTTGGAGAAATGTCTGTTTAGTTCTTTGGCCCATTTTTTGATTGGGTCGTTTATTTTTCTGGAATTGAGCTGCAGGAGTTGCTTGTATAGTTTTGAGATTGGTTGCTTGTCAGTTGCTTCATTTGCTATTATTTTCTCCCATTCTGAAGGCTGTCTTTTCACCTTGCTTATAGTTTCCTTTGTTGTGTAGAAGCTTTTAAGTTTAATTAGGTCCCATTTGTTTATTTTTGCTTTTATTTCCAATATTCTGGGAGGTGGGTCATAGAGGATCCTGCTGTGAGTTTTAGGGCAGCATGATCACTCTCCTCTTTCACCTTCCTCAAGAGGCTCTTTAGTTCTTCTTCGCTTTCTGCCATTAAAGTGGTATCATTTGCATATCTGAGGTTGTTGATATTTCTCCTGGCAATTTTGATTCCAGCTTGTAAGTCATCCAGCCCAGCATTTCATATCACGTATTCTGCATATAAGATAAATAAGCAAATAATATATATCCTTGATGTATTCCTTTCCCAATTTTGAACCAGTCTGTTATTCTATGTAGCCAGTTCTAACGGTTGCTTCTTGTCCTGCATACAGGTTTATCAGGAGGCAGATAAGGTGGTCTGGTATTCCCATCTCTTTAAGAATATTCTAATTTGTTGTGATTACAGTCAAAGGTTTTAGTGTAATCAATAAAGCAGAAGTAGCAATGATTTTTGGAATTTCCTTGCTTTTCTATGATCTAATAACACTTTGGCACAACTCAAAATTAAGTATTGCTGCTATATTTATTATTCACAAATTATAGTTGATCTTCATTTTGTGCCTGAAATTTAAATATTATTTTTGGAATAAGTGCTATGTTTCCATGATTCAAAAAGAAAGAATAAAAGGTATACAAAGCCTCTCTGCATCCTTCTACCACCTGACCCCTGTCTCTATCTCCAAAGGAAGTCCTGAATTTCTATTTCTCCTTGCATAATTTCTCTATTCATAAATAAAGAGATATACATACACAATGCTTAATATATTACATTGGTACAAAAGTAATTATAGTTTTGCATTGCTGAACTCTGACATTTGATATTGGAATGCATCGTTAAATAAATGTAGTTATGTTAGACATCATTTTAATGTGCATTTCTTGCTTTATGTTTTTTGCTAATGAATTACTACTTGCTGTTTATTTTACATATATTTTAGATTATGGAATTGATGTTAGACAAAAAAACAAATTTGAGTGATTTTCTTATTCGAGTTTAAAATGTGTCATAAGGCACTGGAGAAAATTTGCAACATCACCAACTTATTTAGCCAAGGAACTGATGATGAATGTACAGTGCAGTGGTGGTTCAAGAAGTTTTGCAAAGGAGATGAGAGCCTTGAAGATGAGAAGCACAGTGGCCAGCCACTGGAAGTTGACAGCAACCAACTGAGAGGATCATCGAACCTGATCCTCTTCCAACTACATGAGAAGTTGCCCAAGAATTCAATGTCAACCATTCTACAGCTGTTTGGCATTTGAAGCAAACTGGACAGGTGAAAAAACTCAATAAATGGGTTCCTCATGAGCTGACTGCAATCAAAAAAATCTTCATTCGGAAGTGTTGTCTTCTCTTGCTGTATGCAACAACAACAAACCATTTCTCAATTGGATGTGATGTGAGACCAAATGGACTGTATACAACAACCAGCAATGACCAGCTCAGGGGCTGGACCAAGAAGAAGCTCCAAAGCACTTCCCAAAGCCAAACTTGCACCAAAATTAGTCATGGTCACTCTTTGTTGATCTGCTGCAGGTCTGATCCACCACAGCTTTCTGAATCCCAGTGAAACCATCACATCTGAGAAGTATGCTCAGCAAATCAATGGGATGCACTCAAAACTGAAACATCTGCAGCCAGCATTAGTCAACAGAAAGAGACCAATTCTGCTTCTCAACAACACTCAACTGCACGTCGCACAACCAATGTTTCAAAAGTTGAAAAAATTGGGCTGCAAGGTTCTGCTGTATTCACCTGACCTCTCACCAACCATCACTTCTTTAAGCATCTCAATATCTTTTTGCAGGGAAAATGCTTTCACAACCAGCGGGATGCAGAAAATGCTTTCCAAAAGATAGCCAAACTCTGAAACATGGATTTTTATGCTACAGGAATAAACAAACATTTCTCATTGGCAAAAATGTGTTGATTGTAATGATTCTTATTTTGATTAATAAACGTGTATTTGAGCCTAGTTATAATGATTTAAAATTCAGAGTCCAAAACCATAATTACTTTTGCACCAACCCTAACACATCAAGGAGCATGTTATAGACATTTTAAGATAGTTAGTTCTCAGTACACAATAAGCTCCCTTTTTATATATTGAATATATTCCATAACATATTTAATCAATGGACTATATTTGGGCATGTATAGTTTTTCTACGTCAATAAAGCTTCTGTGTGTAACATTTTATAACACTCATTTTTAGAGTAGATAAGAATATCTGTAGAATAAATTGCAAAAGATGAAGTTGCTGAATATATAAATACCCATATCATTTTATTTTTAAAGACAATGAGCTCCTATAGCAGTATAATTGGGTTCAAAAATTCAACTATATAAAATATAGTGTTGTGTTTTTACGAGTTAATGAAAACCAGTACTTTTCATTCAAATATTTGGTTAGCAACTATAAACAAAAGCAAAATAATGTGTTTCCACATAATGGTTTTGTACACGTGGGAAATAGAATAATTACTACAAAAGCATGCACTTATACTTCAATGTCTTAGTCCCACCTGACCAACAGACTTTCATTTCCTATCCTCACCCTACTCCTCATGGAGATGATAAGGTCATTCCATCTACTCCCACTTGAAAACGGAGCCAATGGTCAATAGCAGTATATTTCATTCCACATAATGTCCCAGATTTTATAGGGAGTGGGTTATTTATTGTCAAATTGCCATTTGTTGAACTATATAATTTTCTTCTTCAACCAACCACATCTCAGAATATAGATTTCCCATTCTGCCAACTGACTTTTGCTACACTGATTTTAACACACTTCTAGAACTGTACCAAAGAAAAGAACAGAGAATTTGATGAATTTATTTGTATCTAAGTATTATGTAAGTGGCTCCTAGAGGTACATAATGATTAGCCTCTATTTTAGATCATTTTTGGCCTACAATGCAACTCCCCTCCTTCTCTTTGTAAAGCACTACTTGATGAAGTAACTTTATGACTTTATATCTCACCAGATACAAGAATTTCCAATGAGGACAGCATATATCTCTGCTCCATTGCAGTTAATCTTAAAGTCCCTCAAGCCTTAGGTGTTAGTGATGGCAAAAAACCCATATTAGGTCATCCAGACCATCCCTTGGCAAGGCTCATTTCTGCAGTATTTGATGTTTGCTTTTCTCTGCTTGGTCCAGTCCTATGCACTTACTTCAACATTTTAAAATTTAAAAGGTACACTGGGGAATCCCAAATTTTTTCTTCTCAAAGCAAATTAGCAGATTATAAAAACTTGAAAAATATGAGAACTTTCGTTTTTGAAATCTCAAGAGGCAAAAATATCCTATTTTAAGGAAAGAAAAATGCTTGTTTATATTTCTCCTAGAGACTCTAATATGTTTAATTGGTAAAGTTTTTGGTACTAATTATAATACTTCTTACATATATTAATTAACACCAGTGTTCTGAGAATTGCTATGGTGAAAACCCATTTGAATGGCCCTTTTAATGTCACATGGAGAAAATGTTCAATGTAGCTAGATAAGAATGATGAGACCACGCTTGAGGCAGAGCACTACACTACCTGAAGAGTGGGCACACAACAGCAGTAACACTCAGACGGATCACAAACCTACCATTAAATGGATGCTATAAAAGAATCAGACTGGATAGAAATTGACTTGGAATCCCTGAAAAAGCTGAAAATCCTGACCACCCAGGCTGTACTAATGCTGATAATACACAAAAGACACATGCAAAGTGAGTGGGAATTCAGAGATTCTACATTTATATATGTAGACTTACAACAATAAAAGCTACTTTATTTCTTATTTTAAGTTAATGACCCCACTTAGGAATTTAGGACTAGATATGTGAAAAAACATACATAATACCACTTTAAGATTTCTGCTTCTGACAATGGCCAAATATTATGTTGCACACTAATCCTCTGTCAAGAGTAACTAGAAACACTGAAAACTATTTTAAATCTGTTTGGAAGTGTTGGACTACTACTAATGCAGTAGCAATTTGAGGGACCATGATGTTAAGAAAAAGGGGAAAGCTCAAAATGTGAGGTTGACATTTGGGGCAACTCTAAACAGTTTTCATATGCCCTTTGCTGAAAATATATATGCATTTCTCTTAAGTTTATACCTAGGATTAGACTGATGTGTCACAGAGTATTTATATCTTCTCTTTGGTAAACAGTGCCAAAGTTTTCAAAAATGGTTGAATAAATTTACACTCTCACCAGCAAAGTAAGAAAGCTCTGCTTCCTTTCTGTTCAGCTACTACTTGGCATTTCAAAACTTATATTTATCAAAAGACACCATTCAGAGAAAAATAATGTCAAAACAAAGAATGGGAGAAGATAGTTGCAATGCATATATGACAAAAGAATCACACCCAAAATATATAACAAATTCCTACAAATCAGTAAGAAAAGAAAAAGATAATAGAAAAGTATACAAAAGGCTTGAATAGTCACTTCACAAAACAGACTGTCCAAATTGATATTTTGCTGTGCATTGATATTAAACTGTGCTCAATTTCATTACCCATCAAAGAAATGCAAATTAAATGCACAGCAAAATACTTTAACACACCTATCAGAATAATTAATATTATAAAATTATAAAATTTCCAAACATATCAAAATAGCAAGTATATCTTCAAAATGGGGATATATACATATATCTATAAATACATATATATATTCTGTAATCCAGTAAATATAATATATATATGAGTATATACACATATATTTGTATATAATCTTATAAGTATTATACATATATATATATATATACATATATATAAATAGATATTCTGCAATCCATTATTTTTCTGGTCAAATACGGGACATTTTTAAGCATCAGAAAAGAATACAGATAACAATTCATCATAACATATTTAAAAATCCACAAATCCATTAAATGACAGAAAAGTGAAGAATGACTTTAATCAAAGGTCATACTGGGGAACAGAACATAACCCCAATGTATCATCTTACAGATTACTTAATAAGTTTTAAATCTCAAAGAGCTGGTAGGTACTATTGATACTTTAACCAGGTAATCAAACTGAGGATCACCAAAAAAATAGAATAAACTATGTTTGATGTGATAGAACATAAAATACAGAGCATCACATATGAAAATCCTTTATAAAACTTTCTAATCTGAATAATAGGATACAAATCATCAAGTTCAAATTATAAGACATTTTATTAAAAATCTAACTTTTTAAATGAGAAGTTCATGAAAGACATAAAAAAGTGGATCACTGTTTCAAACTAAAGGAAACCAGGGACATGAAAAATAAATACAGTGCATCGATACTATTTCAGATAGGACATTCTTGGAAGAATTGCAGAAATGGACTATACTATGGACTATATTTCAAACATTATGATTGAGTCAGTAATAAATATTGAATTAATATTTTTGTTTATAACAATGCTGGAGTTATGTAGGAGAATGTGCTTGTCTGGAGTGAAATGTCATGATATCTGGAAATTACTTTTTAAAATGCTTTAGCAAGAAGAACAAAAGCACAAATAAATAGATTGATAGACAAATGTGGATCAGTAAATGAAGAAAGCAATCTGGCAAAATGTTAAAAATATATCAGCTTAGCTTAAAGATATGTTTCATCAAGTTGATCTTTTAAATTTTTCCTAGGTTTGAATTTTTTCAAAATGAAAGATGGAGAAAAAATGAGGAAAGAAAAATATTTAGAATAACAACAACAAAATAACCCGAGAGGATTTAGTCTCAGAAGATAAAAAAATAAATATTAAAAGTTCTTTTATTAAAAAGAAAATAAATCATATTTGGAAGCACAGAGATGAAGAGAGGAATGAGAAATAACAAAAGGGTAAATATTGGTGACTCTAAATGAATACTGACCATGTAAAACAAGATTAGTAATAAGTTGTAAGGACTGAAATATTAGAATACATGATACATAAAATAGAATAGAATACATGATAAATATACAGAATATATCTATTTATAGATAAATAGAATACATGAAAAGAATGGAACGATAGGCAGGAGGTGAAAATGGACTTCAAGGATTAAAAAGTCCATTCATTGTCCTAGAAAGCGGTAACATCCTTAATTTATATATATTAAGGTTATTTCTGGTCTGCCCCCTGGTAACCACAGAAAGAATATCTAGAGAATGCAATGTTAAACTAAATAAAGGAGAATGAATTAAATTTTAAAAAAACACTTAATCCAAAAAGAATGGGGAAAAAGAGAGAAAAAAATTATATAGACCAGATGGGACAAATAGAAAAAAAATAATTGTACGGTAGGTTTAAATACAAATATTTTAAATGTAAACAGACCTGGTAGTCCTAATGTTCACGATTGCCTGTCTGGATAACATCAGTGTTAGGAAATCCAATATGGAAAGCCAAAGTTTAATTTACAGACTTTACTCATAGTTCTTAGAACACCAAAGAGATGGGATGATCAGAAAAGAGAGTAATCATGTGGCATTTAATATTTTTTAAGATAGATTTTGTAATGACATTTTTACAGTTTTATAACTTTATCAAATAATGAATATGCCTGGTTACATGTCATAGTTGCAATGAAAAACAGAAAGACAATTTATTTTAATCCTTTCTTGGGGGAAATTTGGAAAGGGTACACATTCCTTTGAAGAAAGTCTGAGGTCTTCAGAAGGAATCTAGTGAGATTTTTTTAAGTATGAAATAAGCAATAAGCTTCACTTTAAATGCTCATTAATTTTCATGCCTTTAGATTCACAACATTCTAGTTGTATGTAAATAATACAAAAATAGTAAAGTTGAACTGAATATCCCTTAACAATATACTCAGTTCTTTTAAAATAAATATCATACATAATTTACAAAGGTGAATTACACACGTGAAGTCACAGCCAATCATCTACACTTTATATTTAACACTAGAAAAAAAATAAAATATTTTAATTATAACAAATTTTCCTCTATTAAAAATGTAATAATATTTCAGATGGATTGCTTAAAATTATAATGTTATTATTTAAATAAAATATTAGTATTTTTCACTTCAACATTCAAGTATAGAAAATTCTACCTTGTTAATCCAACACCAAGCAAACAAAACAAACCTCAGGTAGTTAGTCTTTTTGTTTACTCAGTAGCATCTTTAACCCAAATTTACATTTTCTTATTGATTACCTTGTTGCAATTTAGTATAAATTTTATGAGTACCACTAATCCAGAATATTGCTCTTAGAATAGAAATAATACAATGTGGAATAAAATTGCTATTGACCACATTCCTGTTTCTTGCTGTTAAAGATATAGGTAAAATTAACTTTTAAAACTATTGTGAGAAACTGTGATCTTTGGGCTATATAATGAAAATTATTTTATTTATCGTAAAGCTTTCCATGTTATGATAAAATTCATGTTATAAAGTTCCTCTTTTATTTCAAACCATTATTCTTATAAATTTTTAAACTTTCCATTTAAATCACGATAGATAAGTAGTCAACAAGAATTAAATTATACGTTTTTGGTCTTATTTTCAAATTAGGCCAACTATGACCCATTCAGGCATATAAGGGCCTACAATAAGTAAAAGTAAAATGTTTTCTTAGAATAATGATAATAAAAATAATAGGGAGTTTTACATAACATTAGACAATTTTAAATGTTTCTCATTATTTTATTTGGTTCACACCATACCTTTGTGATTTAGAAGAAAAAAAAAAGACAATTCTTACCATTTTACAGATAAAGAAATAAAGCTCCAAGAAGTTTAAGTAAACCCAGTTGGATGGTTACTGATAGATTAACTAGAAATATAGCACATAGTTTATTATCCAACATATACTATGTACCTTCAGTGCCCAAGTCCCCCTGTACATTGTTTGGAAATATTTATTATAGCCTCTGTGCTTTGTTGTTGCTATTACTGATAGTGATGGTGATGATAATGCTGCAGTGTGGTATAAGTACACAGGCATACAAGGGAGAGAAAAGGGGACTAGAAGTTAGATTGGGATGATAAAAACAAAGATGAATTAAAGAAAGAATTCCAGGGCTTCCCTGGTTGTCTAGTGGTTAATACTCCACTCTCCCAGTGCAGAGGGCCTGGGTTTGAACCCTGGTCAGGGAACTAGATCCCACCTGCCACAACTAAATATCCCATGTGCCACCACTAAGACCAGCCACAGTCAAGTTAAAAATAAATAAATAGAAATAAAATAAAACTAAAAGGAAGACTTCAAAAAAAAAAAAAGAATTTCAGAAGAGAAGAAACCCAATTATTACATCCAAGAATAGCAAGGTCTCCTTGAAGATATATATTCTTTTTAAATGGAAATGTAATAAAATTAGAAGGAAAACCACTTATGATTTTGCTAATGGTCCTATTTTGTTGAATTATGAAAAAACATTTGAAAAAACAAAATTTTGCTACCAATAAAATGTTTTTGCATGTAATCAATTACTATTAATGAGGAAAACACAACCAAGAATTTTAACAATTTAAATGGAATATTAGGATGGGTCTTTGAGGTAGATATGAAAATATGAAAAACTGTTACAGCAATTTTACATCAAATAAAAATAGAGTTAAGGAACATGCTATACAATGTCAGAGTAACAATATTCAATGATGTTAGACTCTTAATTTCCTTTATCTTCCATGCTTCTTCAAAATTGTTTGGATCTCTCCCTTAGAAGTTTCAAGGTGATGCCTAAAAATTCATTTTGGTCTGTCACAGGTAACATACATTCTTGTTGCTTTTTGCAGCTGCTGCTGCTAAGTCGCTTCAATCGTGTCCGACTCTGTGTGACCCCAGAGACGGCAGCCCACCAGGCTCCCCCGTCCCTGGGATTCTCCAGGCAAGAACCCTGGAGTATGGGTTGCCATTTCCTTCTCCAACGCATGAAAGTGAAAAGTGAAAGCAAAGTCGTTCAGTTGTGTCCGACTCTTCGAGACCCCATGGACTGCAGCCTACCAGGCTCCTCCATCCATGGGATTTTCCAGGCAAGAGTATTGGAGTGGGGTGTTGCTTTTTAGTTGCTAAATAATGTCTGACTCTCTTGAGACCCCATGGACTATAGTCGGCCAGGCTCCTCTGTCCATGAGATTTCCCAGGTAAGAATGTTGGAGTGAGTTGCCATTTCCTTCTCCAGGGGATCTTTCTGATCCAGGGATCAAACTTGCATCTCCTGCATTGCAGGTGGATTTTTTACCCCTGAGCCACCAGGGAACAGACATTGGGAAGTATTTTTTTGTAGGTGAATTTATATACAAATATTCAACACCTTTATTACTTTTATTACTTTTTTAACTCAGAATGTGCCGATTCCAACTTTCCACACCTCACTTTCTTAATTCCTAGTATCCTTCTCTCAATCCCTTAGTCTTTGCCCTTATAAACAACATTTAGGTATGCCTCAATTCCTTCCATATCATAAATTGAAACTTATGCTCTCATTCACTGAATTTCATAAGGTTTGTCTCCAAATAACTCTCCATTCTTCTACCATTTCCTTTGTACTTCTAAACCTGAGTTTCCTTTCTTGCTAATTATTTCCAAAGTCAAGGACTCCTATAAATGTGATTATAACATGTAAATGGACTGTGGAAGTGGTGAAACAAAATTGAAAGGAGATGAGGGAGTACTGCAGAGCTTAGTAGGAGCAACACATGATTACTGGGCTTGGGGAAGGAGAATATGAAGGAGTAGGGGAAACAGGACAGCATATTAAGCATTACCAAAATGTAGTTCCCTCACTTTGAATGGCATCATAAACTGATTTGACTATGTGTCCAATTCAGGAAGAGTCTTGGCTAGAGAGAGAAAAACCACTATATGACCAATTGCTGTGAAGAAAGAAAAGAATAAAGAGGTGAAGAGACTACAGAGAATGTGACCTCTGTTTCAGGCTGAAAGGAGAGACAGCAGCTTCACAGAAGTCTTTAAAACTCCACATTCAGTGTGCCAGAAAAGCCAGGAAGGTGATCACAGAAGTAAATACTGCAATCAAAACTTTCTCACACTGAAACCTAGTTCTAATAATTGCAAGTGAAGTTAACAGGTACTGTACAATCAATATTACTTTGAAGGACATATGCATTTCTTAATTCATATAAATTATATGGCTAATGGTGCTTTAAGGTTTAGAATGGCATTGAAACATGTGTATTATCATATGTGAAACAGATCGCCAGTCCAGGTCCGATGCATGAGACAGGATGCTCAGGGCTGGTGCACTGGGATGACCCAGAGGGATGGGATGAGGAGGAAGGTGGAAGGGGAGTTCAGAATGGGGAAAGTGTGTACACCCGTGGCGGATTCATGTCAATGTATGGCAAAACCACTACAATATCGTAAAGTAATTAACCTCCAATTAAAGTAAATAAATGTATATTAAAAATTTTTTAAAAATATGAAAAAAAGAAATACAGCATTATCATAAAACACACATTTAAAAACATTTTTGAACTAAGGATGCAATGGTTAGCTTCCAATATCTCATTTCTTATACAGTATGTTAAACATAAAAATAGATCAGGAAATTAAACTACTGACAGTTTGTCAGATAATTCTGTCTGAAAACAAAATGCTGAAACCAAGTCTGGAATACATTTATATATTAAAATATTCTCTTTCATACAATATATTTCATTCCCTAACATAATAATAATGTAAGTAAATACCTTCATGGCCCAGATGGGAAAACTGAGACACACAGCAGGCCTGTGGGATTCACTGGGATTCATTCCAATCCTTAAGAAAGGCAATGTCAAAGAATGTTCAAACTATGCACAATTGCACTCATCTCACACACTAGCAAAGTAATGCTTAAAACTCTCCAAGACAGGCTTCAGCAGTACGTGAACCATGAACTTCCAGATGTTCTAACTGGATTTAGAAAAGGCAGAAGAACCAGAGATCAAATTGCCAACATCCGCTGGATCATCGAAAAAGCAAGGGAATTACAGAAAAACATTGCTTTATTGATTATGCCAAAGCCTTTGACTATGTAGAGCAAAACAAACTGTGGAAAAGTCTTAAAGAGATGAGTCTTCAGACCACCTTTCCTGCCTCCTGGGAAATCTGTATGCAGGTCAAGAAGCACCAGTTAGAAATGGACATGGAACAACAGACTGGTCCAAATTCGGAAAGAAGTACGTCAAGGCCATATATTGTCATCCTGCCTATTAAACTAATACACAGAGTATATCATGAGAAACACTGGGCTGGAAGAAGCACAAGCTGGAATCAAGATTGCCAGGAGAAATATCAATAACCTCAGATATGCAGATGACACCACCCTCATGGCAGAAAGTGAAGAGGAACTAAAAAGTCTCTTGATGAAGGTGAAAGAGGAGAGTGAAAAAGTTGGCTTAAAATTCAACATTCAAAAAACAAAGATCATGGCATCTGGTCCCATCACTTCATGGCAAATAGATGGGGAAACAATGGAAACAGTGAGAGACTTTATTTCTTGGGCTCCAAAATCACTGAAGATGGTGACTACAGCATTGAAATTAAAAGATGCTTGCTCCTTGGGAGAAAAGCTATGACCAACCTAGACAGCATATTAAAAGCAGAGATGCTACTTTGCCAACAAACTTCCATCTAGTCAAAGCTAGGGTTTTTCCAGTAGTCATGTATGGATGTGAGAGCTGGTTTACAAAGAAAGCTGAGCACCAAAGAATTGATGCTTTTGAACTGTGGTGTTGGAGAAGACTCTTCAGAGTCCCTTGGACAGAAAGGAGATCAAATCAGTCAATCATACAGGAAATCAGTCCTGAATATTCATTGGGAGGACTGACGCTGAAGCTGAAACTCAATACTTTGGCCACTTGATTCGAAGAACTGACTCATTTGAAAAGACCCTGAGGAAAGATTGAAGGCAGAAGGAGAAGGGGATGACAGTGGATGAGATTGTTGGATGGCATCACCCACTAGATGGACATGAGTTTGAGCAAGCTCCGGGATGCTGCAGTCTATGGGGTCACAAAGAGTTGGACATGACTGAATGACTGAACTAAACTGATGTAAATCTTAGTTATATAGATATTCCTTTCAATTCAATTCACCAATAGACTTTCAGTATCCTTAATATGACATTTCAATTCCATGATAATCTCAAAACACAATTTAGGAGTCTCATAATATTCCCAATTATCTCTATGAAATTGCCCCCAATTCTGTTCTTCATGGATCAATGAAGTTACACCAAGAAAATACTATGGAGACTACCGATATGGTTGGTCTCTGTTGTACTGATTCTTATTGTTAACATGTATTGACACCAGGAACCAAGTTCAATTTTGGAAGAGAAATTTAATGGATTTTATCATATAATGGTGGTTGAGAGAATCATTTGATGTATTGGTAACATAAAAAGGATATGCTTCATTTACAGAAAAACTCCAATGCATGGATAAAAACAATAATGGGGATAATATTAAAAATAGCATCTAACTTCTTTCTGGGATTTTAGGCACTATCAGATCATCCTAGTAACTCTGATAAGCACTCACCACAAGGCTTGTGTAGCAAGCTACCCTCTTACCTCTTATTTTTCTTTACTGGGTTTCTCCATGTCATGACCCTGGGCATTATCAAGCTTCTCATTGGCTGTGATTTTGTTTTTTATTATTACTAGACTTGCAAAAACTATATAAATTTCCATATATCAAAGAGTTATACAATTGCTGATACCTATGAGATATCTGTGCCTAAGCGCTGTATCTATATTACATATCATTCTAGATTTATATCTAAGTTAGGCTATAAGCAGATGTCATGCTAATAAGTGATTTTTAATTAGAGTAAGCTTCCCTTTTAAACACAGGGTTTTTGTCCAAAAGAAAAAGTAAGAGTGTAGGGAGGGATGCATGAAGTAAGAGAGGAAAAACTCAACACCAGTTATCCAGTTTAGACAGAAACTAAGAAATAACAGAAACTTCATAGAGTACCAGTTCTGGAGTTTTACATTTTAGCATCTTGATGGTCTGTCCTTTGTGTGTGAGTATGTGTTAAATGAATATCAAATGGTAAGTCCTTTCAAGAAAACAGTCATAATGTCATATGTCAGTTTAGTCACTCAATTATGTTGGACTCTTTGCAGCCTCATGGACTATAGGCTGCCAGGCTCTTCTGCCCATGGAATTGTCCAGGCAAGAATACTGGGGTGGAGTGCCATTTACTACTCTGGGGGATCTTCTCAACCCAGGGATCAAACCCCCAACTCTTGCATCTCCTGCATTGGCAGGTGGATTCTTTACCACTAGACCACCTGGGAAGTCCTTATATGTCAGTTATACTACAGTAAAAAATTTTTAAAAAACAGTGATTATTATTGAAAGATCTTTGAGAAATAGAAAAATTATGTAGATTTTATTTTATAGTATCGTCAATTGTTTATATATGAAAATAATGAACCTAATTTCAAAACTGCAAAAATTATATACATTATTACAAGTGTAATATTAAAATGCATATATTTAATTTAACTTGTTACTTAAATGTGTCCTATATTGATACCTATGTAGAATAATCTATGATTATAACTTTTTGTTATAAATTTTTGTTATAATATGAATACTGCCATGTCTGTAATCAATCTATTGAGATTCTTGAGTTTGGGATTTTTTTTTTCCTTTGGTTAGTTGTTTTTGAGAATTTTTTCATTGGGAGCATTTTAAATATAGTTAAATCTAAATAATTGTCATTTTTTTGCTTTGTTTCCTTCTCAACAATCCTCTTAAAGGACATAAAATAAGTGTGCTGATTATTTAAAGTTTAAAACATAACTGTTTCTTTTAATCATTGATTTCAAAAATTTTGAAATTAACATTATCAAGCCCTACATTAACAGGGAGAGGAATATCCATCACAGATATAAGAAACAGTAGAATGGTAACTAATCAAAGTAGAAAAAGTGAACAATATATATTTCATAATTTGGTAAACATCACAGGAGTACTTGTTATACATAAGAGTGATTAATGGATGCTAAAACCAGTGGGTAAAAGTTTATGAGGTACAGGATATTAGAAAATACTGGAATATCACTTCACAAAATATTAGTCAAATACCAAAAAGAAAATAGTGAATGTATATTGAAGAAAAGGAATGGGCAGTGACTAGATTAGGTAATGAAAGTTAATATCACAAGTAGTGGGACCAATGATATCATGTGTCACATGATGGGGTACACTGAGAAGAGCCTTGCATTTCTGTGGCATTCCTGCCAAGAAAGCATGGCCCGAGTCTGTGACATGAAAGACAAGGCAAGATTTAGGGATGAATCAAAGACAATTGATGAGATCTGATAGCTAGGTGCAACCTGTATTTCTAGACAGAACTCTGGAAAGAAAGGAAAAAGAGACGCTGCTGGGACAATTGGTGAAATATGAATGATATCATTATATCAGTGCTGATTTCTTAGTTGGGAACTTTATGAAGGCAATACAGGGAAATTTTACTTGGGGGGAAAGAGAATAAATGCAGTAGTGTGTTAGTTTGAGACTCTAGAACATAGTATTACTTTGGCAGGGGGATTTTTTGTACTTCGGAATACTTTGTACTTAGAACTCAGAAGTTTTCTGTACCATCTGGCAAATTGCATGCATATTTTAAGCTATTTCAAAACATAGATTAAAAAAAGAAGCATATTAAAAACAATAAACAAAAATAATGAAAAATTCAACTCATTCTGTCCTGTGACACTTACACAGTAAGATTATACCATTATTGATCTGGAGACTTGGCAAATAGACTATCTTTGAACTTTGTTTCGTATTTTTATCTTCCCCATGTAGAAGAAAAGGATGTAATTTTTTGCCACATATGTAACACTCTTCAGCATTTGGCTCCAAATCATACTGATTAGCTGGAAGGTCCACTGGAATTTAAGGAAGATTCAGGTCATTCCTCCCAAGATAGAACTCAGTAAAATGAGGCTGACGGAAGCTCAGTAGCTGAGTTCATTTGTTTATCAAATATTGGCTGACTGATGCCTGACCTCTTGGAACTAGCTGAGTCCCCTGGCTGACTGGTTGGCTGAACTCCTGGTCTCTCTCCCCTCAACCCGCCCCAGCAACTCCTGTTTCTGCCTTTGCTCGTTTTGCTGGTTGGCTGCCCTCCCTAAGGCTATAGAGATGTTGCCAAAAGATTGAGAGTACTGGTAATGATAATAAAATTGACTCAATACAGGCAGAGACCTCAGACAAAAACAAGAAAAACCCAAGTAAAAAAGCATTACTGGACACTGGAAAGTGTAGCAGTAAATCATCTTGATTATTTAAATTAGTTGACCATGTTCCAATTTCTATGAAGTAGGAGAGCAGTGGCATAATTTCATATATAAATCTTTTGGGGCCAATGACTTTATTGCATTAAATCTAGTAGTAAATTAACAAAATGTAGTAAGAGTAGAATAGAGAGGTAAGAAAAGATTCAAAATGTAATAAGCAGTTTGTAGGTCTAGACACTATGCTAGACTTCTGAAATGGTCTTAACCTTAGATCTCCTTTATACAGTGAGGGGACTAAAGGCTGTAAGAAAAGAATCCAAATTGTACCCTGGGTGTGTCAGACTGCATACAGACATATAACTTGGCAAACTGAACTCTCTTGAAAAAATCTATTTATGATACAGTTCATACTGGACCAATGTGTTCCTACCAATCCCAATCAACCCTAACCACATTTACCTTCCAAGCTGAATGAACAATTATAAATACCTTCTACTGCATCTACTTCATGAGATTCTCAATATTGTATACAATCCTTCAGTTATTCAACATTGTATGACTACCCTGATGTGTTTATAATGGGGGGAGAATCAAGGCATTTCACATAATTACTGCACTATTACCCTGCCTAAATAGCCATTTCACATTTTCTCTGACTTAAACGTTCATGTAGTTGCTTATCTGCTTGAAGTACAGGTTACTGTGATTAAAAAAAAAAAAAAATGACATTGTAATTGATCATTCTTTCCTAATGACATATGCATTTTAACAAGTTTACTGAAAAACTCAAAAACACTGCAGTCCTTATAAGCATTGCAATCAATTCTAAGCACTTAGGTTCATATGAATAGCAAAGGACATTCTTCTCAGACAGGGAGTCTCCTTAAATCAAAATATGTCAGCCATATCAGCTACTTTCATGGAAAAACAATCCAAAACTTTTTTGGCAAACCAGCTCATCAAGGATAACAAAGAGAAAGTCTTCTGAATCGACTATGAGAGTCAGGAAACTCCTTTGAAGTCAGAAATTCATATGTTAAGATTATAACAAATCTGTACTATATCTCCATTAAAATTATTCACCCTTTTGTAAAACTAACACTCAAAAATATGTGTCATAGTTACTTAGTGCTCCTCCTCACCTACCACACACTTGCCACCAGTTAAGTTCACACTCCACATTGAGAAGAAGAGCTTTCTACAGCAAAAGGAGAGTTAAAATAATTAGGAAATATTTGTAGAGCTAATGTGATTTAGCATCTACTCAGTCATATTATCTAAGGGACATCCTTTCTGCTTCTGCATAAAGTTTTCCTTTTTCACTGCTTTTCGCCCAGAAGGCCATAATATTTGAGTGTACATGTGTGTTATGTGTGCATATGTTTCTCTCCCAGTAATGAATTTGACTTGATCCAACCAATTTCCCCAGACAATTCCATTTTTCAACAGAATATTTGTCAGACCAAGAGAAAGCTAAATAATTCAGTTTATGTTATGAAGCAGAAAAAAATAATCTGTATCCATCAGTATGAGGGTGTTCTAAGTACTAAATGTCCTGAGAATGAAGAATGGTTTACTTCTCCAATTTTGTAGAAAATTTGCCTTTTGTTATTATTAATAAACACTGGATAAAGTAATTGCTGTATTAATCAATCAGTAGGTCTGAGTGGAAGTCTAACCCAAATTACAGAAAATAGATCAGCTGAAATAGCAAGTTCAGAAAATTAAAACTGCAGCTTTCAATACTGCCTATGTATATGACTGTACCATACACATACAGCTATTTTCAACAACCAGTTGTAAAAACTATTAGCATAAGGAACTGAGCCAGGAGAAATAAAGTGATATTATTATATAGTCCAAGAAGTTGAAAGATACAGCATTCCACATAAACCATTCCCCGATGTCTTAATTGTTGCAAAACAAATGTCATTCTTAAGTTAGCACAGTGTTCCTAAAGTTATCAGTCAACCTTATTCAATGTAAATCCCTGTGTGTGTTCATTCAGTGTGTCTGACTCTTAGCAACCTCATGGACTGTAGCATGCCAGGCCCTTCTGTCCATGGGATTTTCCAGGCAAGAATACCACGGTGGGTTGCCATTCTCTTCTCTAAAGGATCTTCCTGACCCAGGGATCGAATCTGGGTCTCCCAAATTGCAGGCAGATTCATTACTCTCTGAGCCAGCAGGGAAGCCTCTATAATCATTCTCAAAAAGGATACTGAATATTTTGGACAGTTAATATTTAAAACTGAGCAGTGTGGCCAGCTAAAAGGAATAACTTGTGAGAAGGATAGAAGCCCCCTTTCTATCCTGTCTAAGAAAGCTCTAGTACAGAACTATTTAAATCAATTACACCTGTGATATGAGTACAGGCAGATATGGGTAAAATTATCTGAGTCACATTGTATTATAAAAATGCTATATGAGATCTATATTGGGTCATCACTCAAAAATTTCCCTAATAATTTATAGAGACAGTAATGAGTAGACTATCTATAGAAGTGTTTTGCTCTTGATGGAAATGGGGAAGAGATGTTTGTTTGAAAGATTATTAGAAATACCTGACTGTAACCAAATCAGTTTGCAAAAGGTCTCGGTAAAGATGAAAGAAAGAATACAGTGGCAGGAGCAACATGTTCACAGAAGCAAGAAAGATTTTATTCCAGAAAGAGAAATAAAAAGTCAATGGCTGTCAGTAATTACTAAATAGATTTTTTAAACTGAGCTCAATGTTAGTCATATGATGTTTGATACAGTCTATCTACATTACTTGGATTTCCAAACTTAATGTTATTCAATGTTCAGCTATTTTGTGGAATACTATGAAAGGGAAATATGTGTTGGATACTCATGTCATTTCCTGATTTCACATCTGATTTGCTAGTATTGTTTTCATTGTATTCTTTGAAGAGAATCAAAAGCCTGAGGCATTCTGAGTCTTTTTTTTTTTTTTTTTAATTAGTGAAACACTTGTTAAGTCCAGTGAAGTTTCTTATGATGTTGCTTACTTTAGCAAAGATATTTATTGGAAGGAGAAACTTGGATGTCCATGATCACAATATATGGAATGACACCAGTGAAGGGCAGAAAAGAACACCAGTGAAGGGCAGAAAAGTACAACAGTATAAGTCCTATTTCAAGTACAAAGTACAGTTTAACCTAGTTGCTGGCAAAATAGGATACACAATAAATTTATTTTAGAAAGAAATGTATTTCATTATTGAAATTCTGTGGTTTAAGTGAATCCAGAAACTTGTAAGATGTTCTTCAGAGCTCATTTCCTCTACTTATCAGTCAGGCAAGTTTTCATCAAGTTGATGGGCAAGTAGCTGATTAAAACTCAAGACATATAAGATATGTATATATTCACAGGTTTGCAATGCTAAGGATAAAAACATTTAGTTCTATAAGACTTTCATAATGGCAAAAAAGCCTTCCTGGATTTATGAGCCCCTAACTGAAGCACTTTATAGAAAATGAACACCTTATAAGAATGAGGGGTTTGGTTTTTGTCAGCAGAAAAATAAAAGAACAAAATATATTCACTTAGCAGTCTGGAGTTCAATATAAACTTAGACACTGAGAGTATTATCTTGGGTCACAAAAGGGATTTTAGGAACTTCATAAAAGAGGTTCAGGTACAACAGAGTGCATCTGAATGTGAAGAGAATTACAAGTATTGTGGGACAGTAGGTGGTATTCCAGAAATGTAAATCAAGTGGCCAAGAATATATTTTTAATATTTTTAATAGCCCTAGGCTTTGTAATAAATTTTTGTAAGGTAAGAAGGTCTTTCGAAATATATCTATGAAACTTTGCTCTTTAAAAATCAGTCACTGTAATATAATATTGAATGGCTGTGCACTATAAGTGGTAGAGTTTGAAATTAATTATTTTTTGTGACATTTGGGGAAGATATTTTCAGTTCTTAGCAGTGTAAAATGTTGCTTACTCTGTCTCTCATTATCACATTTCATCAAAAATGCAAAATGGAGATTTCTATTAATGTCACAATCAAAATAACAATTTTTAGAACCTCTTTAGAATGTAAATACCAAAATTAAACAGTTTGAGGTATAAAGAGTTAATATTTCTATGTAAAAATAAAATTATCTCAACATTCTAAAAGAAATCTTTGGGAGAATTTCTATAACATTACTCATAGCAGAAAGATGCAATCTTTGGTGATCCACTGAAATTTCTATTACTTATTACTCATACATGAAATAAGAATTAAAAGAGTATTTCATTAGTCATAAAAATACTTTATAAATACAAACCAATGTGAAAAGTAATTGTTATTTTAAAAAATTATATTTTCAAGTCATTTTTCAGTTTTAAAAACATGTATTTAATCTACCTAAGCTTAAAACTCCCAATATTTATTTAGTTAAAAATTTAAATAAATATTCAAGCTCTAACACATGAATTAACTCAAAATCAATATATGCATACTTAATACTGATGTATAAATCAACATCTAGCCACAACTGCTTGATTTCAAAGACCTTAAAAGCTATATCTATTTATAAAACCATAAAACAAGATTTTTTGGTATGGGTTTACACTGTTCCTAGCGAAAATGAAAATAATAAAATATCAATAAGTGGAGATTATAAATATGATGGCAATATCATCACAAAATAGTATTCTTATATAAAGCCTTATAAAAGCGCCAGAAATTTTATCTTGCTTTCTTTTTAATGAAAATCACAGCTCTTTTTCCTATTTATAGAGTTTTTTGGTCATCTATACTCTTTTCCGGAGAAGACAATGGCACCCCACTCCAGTACTCTTGCCTGGAAAATCCCATGGATGGAGGAGCCCAGTAGGCTGCAGTCCATGGGGTCGCTCAGAGTCGGACAGGACTGAGTGACTTCACTTTCACTTTTCACCTTCATGCATTGGAGAAGGAAATGGCAACCCACTCCAGTGTTCTTGCCTAGAGAATCCCAGGGACGGGGGATCCTGGTGGGCTGCCGTCTATGGGGTCACACAAAGTCGGACACGACTGAAGCGACTTAGCAGCAGCATACTCTTTTCCCCTAATAAAACTTATTTTGGTTTGACTTTGTAGGACTTAGAAAGTCTATGAAAAGCAACAAATGTGAGTCCGTTAAACTGAGGTAGATAAACCTAGAGCCTGTTATACGGAGTGAAGTCAGAGAGAGAAAAACACATTTTCTATTATTAATACATATATATGGAAGATAGAAAAATGGTACTGATGAAGTTATTTTTAGGGCAGGAATAGGGACGCAGGTGTAGAGAAAAGACTGTGGACACACTGGGGAAAGAGAGTGGGATGAACTGAAAAAGTAGCACTGAGATACACACACTACCATGTGTAGAACAGAGAGAGCTGGAGGGAAGCGCTAAAACACAGGGAGCCCAGCCTAGCACTCTCTGATGCCCTAGAGGGGTGATGGGTTGGTGGGGGTGGGGGGCAGTAGCAAGAGGGAGGGGATATATGTATCTTTGTGACTGATTCGTGTTGTTCTACGGCAGAAACCAACACAACATTGTAAAGTAATTATCCTTCATTTTAGAAAAAAATTTAACATAGTGCTACTTGGGGAAACAAGCCTTTAATTTTAATAATAGAGTAACTATATTGTTATCTCAGCATGTATTTGTCCACTGGAATTTCTTTGAAGCAGTAAAATGGGGTGCTATTGCCTTTTTCTAAAGACAGGTATGCTAGAAATACGTATGCTGAACAGTGAATTCTTCGTTGTTTCTTTAAAATTAGTAGTCCAACTGATTACTTTTTTCTAGTGAACTGAAAACTACCTGACTTATGGCTCCAATTATGGCCAGTTTTAAATAAACAATTTATTGACTATACTGAATATCTAGAGCTGAATCAGTGGAAGCCACTACATGGTAAGATCAGTGTGTGGAGATAGGTACTTCTCTTCACTTTTGTCTGATTTCTCATTAAGCTAATGAGACTCTAATAATTCCACGACTCAGACTTGATAATTACATAATATAACAGAGTTTTGTTTTGCTTTGTTTTGTTTTATGACCTCAAGTACTTAGTAGTCATAACTATTGAAATTTATAAAATCACAATTCATGTCTTCATAGGATAAAGTAAGAACATAGAGTCTTAAGAAAATGTACTTGCTGTCACAGCTTAGATCAACTTAGAAAGCAATTGTGAACATGGTTCTATGCGGGTGTCATTCAAGCAATTTGAAAACAGAATTAGTCGCTGCATCCTAAGCACCATTCATTCATTCATTCACTTATTCATTCTGTCCTTTATTCAGCAGGTACATTGTTCAGAGCTACTAAGTGCCTGGTTTTACATTAGGCAATATGTTTACAACACTGGATATAGGTAACTGTCTCTGCCATCCAGGCACTTACAGTCTAAAAAGCAAATGGATGTTAAAGAAATAATGCCGCAGATAAGTACACTTACAATTGTAAGCAAGACTGTAGGGAAAAACATTGGCTGCTATGAAAGAATATTAACAGGGAACCTAAACAACATGCTTATTCTTCTTCAGCTAATGATGCAAGTCCCTCCTAGATCAGTCGGTAAAGAATCTACCTGCAATGCAGGAGAATGGGGTTCGATTCCTGGGTTGGGAAGATCCCCTAGAGCCAAATGGCAACCCACTCCAGTATTCTTGCTTGAAGGATCCCATGGACAGGGGAACCTGGCGGGCTACAGTTCATGGGGTCTCAAGAGTCAGACACGACTAAGTGACTCTCACTACTACTCACTAATAATTCAAGGAAGGCCACCCTGAGGAAACAGCATTTAAGTGAGGCTATGACAAAAAAGTAGAAGGTAATCAGATAACAGCAGAGGATGAAGAACTTCACTGAATGAGTAACTTAAGAAAAAGCCCTGTGGCATAAGGAGGTAGCAATTGTTAAGCAATCTCACCAAGATGAGTGGTCTACTCACATTGGGTACTGTAGGTTGGCAATAAAGCAGAAAAATCAACTTAGAGAGAAAGAGAAAAAGAAATAAGGAGGGAGCATTAAATTTTGCACAATCCTGTAGGACCTGTTAAAGATTTTGAGTCAAAAGTTACTACTGCCAGATTTTCAGAGGGGATGAAGATATGTCCATTTGAAATAAATCATTCTGTTTGTTCTGTAGAGAATGGATTATAGACAGAGATCATGAAGCAGAAGAGAGACTAATTAGTAAGCTCTGTGGTACTCAGGCTGTAAGTCATAATGGCTGAGACTAACAAGGTCAACAGAAAGAAGGAATTTTGAGACACATTATATGTGCAGACTTGTTAGATTTGCTAACATAACAGTCATGAGGACAAAGAGGAAATGGGAGCCAAGACCAAACCCATCCCAGAATAAATGAAGTTGTCTGTTAAAATAGGAGGCAGTGAAAGAGAAGCATATCTGAGGTACAAAATCAACACTGATTTTTTGACATGCTCAGATTGAGACTGCAATGGGTTGAATGTTTGTATCTCCCCAAAATTCATATGTTGACATCCTAATCCCCAGCATGATGCTATTAGGAAGTGGGACCTTTGGGAGATACTTAGGTGCATGAAGGTAGAGCCCTTTTGTATGAGACTAGTGCCCTCAATCTACCTGCAATGTGGGAGACCTAGGTTCAATCCCTAGGTTGGGAAAATCCCCTGGAGGAGGGCATGGCAACCCACTCCAGTATTCTTGCCTGGAGAATCCCCATGGACAGAGGAGCCTGTCAGGCTACAGACCATCGGGTTGCAGAGTTGGACATGACTGAGTGACTAAGCACAGCACACAGAACACTCACAATACAGAGCCCTCAAAAAGAGACCCCAGAAAGCTCTCTCAGCCCTTCAGCCAAGTGAGAATGCAAGAAGACAGTAGTCTGCAATCCAGAAAAGGATCTGGTAAATGACTCTTACAAGAATATGAGTAATGATGGAGAGGAAACACAATATGGTTTAGCTAATAAAGAAGCTGTATTGTGAGCAATAATCTTCTTAGGGTGAGGATGACTTGATTGAGGAAGGAGCTAGTGAGGAGATGGACAAGAGTTCAAAAATACAGGGAACAGAAGGAAGGGTCATTGTTGGAGAAAGGTCCTGAAGACATATTCAAAGTCGAGGTTGAGAAACCAACTTTTGAAAGAGAAAGGAAACATCTTCCTCTGCATCAGAAAGGAACAAAGAGATAGAAACTGGAGGTCTTAGAGTGAGTTCACACCCAGTGAAAATTGTTTCCTTCTTCTGAAACAAGAATATTTGATGTAGGAATGTAGTCATAAAAGGGCTCCTGTTGGGAATAGGTGGGATTTTTTTTTTTTTAAATAAGTGGGATTTTTAACAGACGGTATAGGAAATGCAAAGTAAAATAACCATCAATTATCACTGAGGGAAAAAATGGGGCTGGAAACTTATATTAAAAATCAGTCGGACCAATCTGGTTAACTCTTTCCAATATTCTCAAGTGAAAGTGAAAGTTGCATAGTCGTGTCTGACTCTCTGCGATCCCATGGACTGTAGCCCACCAGGCTTCTCTGTCCTTGGAATTCTCTAGGCAAGAGTACTGGAGTGGGTTGCCATTTCCTTCTCCAACCAGTATCCTCAATGTTCTCCATAAAATCTCTGAAAGATACAATGTTGTTCAGCATTTGATTGTTTCAATGTTTATTCAAGTTTTGATGTTCACTTTTATAGGTTAAGATTTTTTAAGACTTAATTCTCATTTTTTAGACCACATTTAGATTCACAGTATACTGAGTAGAAGGTACAGAGATTTCCCCCTATTATACTTCCTTCCTTCCCATAAGCACTGCCTTTACCATCAAAACATGTTCAGACTAAGGTGGATTCATGACATTATAAATGTGCTCAAGTGAACATATGTACATTAAAAGCAAAAGAATAAAAACTGAAGACTGGGTGATAATGATATGTCAATGTAAGTACATTAATTGTAACAAAGCTTCCTGTTTTTTAAAGATAAATTATTTCTAAAGCACTCTCTCATTAACATATCATGGGAATATGCCTCCACCCTCTAACCCCATCCTAGACCACCTGAACCAGAAGCCTCAGGTCAAAGAGCCTGAGAAATACCAAATGCGTCTTTGATCAGATAATCGTGAGAAAGGCATTTTATCCCAACAGGATTTTGTAAAAGAGATCCAAACTTTGTTGCAACATATCTTAAAATGTCTAGAAAGGACAGAATCATAAGACTGAAAATGTTTCCTGTAGTAATAAATTCTCAGTTACAATCAAAGTACAAAGGGAAAATTCAATATACCATAACAGTCACTGCTACAGGCAGCCTATGAAGTTTATTTTATTTTTTTAGCAAATAGTAGACAGAGTTCAGTCCTACAGTCTTCACTCTAGACTTCCTTCTTCTTTACATTGGGCTCTGGCACAAACTCACAGCAGTTTTACCCTGTGGTCAGGTATGTGCTGTAATCACAGCAATTGCTTTATGCTAAATGAGATTAGTCAGACAAAGAAAAGAACAATGTGATATCACTTGTGGAACTGGAAAAAGCCCAATCTGTAAAAACAGTAAAATGTTGGTTATCAGGGCTGGGGGGTAAGGGGATAGGACCAATTTTAAGGGTACAAACTTGCAAGGAGTAGGAAGTCCCAGAGATGCAAAGCACAGTACAGTAAATATAGATGATAATATCATTTTATACATCAAACTAAGAGACTAGTTCATAATTATTAAAAACCACTAAAAAGAAATGATTATTATGTGATGTTAAAGTGAAAGTGAAAGTCGCTCAGTCATGGAGTTCTCTAGGCTGTAACACTGGAGTGGGCAGCCTTTCCCTTCTCCAGGGGATCTTCCCAACCCAGGAATCACATCCAGGTCTCCCACATTGCAGGTGGATTCTTTACCAGCTGAGCCACCTGGGAAGCCCAAGAATACTGGAGTGGATAGCCTAACCCTTCTCCAGCAGATCTTCCTGACCCAGGAATTGAATTGGGGTCTCCTGCATTATAGGTAGATTATTTACCAGCTGAGTTACCAGCAAAGCCCATGTGATGTGAAAGAGGTGCTAATTATCACTATGTCAATCCTATTACAACATATAAATGTGTCCAACTAACATGCAGTACACCTTAGATTTATGCAATGTTATATGTCAAATATATTTCAGTAAAGTGGGTTTTTTTTTTTTTTTTTTTTTTGAGAAGGCAATGGCACCCCACTCCAGTACTCTTGCCTGGAAAATCCCATGACCGGAGGAGCCTGGTAGGCTGCAGTCCATGGGGTCGCTAGGAGTCAGATACGACTGAGCGACTTCACTTTGACTTTTCACTTTCATGCACTGGAGAAGGAAACGGCAACCCACTTCAGTGTTCTTGCCTGGAGAATCCTGGGGATGGGGAGCCTGGTAGGCTACCGTCTCTGGGGTCGCACAGAGTCGGACACGACTGAAGCAACTTAGAAGCAGCAGCAGCAAAGTGTTTTTAATGTTGGGAAGCACATTTATAAACATAATATGTACAGATGTAAGTAAACCAAAGAATTTTAAATATTCTTAATACATCTTCTATTCAGAAGCTAAAAGGCTTCTGAAATTCCACTTTTTATATATTTGGACTTTGAAAAACCTAAAACATGGACCAATAAATATACTTTCTCACATGGTAAAGTGGAATTCACACCCCTACTTCTAGTCTATGATGTTTTTATGGTATTTTTTTCAGCTGTCATGTAATTCATCAATGAAAATCATTAGCATCTGAAACCACTTAGTGTTCACAGGATTTTTCCGTATAATTTCAAGTTATTAAGATACATAAACCTAACTGTGGAACCCATCTACACAAAACCCACTCACCACACTTCAGAATTTTAAAAGATTCTACTTTAAAATGAACAATACACAATGGAGAGGAAAATATCTAGAAGTACAAATAGGAAAAAATGAGCAGTGTGGCTTTGAAGATTTTATTTCATTGAATCCCTTCAAATTCTGAATTTCCGTGAAAATGGCTGCATTTTTAAATACTAAGTTAATGTAAAATATGCAAATAAAACTGTCTAAAGTCCTCATCGCACTATTTGAAATATTAATTAGTACTTAGAAAGCCAATGGGTGGGGGAGGAGGACTGCAAAGCAGTTCACAGGAAGAAGTGTCAAGAAGGAATTTCATAGAGAAATGGGTACTTGGAGTTCATAGTTCCTTTCTCTGAAAGCCATATTCTCTAGTACCAGGGCACAAGTGTAACATGCGAGACCTTCCACTCTTTGGGAATAGTGTGGAAAGGAGTGAGAGTCCATTATTCCATCTGTAAGGCATAATTTAAATCCAATATTTCCCCATATTTTCTCTAGTTACCTTAAAACAGGCTTAATAAATTAGGCCTTTGGCCATCTAGAATACCTTATGTCAAAGGAAAAAAGTGAGCTGAGATTCCAAACAGTTTTCCTCCCTAACATTTACCACTGTTCTATGAATCAGCACTTCAAATTCTCAAGGGAGTTTGAAAATGTCCTTTTGATCTTATTCTTTAAAAGCAGTGCCATGCAGAGCCATTTGGGAGGATGTGTGAAGAAATAAGAATATTGATCCTGTCTTTATTTAAAGATTTTATATACTCTTTGCCAGAATTTTCCTGCATTCATTCTAATTTTTACACTATACATGAAAGTATCACATCTTGGTTATTAAGGATTTCTTGTCTGTTGGTCTAAGTCTGTTTTGATATCCCCTTAATTTTGTACCCTAAGTTACTGCCTCACTTGCTCAATCTACTACCAGCCCTCTCTAAAATGTAAAAGGATGCTACCTCAAAGCAATATATTCCATTTGGCTTCCATTAGATCATGAGTATCAAATTAAAAATAAGATGATCATATTAATACTATGTCACATACCTGTGCCCATGGTTCCTATATATTTTGACAGTTGTCAAAGTCAATAGTGGAGTACATCAAAGTCCACATATTACCTGCCCTATAACGTATCCTCGGAGAAGGCAATGGCACCCCACTCCAGTACTCTTGCCTGGAAAATCCCATGGACGGAGGAGCCTGGAAGGATACAGTCCATGGGGTCGCTGAGGGTTGGACACGACTGAGCGACTTCACTTTCACTTTTCACTTTCATGCATTGGAGAAGGAAATGGCAACCCTCTCCAGTGTTCTTGCCTGGAGAATCCCAGGGACGGGGGAGCCTGGTGGGCTGCCGTCAACGGGGTCACACAGAGTCGGACACAACTGAAGTGACTTAGCAGTAGCAGTATAACATATCCTATCAAAGTGAAATTCAGTTTTTTTGTAGGAAAACATTCACAGATTCTGATTTATAATCTATGTATAATAAGCACTTGCAGAGTTTGTCTTAAAAACATTTGTATTCTCAGTATTTGATGAAAATCACTGTGATTTTTCCTTTACAGGATAACCACTGCCTTGATTAATGTGCATAATTTGTTAATCTGGTAAACATTTTCATTTGACTGTCATTCACTTGTAATTATCCTTTAGTAAATGATTTATGCCTTAGATCTCTGCTCAACTTTATATTATCATATTCATAATTTTATTAATTGATAAGATTCCTAATTATTATTAATCCTATGTTCAATTAACTTTTTAATTTTAATTATGATTATTGTCCACACTAAATTTTAACATTTTTATGTACTCAGATTTATAAATCTTTCTTCTTTCTGTATTAGAAAATCTTAGGGTCTTAGAAAATCCTTTCTCTGTTTCAGTGTATAAATATTCACTTCTATTTTGCTCCAGCAGATTTCTAAGTTCAGTTTTTCCATATAAATATTTAACTGATCTGGAATTCAGTTTGGTAAAAGGTGTGAGGTTGTTTCCCATTGGCTCCAGCACCATTTATTCAGTTATCCATTCTTTCCTCACGAGTTTGAAATGTCATCTCTATCATACACTAAAATCCCATATATAGTTGTTCTGTTTCTGGGTTTCTCTTCTGTTTCACAGATCTTTCTGTCTAGTCTGGCACAATCCTATTGTATATTATTTTTATGGTTTAAGAGTACATTTTACAATCTGGTGGGGGCATTGCTCTTCTTTAAAAATAAAAGTTCTGGCTGATCATTAAATTTTTTTCCAGATGAAGTTTAGAATCATTTGACAAGTTCCAAAAAAGTCCCACTGGGAATTTGATTAGAAATGTGTGAAGTTTATAGGTTAACTTGGAGAGAATTGACTTCTTCCTCTCCAGAAATTTCTCTCTCATCACTTACTCAAAAATTTTTTCTATGCCCCTTAGTAAAATCCAGCCATTTCCTTCATATAGGCATGCACAATTCTTGTTAAATTTATCCACATATGTGTGCATATATGTATATATATAGTCTTCCCTTGTAGCTCAGACGGTAAAGAATCTGCCCACAATGAAGAAGCCCTGGGTTCGATCCCTGAGTTGGGAAGATTCCCCAGAGAAGGGAATGGTTACCCACTCCAGTATTCTTGCCTGGAGAATTCCATGGACAGAGGAGGGGGTCGCAAAGAGTCAGACACAGCTGAGTGGCTAACACACATATGCATGTGTATATATGTAGGTATACCTATGTATAGGTATGTACATGTATATGTTTGTGTGTGTGGGTGTGGGTGTGTGTGTATATATATATATACAGTCATCATCCATTGCATCCTTTATAACAGACATGCTAAAATGGAAAGAAAACAGCTTCTCCATAGTGTTTATCTCTATTCTTTTTTGAATTAATTTTTAATTGAATTATAGTTGCTTTAAAACTCTGTGTTACTTTCTACTGTGCAACAAAGTGAATTGGCTATACGTATACATATAGCCCCTCATGTTTGGATTTCCTTCCCATTCAGGTCACCACAGAGCACTGAGTAGAGTTCTCTGTGATAAACATTAGATTGTCATGAGTTATCTATTTTATACATAGTATCAGTAGTGTATACATGTCAGTCTCAATCTCACAATTCATCCCATACCTCTCCCCTTTTACCTCTTGGTGTTCACGTTTATTCTCTACATCTGCATCTCTATTCCTGCTCTGCAGATACATTCATCTGTATCATTTTTCTTGATTCCACATACATGCATTAATATACCTTCTTTGTTTTCCTCTCACTTACTTCACTCAGTATAACAGTCTCTACATCCATCCACATCTCTACAAATGACCCGATTTCATTCCTTTTTCTGACTAATATTCCATGTGTATATATGTACCACATTTGCTATCCATTCCTCTGTTGATGGACATTTAGGGTTGCTTTCATGTCTGTTGTAAACAGTGCTGCAATGAACATTGTGGTGTATGCATCCCTTTGAAATAAGATTTTCTCTAGTTATATGCCCCGTAGTGGGACTTCTGGGACAAACAGTAGATCTATTTTTACTTTTTAAAGGAACCACCATACTGTTCTCCATAGTGGCTGTATCAATTTGCATTTCCACCAACAGTGCAAGAGGGTTCCCTTTTCTCTACACCCTCTCCAGCATTTATTGTTTGTAGATTCTTTTTCTTCATATTATATATATATATATATATATATATATATATATATATATCTTTTATTGAAGTATAGTTGACTTACAGTGTTTCAGGTGCAGAGCAATGTGATTCAGTTGTGCATGTACACATTACTTTTGAAATTACTTTCCATTATAGGTTATTACAAGGTATTGACTACAGTTCCCTGTGCTGTACAGTAGACCTCTGTTGCTTGTTGCATATCTACTTTTTTTTCTTTTTAATTTATTTTTTTATTGAAGGATAATTACTTTACAGAATTTTGTTGTTTTCTGTCAAACCTCAACATGAATTCGCCATAGGCATACATATAGCCCCTCCCTTTTGAACCTCCCTCCTATCTTTCTCCCCATCCCACCCCTCTAGGTTGATACAGAGCCCCTGTTTGAGTTTCCTGAGCCATACAACAAATTCCTGTTGGCTATCTATTCACATAATGTAATGTAAGTTTCCATGTTACTCTTTCCCTACATTTCACCCTCTCCTTCCCTCTCCCCATGTCCATAATTCTATTCTCTACATCTGTTTCTCCATGGCTGCCCTGTAAATAAATTCTTCAGTACCATTTTTCTAGATTCCGATTCTATGCATTAGAATACAATATTTATCTTTCTCTTTCTGAGTCACTTCACTCTGTATAATAGGTTGTAGGTTCATCCACCTCATCAGAACTGACTCAAATGCATTTCATTTTATAGCTGAGTATATTCCATTGTGTATATGTACCACAACTTCTTTATCCATTCATCTGTCAATGGACATTTAGGTTGCTTCCATGTTCTAGCTATTGTAAATAGTGCTACAATAAACAATGGGATATATGTGTCTTTTTCAATTTTGGTTTCCTCAGGGTATATGCGGAGAAGGCAATGGCAACCCACTCCAGTACTCTTGCCTGGAAAATCCCATGGATGGAGGAGCATAGTAGGCTGCAGTCCATGGGGTCACTAAGAGTCAGACATGACTGAGTGACTTCACTTCCACTTTTTAGTTTCATGCACTGGAGAAGGAAGTAGCAACCCACTGCAGTATTCTTGCCTGGAGAATCCCAGGGACGGCAGAGCCTGGTGGGCTGCCGTCTATGGGGTCACACAGAGTTGGACATGACTGAAGCGACTTAGCAGCAGCAGCAGCAGCAGGGTATATGACTAGGAGTGGGATTGCTGGGTCATATGGTGGTCTTATTCCTAGTTTTTTAAGGACTCTCCATACCATCTTCCATAGTGGCTGTATCAATTTACATTCCCACCAACAGTGCAAGAGCATTCCATTTCTCCACACACTCTCCAGCATTTATTGTTTGTAACCTTTTTGATGATGGCCATTCTGACTGGTGTGAGGTGATATCTCATTGTGGTTTTGATTTGCATTTCTCAAATAATGAGTGATGTTGAGCATCTTTTCATGTGTTTGTTAGCCATCTGTATGTCTTCTTTGGAGAACTGTCTGTTTAGGTCTTTTTCCCACTTTTTGATTGGGTTGTTTGTTTTTCTGGCATTAAGTTGCATAAGCTGCTTGTATATTTTAGAAATTAATCCTTTGTCAGTTGTTTCAATTGCTATTATTTTCTCCCATTCTGAGGATTGTCTTTTCACCTTGCTTATCGTTTTCCTCTAAGAGTTTTATAGTTTCTGGTTTTATATTTAGGTCTTAAATCCACTTGGAGTTTATCTTTGTGTATGGTGTTAGGAAGAGTTCAAATTTCATTATTTTACATGTAGCTGTCCAGTTTTCCTAGCACCATTTATTGAAGAAGCTGTCTTTGCCCCATTGTATATTCTTGCCTATTTTGTCACAATGGGCATGGGTTTATTTCTGGGCTTTCTATCTTGTTCCATTGGTCTATATTTATGTTTTTGTGCCAGTACTATACTGTCTTGACGACTGTAGCTTTGTAGTATAATCTGAAGTCAGGAAGGTTGATTCCTCCAGCTCCATTCTTCTTTCTCAAGACTGCTTTGGCTATTTGGGGTCTTTTGTTTCCATATGAGCTGTGAAATTTTTTGTTCTAGTTCTGTGAAAATGCCATTGGTAATTTGCTAGGGATCACATTAAATCTGTAGATTGCATTTGGTAGTATAGTCATTTTCACAATATTGATTCTTCCTACCCAGGAACATGGAATATCTCTCAATCTGTTTATATAATCTTTGATTTCTTTCATCAGTGTCTTATAATTTTCTGAGTACAGTTCTTTTGTCTCCTTAGGTAAGTTTGTTCCTAGATATTTAACTCTTTTTGTTGCAATGGCGAATGGGATTGATTCCTTAATTTCTCTTTCTGATTTTTCATTGTTAGTATGTAGAAATGCAAGTGATTTATTTGTATTGATTTTTTTATCCTGCAACTTTGCTAAATTTACTGATTGGCTCTAGTAATTTTCTGATACTATCTTTGGGGTTTTGGTGTATAATAATATCATGTCATCTGCAAACAGTGAGACCTTTACTTCTTTTCTGATCTGGATTCCTTTTATTTCTTTTTCTTCACTGATTGCTGAAGCTAGGACCTCCAGAACTATGTAGAAGTGAAAGTGAACATCCTTGTCTTGTTCCTGATCTTAGGGGGAATGCTTTCAGTTTTTCACCATTGAGAATAATGTTTGCTGTAGGCCTATCACATTTGGGTTTTACTATGTTGAGGTAGGTTCCTTCTATGCCCAGTTTTTGAAGTTTTAATCATAAATGGGTGCTGAATTTTGTCAAAGGCTTTTTCTGCATCTATTGAGATTACATATGGTTTTTATCTTTCACTTTATTAATATGGTGTATCACATTGATTGATTTGAGTATATTGAAGAATCCTTGCATTCCTAGAATAAACTCAACTTGATCACAGTATCTGAGCTTTTGGATGTGTTTCTGAATCTGTTTGCTAAAATTTTGTTAAGGATTTTTGCTTCTGTGTTCATCAGTAATACTGGCCTGTAGTTTTCTTTTTTTGTGTTGTTTTTCTCTGCTTTGGGTATTAGGGTATGGTGGCCTCCTAAAATGAGTTTGGAAGTGTTCCTTTCTTTGCAATTTTTTGGAAAGAGTTTTAGAAGGATAGGCATTAATTCTTCTCTAAATGTTTGATAGAATTCTCCTGTAAAGACATCTGGTCTTGGGCTTTTGTTTTTTGGGAGATTTTTGATGACAGATTCAATTTCAGTACTTGTAATTGGGTTGTTCATAATTTCTATTTCTTATTGGTTCAGTCTTTGGAAGATTGAACTATTCTAAGAATCTGTTCATTTCTTCCAGGGTATCCATTTTATTACCATATAGTTGTTTATAATAGTCTCTTATAATCCTTTGTATTTCTGCAGTGTCTGTTGTAACCTCTCCATTTCTAATTTTGTTGATTTGATTTTTCTCCTTTTTTTCTTGATGAGTCTGGCGAAAGGTTTGTCAATTTTGTTTATCTTCTTAAAGACCCAGATTTTAGTCTTATTAATCTTTACTATTGTTTCTTTCATTTCTTTTTCATTTATTTCAGCTCAGATCTTTATGATTTCTTTCCTTCTACTAATTTTGGTTTTTGTGGGGTTTTTTTGCTCTTTTTCCAGTTGTTTTAGGTATAAAGTTAGGTTGTCTATTCAATGTTTCTCTTTTTTTTGAGGTAGGATTATATTGCTATAAACTTCCCTCTTAGAAATGCTTTTGTTGCATCCCATGGGTTTTGAGTTCTTGTATCTTCATTGTCATTTGTTTCCAGGATTTTTTTATTTCCCTTTTGATTTCTTCAGTAACCTGTTGGTTATTTAGAAACGTGTTGTTTAATCTCCATGTGTTTGTGTTGCTTACAGTCTTTTTCTTATAATTGGTATCTAGTCTCATAGCGTTGTGGTCAGAGAAGATGCTTAATACAATTTCAATTTTCTTAAATTTACTGAGGTTTGATTTGTGACCCAAGATGTGGTCATCCTGGAGAATGTTCCATGTGCATGTGAGAAGAAGATGTATTCTTCTGCATTTAGATGGAATGTCCTGAAGATACCAATGAGATCCACCTCATCTAATATATCATTAAGACTTGTGTTTCCTTATTAATTTTCTGTTTTGAGGATCTGTCCATTGGTGTGACTGGGGTGTTAAAATCTCCTACTATTATTGTGTTACTGTCAATTTCTCCTTTTATGTCTGTTAGTGTTTGGCTTTGTATTGAGGTGCTCCTATGTTGGATGCACAGATATTTACAACTGTTATGTCTTCCTCTTGGATTGATCCCTTGATCATTAAGTAGTGTCCTTCCTTATCTGTTGTAATCTTCTTTATTTTAAGGTCTATTTTGTCTGATATGAGGATTGTTACTCCAGCTTTCTCTTGCTTCTCATTTGCATGGAATATATTTTTCCATCCTCTCACTTTCAGTCTATAGGTGTCTTTAGGTCTGAAGTGGGTTTCTTGTAGACAGCATATATATGGGTCTTGTTTTTGTATCCATTCAGCCAGTCTGTGTCTTCTGGTTGAAGTATTTAATCCATTTACATTTAAAGTAATTATTGATATATATGTTCCTATTGTCGTTTTTTAATTGCTTGGGATTGATTTTGTAGATCTTTTTTCTTCTCTTGTATTTCTTGACTATAGAAGTTCCTTTAACATTTGTTGTAAAGCTGATTTGGTGGTACTGAATTCTCTTAACTTTTGCTTGTCTGAAAAGCTTTTTCTTTCTCCATCAATTTTGAATGAGATCCTTGCCAGGGACAGTAATCTTGGCTGTAGATTTTTCCCTTTCAGTACTTTAAATATATCCTACCATTCCCTTCTGGCCTGCAGAGTTTCTGCTGAAAGATCAGCTGTTAAGTGTATGGGGTTTCCCTTGTATGTTACTTGTTGCTTTTCCCTTGCTTCTTTTAATATTCTTTCTTTGTGCTAAGTCTTTGTTAGTTTGATTAATATGTGTCTTAGTGTGTTTCTCCTTAGGTTTATCCTGTATGGGACTCTTTGTGCCTCTTGAACTTAGTTGACTATTTTCTTTTCCATGTTGGGGAAATTTTCAACTATAATCTCTTCAAAAATTTTCTTATACCCTTTCTCTTTCTCTTCTTCTTCTGGGACCCCTATAATTTGAATGTTGGTGCATTTGATATTTGCTCAGAGTTCTTTGAGATTATCCTCAGTTCTTGTCATTCTTTTTGCTTTATTCTTTATACTTTACTTCATTCATTTACTTTAGAAGTTATTTCCACGATTATCTTCCAGCTCACTGATTAGTTCCTCTGCTTCAGATATTCTGCTATTGATTCCTTCTAGAGTATTTTTAATTTCAGTAATTGTGTTGTTTGTCTCTCTATGTCTATTCTTTCATTCTTCTAGGTCTTTTTAAAATTGATTCTTACATATTCTCCATTTTATTTTCAAGGTTTTTGATCAGCTTTGCTATCATTATTCTGAATTCTTTTTCAGGTAGTTTGCCTATTTCCTCTCCATTTATTTGGACTTCTGTGTTTCTAGCTTGTTTCTTCATTTGTATAGTATTTCTCTGCTTTTTTATTATTTCTTTTAAACTTATTGTGTGTGAGGTCTCTTTTTCCCAGGCTTCAAGGTTAAATTTGTTCTTCCTTTTGGTTTCCGCCCTCTTAAGGTTGGTCCAGTGGTTTGTATAAGCTTCATATAGGGTGAGATTTGTACTGAATTTTTGTTTGTTTGTTTGCTTTTCCTCTGAAGGGCAAGGCTGAGTGAGGTGGTCATCCTGTCTTCTGATGATTTGATTTGTATTTTTGTTTTGTTTGTTGTTTAGATGAGGTGTCCTGCACAGGATGCTACTGGTGGTTGAGTGATACCGGGTCTTGTATTCAAGTGGTTTCCTTTGTGTGAGTTCTCATTATTTGATACTCCCTAGGGTTAGTTTTCTGGTAGTCTAGGGTCTTGGAGTCAGTGCTCCCACTCCAAAGGCTCAGGACTTGATCTATGGCCATAATCTACATGGAAGAGAGGCTGGTCCCTCCTCAGGAGGGGGCAGGTTTTCAGGGGTGAGTTGCTGAACCTGGAGATGAAAGCAGACCCCAGGCAGGAGGCAAAGTTCCACCCTCCCAGAAACAAGCACAGCTGGCTCCAGGATCCCAGGTATATCCTTTCCTGAAGGTCTCCTTCCCCTTGTTAAGGCTAGTTAGTAACTCCCTTGCACAGTGAGGCAATAAAATAAGGACAGAAAGAAATGTCTGAGTTTGGATCAGAGAATGGTTCCTTGGAGGGCCAGGCCAAGAGACAGGGTCTCTCCTGCCCTAAAAGCCCCAAACTCAATTTTTTTTTTTGACTGATGGCCATTCTGACAGATGTGAGGTGATACTGTAGTTTTAATTTGCATTTCTCTAATAATACCTGATGTTGAACATTTTTCATGTGTTTGTTAGGCATTTGTATGTTTTCTTTGGAGAAATGTCTATTTGGGTCTTCTGCCCATTTTTTTTTAATTGTATTACTTATTTTTTTATATTGAGGTACATGAACTGTTTTTATATTTTGGAGATTAACACTTTAGCAGTTGCTTCATTTGCAAATATTTTGTTGCATTCTGAGAATTGTCTTTTAGTCTTGTCTATGGTTTTCTTTGCTGTACAAAAGCTTTTAAGTTTAATTAGGTCCCACTTGTTAATTTTTATTTTCATTACTCTAGGAGGTGGGTCAGAAAAGACCCTGCTGCAGTTTATATTTTGCTTCTTTCCTGTCTTGCCCCTTAGTGGCCCCATGAATTGACAAATATTTTAAATATTTCTGTCCTTTCATTTACTAATGGAGAAAGAACCTATCCTTCCCATGTTCCCAGTTTATTATGAGGTACAAATAAGACAATGTACTTTATAGTATACTATTATACAGTACAAAGCTATGTAAATATCATGGTATATTGTATATAAAGAAACACTAACTGCATCCCCAAAAATTAGAATAAATAAAGGTTTAAAATATCTAAATAACTAATCCATACTATTTTTACTGGAATTATCCAGATAAATGTTTACACATTCCATTTTTCTTCATATATATATATATATATGCTCGCTGTTTTAAAGTGAACAATCTAAGAACTATAAAATAATGAAAAATAATATGATTTTATTTTAATCTAATATTTTATATCCATATTATGATAAAATAATGTCATGAAAATATAAAACTGTTATGTCTTCAACTTTTTCCAAAATGGAACCAAAAGTCATTTCAAAGATACCAATTCATTTGTTTTTGTTTAATTTTAAAATTAAAAGATTAGCTTATTTTTCTCACTGAATTTATATTATATATAAAGTATACAAAGATAAAAGGGAAATGTCACATTTAAAGTGGCATCTTGTCTTGTCACATGTACAGTGACATAAAATGTAATTGTGTAATAATGGCATCTGGTCCCATCACTTCATGGCAAATAGACAGGGAAACAGTGGAAACAGTGGCTGACTTTATTTTTCTGGGCTCCAAAATCACTGCAGATGGTGACTGAAGCCATGAAATTAAAAGACACTTACTCCTTGGAAGGAAAGTTATGACCAACCCAGACAGCATATTAAAAAGCAGAGACATTACTTTGCCAACAAAGGTCCATCTAGTCAAGGCTATGGTTTTTCCTGTGGTCACGTATGGATGTGAGAGTTGGACTATAAAGAAAGCTGAGTGCTGAAGAATTGATGCATTTGAACTGTGGTGTTGGAGAAGACTCTTGAGAGTTCCTTGGACTGCAAGGAGATCCAACCAGTCCATCCTAAAGGAGATCAGTCCTGGGTGTTCACTGGAAGGACTGATGCTAAAGCTGAAACTCCAATAATTTGGCCACCTCATGAGAAGAGTTGACTCATTGGAAAAGACCCTGATTCTGGGAAAGATTGAGGGCATGACAGAGGATGAGAAGGTTGGATGGCATCACTGACTCAATGGACATAGGTTTGGGTGGACTCCAGAATTGGTGATGGACAGGAGGCCTGGCGCACCATGGTTCATGGGGTCACAAAGAGTCGGACACGACTGAGCGACTGAACTGAACTGAATAACTTTAAATGGATATAATTAATCACACTTTGATATTTCTATGATGGATACTATGATCACATGAGTGGTGTAATATATAACTGCAAATACACACATTATATATGTATACATAAATAAAAATATCTAATTAAAAACTCCAAACACTGTTAAGGCAAATTTAGAGAACAAACTGACCCCTAAAGTCCTTCTAGACACATTTCTATGATGCAAATTATACAGAGGCTTCGGGTTAAAACTAGTTTAAAACTGACATAGAATTTATTAGAAAGACTAAGAGGTCAATCCACAAGGAAGACAAAGAGCCCAATAATCTGGAAGAGAAACAGTTATACTTTGGCAGTTGTAAAATTTTAGTTTTTCTATCTCCTTAAAACTAAAAATACTTAATATTTGTATAGTATATATGCCAAAAATAGTATGAATAATAAACTATCACTCTCATTTCAGTTAATTAATATTAAATTCCCTCTTTGTGTTATTCAGGTTTCTTCACTAACAAGAAGGCCACTACGTATAAACCAAGGCCATAAAAGTAGTACTGTGTTTTAGTTGGCAACTTCATGTTTACTATGTGACATGTATATTATCACCATACTTTTCAAATAGTTATCAGAATCATCTAGTGGCAATCATTATTAATTTTTTAAGGGCAGAAAACTAATACTTTTTTTTTTCCTTTTTTGCTATACAGCACAAAGACAAGCAAGATAGGGTTAATTTGTGGAACTTTAGAGACCCATTGTGAAAAAAGGACTCCAAAGGGAAAGTTCTTTTCCCTTGGTTTGCAAAGAATAGGTATCTTCAAAGAGAGATTACCTACCCGGTGATTCCAGCTCCAACACACTTATGTCCAACCAGATTGCTGCTCTGAAGATATTTCCATAAAAAATTTCAAGTATACCTAAATAAATTGAAAAGGAGATTTCCCCTTTTTTAGCTAATTGAATCAATTAGGAAAATTAGTCCATTTGAAAGAGGAAGTTATTAAACTTAAATACCTAATACTATCAGCCCTCAATATCTGTGCTTACAGAAGACCAACTGTTCTAGGCCATTTTATATAAGGGACTTGAGCATCTATAGATTTCAGTATCTGCAAGGTGTCCTGGAACCAATCTCTTGTGGATACTGAGGGATGACAACACGTGGTTCTTATTATGTTTATTTTTATTCAGATGTTTGGAGTGCTCAACTTGAAAATTAAATTAAAATTTTATTTGATTGGAAAGAACAGAAACATTTCAAAAATCACTTCCCTTTTATCAAACTATAGAAAAGTCTACTTACCATTCATTACTACTCAGAGCTCTCTAAAGATATAATGAATTACAGCACTTAAGTTCAACAGTCTTTCAAACTGAATCTATCCTGTAATACATTCCATTTTTCAGGTAAAGGTGAAATGTCCTCCTGTCTTACAACATAACTCAGTGTGTTTTTGCCCTAAGGGAAATTTTACTATGATGTCTTCAGAGGAGTCACTAAGTCTGGTTTAATAATTAAAATATATTATGTTCATTTATTTAATTGTTCTCTGGTATCAGCAGAGCTTCCAAGGTGGTGCTACTGGTAAAGAATCTGCCTGCCAGTGCAGGAGACACAAGAGAGTTTTGCACAAGTGCATTCAATCCCTGAGTCGGGAAGATCCCCAGAGTAGGAAATGGCAACCCATTCTAGTATTCTTGCCTGGAAATTTTTATGGACAGAGGAGTCTGGTGAGCAGCAAAGAGTCAGACATGATTGAACGACTGAGGACACATACACATAGCAGGGCTGAAAAATGGTTTTACTTAATAAATTTTTACTTTAAAAAAGTGAAAAATTCAGTGTCATAATCACTGTAAGTTTTAAGTCATTGAAAATTTTTAAAAAGTGAAAAAAGCTTTAAAAAGTTAAAATAAAGGGCTTTGACAGCAAGATGCAATAATACATCTAATTTAAAAGAGATTAATCATTACCAATTTAGCATCAAAAGAATTGTGAAACAAAAAGAGTTCCATATGGGCCATGTTGTAGAGGGCTAAAAATGATGTGCCATTCACATCCCCCTCTCCCTGACTACAGAGGGGGGGAAAAAAAGAAACGTAAATAAATTTGAGTCTTAAAAGAACATGTGGAATTCCTTTAGAATCGTACCTCCACAAGTAGGTTCCACACTATTAGGGTCCCTCAGAAGTATGAGGATTCATCTATAATCCATGTTTTCACTATAGAACATTGGGGAGGCCATTTTCAACACGTCCATTCTGCTATCTACCACATATGCTTTTTCTTTAGAATTTCCTGAATTGATTTCATCTGCTGCAGTAGTGAATCTGACCACAAGAGAGCTTTATTCCTCCTTCCCCTTATCTCATTTTCCTCCCTTCTTGCCTCACAAAGGCTAGATTAAAACACTATTGCTCTTATATATAGTGGGCAGGCACTGAGAGGAAAAGACAAAGGATGTGAGATATTGAAATTCAATGAATAAACTAAGTGACTCTAGAGGCAGACAGGCCTATGTTCAAATACACCTGGAGCTACATAGAGGCTGTGTGATATTCAGTAGGAGACAAATCTATCTGAATCACAGTTGTCCAATCTACAAAATGAACTACCTATTAAGGTAATTAGAAGAGTTTAAACTGTAATAAAGTCCTTGACACACAATAAGTTTTCGATTAATATTAGTCTACTATGAAGCAGTTGAGGGGAGGGGTTGTAAAAACAGGAGGATAAATACTTATCTACTTATAAAGCTGACCAAAACCAAATATTAAAGAACAACTTAGTTGTACTACTAGACTTAATAGTATATAATGAAACTATATCCATCTATATTACTCAATTTAAAATGCATATCAAATATCTGAAATTCTTAATTATTATATTAGGTGCAGAGTAGAAAATAGCTATATGTTCAGGAGATATTAAATAATTATAATAAAGAAAAATCATAAGAATCATGTAAGTATATTATTTAAAATCTTTATTTTGTTGCTATTTATTTCATTTTATGCCTGAACTATATGCTGCTGGAGCCCTTGGAGAATTTTAATTCATGAAAATAATTTCACATTTTAAGCAGATTGTCTAGATGTGATATAAAAAAGTAATCTACAAAAATATGGGATCAGAAAGAGTTGAGAAAGGGAAGAACTGACAAAGGAGGGTCAGAGTAGATATACTAGAATGTTAAGTTACAGAAATTTAAACAACTTAAAGTCTCATTTTTCCCAATTATGCTTATCTGTTTCAGTATTTTGAATTGCTAATAACAGAAAATATAAAGCAACTTAATCATATTAGGGTATTTACTCCAGCATATTACCAAAAATGTCCTGAGGTAGATTTCAGGTAGAATGAGAAAAAGAGTCTAGCTCTACATCTCTGACATTTCTCACCTTGGCCTTCTTACATGAGCCATATCTTCAGGTTGGCTTGACTCAAGGTCATAATATGGATGTCATCAATGACTGGAACCATCCTTCAACCTTCACATCCAGGAGACAAGAGAGAAGGGATATATCCCATAACAATCTAAAAAAGTTCTCAGTGTTACCCTGACTTCCACTGTGCTAAATCCTGTGGCCAAGAGAATGCTATGTGCTAGCTGGCTGCAGTCTTTGTTACAAGATTCACCACTAGAATTTGGGATGGCATCAATTCCTACTAAATTATATGGCTGCTTCACCAGGGAAGAGGGGCTTCCCTGGTGACTCAGATGATAAAGAACCTGCCTGCGCTGACACCCAGGTTAGATCCCTGGGTCAGGAAGATCCCCTGAAGAAATGGCTACACACTCTAGTATTCTTGCCTGGAGAATTCCATGGACAGAGGAGCCTGGAGGGCTACTGTCCATTAGGCTGCAAGGGGTCAGACACAACGGAACACTGAGCACACAGAAGAGGAATGGCAAAAGGGATACTGGAGAGACAACTAGAGTGTCCAGTCTATGTATATTTCACAGTTGAAATTTTTAATAAAAACCAAAATTTCATGACATAACTAAGAGACCATTTATCACACGGTATGTATATATATATATATATATATATATATATATATATATATAAAATATGTATATGGTGTGTATATATATATGGTATATATATATATATATATATGTATGTATGTGTGTGTATATATATATGGTATAACTGAGTGAGCCAGCTCCATAGCTGGCTAGTCTAATTAAAATTAGTCACACATAAGGGAAATCTCTTTTTACTATAATGTCATAGTTGATTCACTATAAACAGGTAATATGAAAATTGTCATATTATTTGAGTCATTAAAAAGCAAAGTTCTTAATGTCCCAAGGTGTTTCTAGACAGAGCTTACTCAACAGAATACAGGGTCTATCCAGGAATACAAAATATGTAGTTGCTGATTCATTCCAATAAAATTAGAGAAACTAATTTTATGAACTCAAAAATATCATATTTCATAATTATTTTTTAAAAATGGTATAAGACTCATGATTGATTAAATAATAATAAATCAAATAAAGGAAACAGCCAATAGTACTCCCTAGGCTAGCACATTCAGTCGCTGTTGTGCAAGTTCTTAAAATGGGTTATCTGGCAAATAAAAATCAGTTTTCAACAATCGGTTGTCAGAGATGATGGGGAGGAGAGAGGAAAGTTAGATGACACACAAGTAATTTTTAAGTCAGTGAATCTATCCTGTGTGATACTATAATGCCAGGTATATGACACCAGTAGCACAGAGGGACACTTCATGCATACAGCTTAAAAAAAAATCATTTAGGAGGTCAGCAGATCCCTGGATGGGTTGCATAATGTGACAAAAGAATCTATATATATTACAAAGGTATTAATCAATCTTCCTAATGAGGATGGAGGAAAACTGCTGACTCAAGTAACTGGAAGTATGTGGAATCTGTAAAACTAAAAGCATAAGGCACGGCACATAGCACTATAAAGTTGTTTCCCTTGGAGGTATGGGCTATCAATTCAAAAACTACTACATATGTATCTGGAACTGAATAATTAAATAAGTGGACGGAGATGGTAGGAGCCAGTTTTCTCACTGCTGGAGTGGAAGGTCACAGAGAATCAAGAGGAGGAGGCTAGAAAGATACATGTGATAATTTAATTAGGATTAGAGATGGAGATATCAGTACAAACATATTCAGCATAAAATAACCAGAGGGTTATATATAGAAATAATAACAGATTTATGCATGTATATGGATTAGTATACACATACATTTACTTATTTTGTCAGCTAAAAGCAAACAGAGCCAGTCATGCCTCAGTAAAAACAAGCATATCCGGTAATTAGATATTGGTTTCCAATACAATTTTCTAATGAAACAACCAAGGATACCTGGAGAAATGACTGATTCTAGGAATCAGAAATATATAACATGAACCTGGAGCAAGATGAAGTGCCAAAAGATAAGGAAGTACTCAAACAAAAACAAGATAATGGGATATGTCAAAGGGACCCAAGAGTCAACTGAAAGAGATCCCAATAGCCAAATTAGCAACAATTTGAGCAGCAAAATAAAGTAGTATTGAATTATAACCCAAGTATAAAATAAAGCTGAGCCACAAGGGAAGCCCAAGAATACTGGACTGGGTAGCCTATCGCTTCTCCAGCAGACCTTCCCAACCCAGGAATTGAACCAGGGTCTCCTGCATTGCAGGCAGATTCTCTACCAACTGAGCTATAAGGGAAGATCTTAAATCATGGGAGCAAAAAAGCAAATATTCCATGCAGAAGAATTCCAAATAATGTACGTAGACACTTTACCCTCCAGGAGGTGGAACATAACTTCATTCTTGAAATGTGGCCTTCATATATGTCTTCCTTCCAAAGAGTATCACAAGACGGAGAAAGAGCAACAGTACATGGGGAAATCTTACCAGCAGTGCCTCGACATAATCAGCTGAATTACCCATGTTTCAATTTAGGAAAAAAGAGAAACTCATATTTAATCATTTAAAATGAATCAAAGTAGTCAATACTTTTACTCTCTTTAAATGACTAATCCCAATAATCATTGAAACTATTAATACAAACTCTGAAACAAAATTCTCAACTATTTTGTGATTTTAATTAATTGTCATTATTATATAAATTGTTTTCAATAGAAGTTAACTTCCAATTTGCCTGTTTAAGATGAAGCAACATAGTAGTTACTGTGTATTTAAGGTAGCACATATTTAAATGAAATTATTAGATTATAGTAATGCTTGATTTATTAACATTATTAGAATATATTCAACAAAAGCAAATTTTCTGAAAGAGAAGTTTATCACTTTTATCAGTGATTCTTTTTATTCTACTCATTTTTTAATTTTTTCTAAAAAAAATGTATTTTAAAAAGTATTCAGGATGATTTAACCTTTTCCTGTCTATTCAGGATCTTCATTCGGAGCAACACCTGTTATACACTATTTCATACACCTAGCTATTTTTGCCCCCAATTATTCTAAATTACTCCTAATGGCTATATTTTTGTATTAGTTGTTTCTGTATGCTTTGCACATACCTAGTTGCTATTTCACTCAAAATCATTCAACAAATATTTGTGATGTGACCATAATTTGCCAGGAATATCCTACTGCTGAGGATATAGCAATGGACAAAGATTCCTGTCCTCATGAAGCTTAAATTCAGTCATTTCATAGCACTGTCAGTGTTTCTATTTCTAATAGAAATGGTTTCTTCTCCAACTGAAATACTTGCAATCCACCGTAAATTCATAAAATTTCTTTTAATCTTGATTAGAAAATCAGATATTGACCTCCTTAGATCAGTAAACTTAATCTAATGTGGGAGAAATTTAAATAAGTAGTACCTGAATAACAAATAATTATATATGTTTCTTTTATTTTATTTTTTTTCCTTTTTTAAAATTTTTATTTATTTATTTTTTTAATTTAATTTTATTTTTAAACTTTACAATATTGTATTACTTTTGCCAAATATCGAAATGAATTCACCACAGGTATACCCACGTTCCCCATCCTGAACCCTCCACCCTACTCCCTCCCCTCCCCTCCCTCTGGGTCGTCCCAGTGCACCAGCCCCAAGCATCCAGTACCGTGCATCGAACCTGGACTGGCAACTCGTTTCATACATGATATTATACATGTTTCAATGCTATTTTCCCAAATCTCCCCACCCTCTCCCTCTCCCACAGAGTCCATAAGACTGATCTATACATCGGTGTCTCTTTTGCTGTCTCGTACACAGGGTTATTGTTTCCATCTTTCTAAATTCCATATATATGCGTTAGTATACTGTATTGGTGTTTTTCTTTCTGGCTTACTTCACTCTGTATAATAGGTTCCAGTTTCATCCATCTCGTTAGAACGGATTCAAATGTATTCTTTTTAATGGCTGAGTAATACTCCATTGTGTATATGTACCACTGCTTTCTTATCCATTCATCTGCTGATGGACATCTAGGTTGCTTCCATGTCCTGGCTATTATAAACAGTGCTGTGATGAACATTGGGGTACACGTGTCTCTATCCCTTCTGGTTTCCTCAGTGTGTATGCCCAGCAGTGGGATTGCTGGATCATAAGGCAGTTCTATTTCCAGTTTTTTAAGGAATCTCCACACTGTTCTCCATAGTGGCTGTACTAGTTTGCATTCCCACCAACAGTGCAAGAGAGTTCCCTTCTCTCCACACCCTCTCCAGCATTTATTGCTTGTAGACATGGATTGCAGCCATTCTGACTGGCGTGAAATGGTACCTCATAGTGGTTTTGATTTGCATTTCTCTGATAATGAGTGATGTTGAGCACCTTTTCATGTGTTTGTTAGCCATCTGTATGTCTTCTTTGGAGAAATGTCTGTTTAGTTCTTTGGCCCATTTTTTGATTGGGTCATTTATTTTTCTGGAGTTGAGCTGTAGGAGTTGTTTGTATATTTTTGAGATTAGTTGTTTGTCAGTTGCTTCATTTGCTATTATTTTCTCCCATTCTGAAGGCTGCCTTTTCACCTTGCTAATAGTTTCCTTTGTTGTGCAGAAGCTTTTAAGTTTAATTAGGTCCCATTTGTTTATTTTTGCTTTTATTGCCAATATTCTGGGAGGTGGGTCATAGAGGACCCTGCTGTCATGTATGTCGGAGAGTGTTTTGCCTATGTTCTCCTCTAGGAGTTTTATAGTTTCTGGTCTTACATTGAGATCTTTAATCCATTTTGAGTTTATTTTTGTGTATGGTGTTAGAAAGTGCTCTAGTTTCATTCTTTTACAAGTGGTTGACCAGTTTTCCCAGCACCACTTGTTCAACATCCATTTATGATAAGAACTCTCCAGAAAGCAGGAATAGAAGGAACATACCTCAACATAATAAAAGCTATATATGACAAACCCACAGCAAACATTATCCTCAATGGTGAAAAATTGAAAGCATTTCCTCTAAAGTCAGGAACAAGACAAGGGTGCCCACTTTCACCATTACTATTCAACATAGTTTTGGCCACAGCAATCAGAGCAGAAAAAGAAATAAAAGGAATCCAAATTGGAAAAGAAGAAGTAAAACTCTCACTGTTTGCAGATGACATGATCCTTTACATAGAAAACCCTAAAGACTCCACCAGAAAATTACTAGAACTAATCAATGATTATAGTAAAGTTGCAGGATACAAAATCAACACACAGAAATCCCTTGCATTCCTATACACTAATAACGAGAAAACAGAAAGAGAAATTAAGGAAACAATTCCATTCACCATTGCAACGGAAAAAATAAAATACTTAGGAATATATCTACCTAAAGAAACCAAAGACCTATACATAGAAAACTATAAAACACTGGTGAAAGAAATCAAAGAGGACACTAATAGATGGAGAAATATACCATGTTCATGGATTGGAAGAATCAATATAGTGAAAATGAGTATATTACCCAAAGCAATTTATAGATTCAATGCAATCCCTATCAAGCTACCAACAGTATTCTTCACAGAGCTAGAACAAATAATTTCACAATTTGTATGGAAATACAAAAAACCTCGAATAGCCAAAGCTATCTTGAGAAAGAAGAATGGAACTGGAGGAATCAACCTGCCTGACTTCAGGCTCTATTACAAAGCCACAGTTATCAAGACAGTATGGTACTGGCACAAAGACAGAAATATTGATCAATGGAACAAAATAGAAAGTCCAGAGATAAATCCACGCACATATGGACACCTTATCTTTGACAAAGGAGGCAAGAATATACAATGGGTTATATGTTTCTTTTAAACTAAATATTTTATTCACTAATTTCTGGCAGTGATACTGTATTTAAACAGAAAAAGGAATTATAACTCTATAAATAAGCTGGTTTCCCTGGTTGTTCAGAGGTTAAAGCATCTGCTTGCAATGCGGGAGACCCGGGTTCATTCCCTGGGTCAGGAAGATTCCCTGGAGAAGGAAATGGCAACCCACTCCAGTATTCTTGCCTGGAGAATCCCATGGATGGAAGAGCCTGGTGGGCTACAGTCCACGGGGTTGCAAAGAGTTGGACACGACTGAATGAATTCACTCACTCACTCAAATAACCTGGTATTAAACTTCAGACCACCAAGCTGACAGGGAAACATGATGCAACTCAACTTCCTATTCAAGTAAAATGCTTTACTGAAATTTATACCTGCCAGCCTTCTCACATTCTGTTTACTCATCTCTGGGGTTCTCCCAACACTTTCAGCCATAAATTTTCTACTGTTCCTTTAAGATTCAAACATGAACATTACTTCCCTTGGGATACTTTCTCTAGCTCCACCAGACAAATGCACTTCTCCCTATTCTGGCTTCCTGTGGACATTTATATGTATATTTTTTATTGACTTTTTATTTTTAATTTTTAATAAAAATCCCAATAAAATTTTTTAAATAATTTAATTTGAAACTGGTAGGTATTTCTATTTTAACACACATCACACTGTTTTGTTTATTTGGATATTTGGCTATTACCTGTGCACTATGTACTCCAAAAGAATGGGGTGAGGGGATATTCCTGCTTCTATTCTCTGAGCATTTAAAAGTCAAAAAGAGAGCATGTTCCCCCAAGCTCAGTTAGAGTGGTGTTGAAGAACACCAGCTATTCAGATCAGCTCATGTTCTGCTCCATCACTCTATTCAAGGTAGCTGTGAAGCTTCAAGCAAGATTCTACTATTCCCCTGACTCAGTAGTAGGGTCTGTAAAGAGCTTAGGTATACTAGCTTCTCTCTCATAGAATACAGTTCAGTTCAGTTCAGTCGCTCAGTCATATCCGATTCTTTGTGGTCGCATGAAATGCAGCACGCCAGGCCTCCCTGTCCATCACCAGCTCCTGGAGTTCACTCAGACTCACGTCCATAGAGTCAGTGATGCCATCCAGCCATCTCATCCTCTGTCGTCCCCTTCTCCTCCTGCCCCCAATCCCTCCCAGCATCAGAGTCTTTTTCAATGAGTCAACCCTTCGCATGAGGTGGCCAAAGTACTGGAGTTTCAGCTTTAGCATCATTCCTACCAAAGAACACCCAGGACTGATCTCCTTTAGAATGGACTGGTTGGATCTCCTTGCAGTCCAAGGGACTCTCAAGAGTCTTCTCCAACACCACAGTTCAAAAGCATCAATTCTTTGGCGCTCAGCCTTCTTCATAGTCCAACTCTCACGTCCATACATGACCAATGGAAAAACCATAGCCTTGACTAGACGGACCTTGAGTGAGTGAGTGAAGTCACTCAGTCATGTCCAACTCTTTGCAACCCCGTGGACTGTAGCCTACCAGGCTCTTCCGTCCATGGGATTCTCCAGGCAAGAATACTGGAGTGGGTTGCCATTTCCTTCTCCAGGTGATCTTCCCAATCCAGGGATCAAACCCAGATCTCCCGCATTGGAGGCAGACGCTATAACCTCTGAGCCACCAGGGAAGAGACAGATCTTACTGTGTAACAAATACTTCTGCTTTATTGACTATGCCAAAGCCTTTGACTGTGTGGATCACAACAAACTGTGGAAATACTTAAAGAGATGGGAATACCAGACCACCTCACCTGCCTCCTGAGAAATCTGCATGCAGGTCAAGAAGCAAGAGTTAGAACCGGACATGGAAAAACAGACTGGTTCCAAATCGGGAAAGGAGTACATCAAGGCTGTATATTTTTGCCCTGCTTTTTTAACTTATGTGCAGAGAACATCATAAGAAATGCCAGGCTGGATAAAGCACAAGCTGGACTCAAGATTGCCAGGAGAAATATTAATAACCTCAGATATGCAGATGACACCACCCTTATGGCAGAAAGTGAAGAAGAACTAAAGAGTCTCTTGATGAGAGATTGAAAGAGAAGACTGAAAAAGTTGGCTTAAAACTCAGTGTTCAGAAAACTAAGATCATGGCATCTGGTCCCATCACTTCATGACAAATAGATGGGGAAACAATGGAAACAGTGACAGACTTTATTCTGGGGGGCTCCCAAATCACTGCAGATGATGACTGCAGCCATGAAATTAAAAGACGTTTGCTCCTTGGAAGAAAAGCTACAATGCTCCATCTAGTCAAAGCTATGGTTTTTCCAGTAGTCATGTATGGATGTGAAAGTTGGACTATAAAGAAAGCTGAGCAATGAAGAGTTGATGCTTTTGAACTGTGGTGTTGGAGAAGACTCTTGAGAATCCCTTGGACTGCAAGGAGATCTAACCAGTCCATCCTAAAGGAAATCAGTCCTGAATATTCATTGGAAAGACTGATGCTGAAGCTGAAACTGCAATACTTTGGCCACATGATGCAAAGAACTAACTCATTTGAAAAGATCCTGATGCTGGGGAAAATTGAAGGTGGGAGGAGCAGGGGAAACAGAGGATGAGATGGTTGGATGGCATTACCAACTCAATGGACATGAGTTTGAGTAAACTCCTGGTGTTGGTGAAGGACAGGGAGGCCTGGAGTGCTGCATCCATGGGGTTGCAAAGAACTAGACATGACTGAGTAACTGAACTGAACTGAAAACAAATAATTACTCCAAAATATCTGAGTGCTCCAAAGAGTTGCACGAATGTTCACTGAGTGTTATTAAGTTAATTTTAATGAAACTTACCATATTTAGTATGTAGCTAATAAGATAATAATACTTACTGAATTACCATTGTAGTCAGAGAAATAAATCCCATTGGGAAAAAATTAGAAGACCCAATCTGTCTGAGATGAGTTCAGAAACCTACAGTTAATTCCATACAATTGCTATAAATGCTGTGTACATATTTCTTGGTACTTACACAGACATTAATTTATAAACAACATATATAAACTATACAATCTTCCAAAATATTATCAACAAATACTCTGCATCTTATGGGATGTGTTTAAGTTAGAGGCATGTATTTTGACAGGGAGAATGAGGAAAAGGTATTCTCTGTTTTCCAAATTTTCCTGTTTAGTAGGTGAGATTTAGGCAATGGCACCCCACTCCAGTACTCTTGCCTGGAAAATCCCATGGGCAGAGGAGCCTGGTAGGCTGTAGTCCATGGGGTCACAAACAGTCGGACATGACTGAGCAACTTCACTTTCACTTTTCACTTTCATGTATTGGAGAAGGAAATGGCAACCCACTCCAGTGTTCTTGCCTGGAGAATCCCAGGGATGATGGGGCTTGGTGGGCTGCCATCTATGGGGTCGCACAGAGTCGGACACAACTGAAGCGACTTAGCAGCAGCAGCAGCAGGTGAGATTTACATTTATTCTCAAGTGAAGTTATTAAAGTAAATTAAAAATTCCTCACTTTGAGATCATATGTATTTGTTAGAGTGAAGGTAATAGCTGAGGATATGTAGCCTATATATAAAAGTGCAGCAGAGTAACTTAAACATGTTTTTAATATGCATTATCAGAAAACTAACACACCTTGAAATTTCCTTTTGCCTTTGAAGGATCTAATGAAGAAACAAGCCCTTTAACATTGGGCCAATCATGTTGGCTAGTAAAATAAATTTTAAAAACCAAAGAACTTTGGTTATGGAGTTAAAACTTAAATATCTGGTGTGTGTGTATCCTAAGCTGCTTCAATCCTGTCCGACTCTTTGCAACCCTATGGACTGTAGCCCGCCAGGCTCTTCTTTCCATGGGATTCTCCAGGCTAGAATGCTAGAGTGGGTTGCCATGCCTTCCTCCAGGGGATCTTCCCTACCTAGGGATCAAACTCCTATCTCATGTCTCCTGCATTGGCAGGTGGGTTCTTTATGACTGGCTCCACCTGGGAAGCCCTAAATATCTGGTAATGAAACTTTAATATTCTTGTGTTAAACCTTCCTTAGAAATACTGTGAATGTGTGCTGCAGTGCTGAGAGCTCTTCCTTTTAAAATAATAAAATATGAAAGCTTTCAATTTATTGTTGAATTCAGTGTGCCAGCTAAATTTATCACAAACTTTTGATAATATAAAATAGTGGTTAGGAGTTGCATTTTCCCAGATGATGAAGCACTTTCATGGCAAGAATCAGAAGTTGATTTCGCATCAGTGCTGATGAGGCTGGATCAGCCAGGGATGAGCAAAGGCTGCCTGAAGCTCAGCTTTTAAAGCAATGTGACAATGTAATAATTCCTTCCATCACAATGTTTCTGATCAGAAAAAAAAATAAAATAAACAGCTGATTCCCAAATGATAATTGATCCCAGCATTCTGAGGCACAAGCCAGCCAAAACTTGTCTGATCTTTTTAATGAAAAATCACTGCATATGAAGAATTCAAGTCCAGTTGTCTAGGGCTTTAAAATCATGTGCAAAACACACTGTAGCCATTGTGTTACGGTCATATCCTCTGATTGCCTGGCTAAGGATTTGGAAATGCTTGGTCATATTTATCTATTTCTGGTATCCCACTAGGAGTTCAGTAATCTGAGTTCTTTGCATCTTGCCAACCAATGAGTGCTCAAGGAGAGTCATGCATTTGATGAAATTTGCTTTGAGAAAATCCCAGCCCTACATCTTTCTCCCTAAAAGGCTGGGGAGGGAACATACTTTTCAACGCTTTCCTTCTTCCCCTCACCAAAGAGTTGGGTCAGAAATAACACTGATGAGGAATAAGACAAGCATTGTCCTCATGGGGCCTGTACACACAAGGAAAGTTATGGGACTCCCCAAAACAGCCAACAATTCCAGTTTTAGTACTCAGTTACAGGAAGGCTTGTAGGATAATGAAAAGAAGACAGACAAAAAACACCATTATTATGAGCAGCAAAGAAAGAATGAAGGAGCCATAAGGCTTTTCCCAAATTTTTTTTTTTTAAACTTCTATTTATAATTAAAAGTTTTGGTGTCACTCAATTGCACTGAAAGAAGTTAAAAAATCTAAATACAGTTAAAAAGACCAGACTGTAGATCTAGGGGAAAATTATCCAAGAGTCTTATTGCCCTTATAGCTTTATCTTTCTCCTTGCACAGCAGAACTACTATAGACTGTAAATTGAATCCTTTTTTTTTTTTAATTAACTTAGCAAGAGCAGAAAAACCATCTTCACTTTTTATACTACACCAGAGTATATGTCACTATGTACACACTAACCATTACAAATTGTTTTAAACTGACAATAAATGATGAATCTTAATATAAAGATGGTTTTAAAGACTGATGTTCACTCAAAATGTATATCACATGCTAATTATGAATCAAGAATGTATTTTTAATGTTGCAATCTGTATTTTAAATGGAATTTTTCAAAGTTTTGCCTATTGCTACAATATTCTTAAAAAGGGATGGCATGATTTTAATCATGAGACTGCATAATATAGTAAACTCATCAAAAGAAACTGTTTTTGAAAACACATAATAAAACACAAGGCATACATATAAAGCAGGGCATTTGAATTACATTAAAAGGCAAATATGGAAACTCACTAATCTAGAATTTATATTTTACAGGAAAGCATAGACATCTTGAAAACCTCAAGAAGGTGCAGACAAGAGCTTGATTATTTGGACATTTGCTGTACACTCTCCAAAATTTTCTTAGATAGCATCACCACCGAATTTTCTTTGTGTATCATTGTAAATCTTATCTTTTGCCATTGCTCAGAAAAATTTGGAAGCTCTCTAAACACACTGTATAGAATTCTAACTTTAAAAATAATATATTATGTATGCACACTAAGTATGAGAATTCACAATAAGCAATCAACTATAGGAATAAAGTCAAATTTGCCAATATTAATGGAGTTTCTCCTTCATATATATAGAGTAGAGTACATGTCCTCAGCTTCTGTGGGACCTGTCTGGCACTAACCATGGTGTAATGGTCCAATGGAATCACCTCAGGCATTCAGTCTGGCACTATAGTCAAATCCTTATATCAAGGCTTATCAGTGAAACAGTTACATCACAGGGAGAGAATTTTAAAAATATATGTTGAATTTAGCACTTAGACTTTTCCTAAAGCAGCAGTAAAGACATAGTTTTAACTCAATACATATTATTAAGTCAACCAAACTTGAATATAATTACTTATTAAATAGATTCATATTTTATACCATTTCCATTTGGGATCATACTAAAAGAATAATATTTGTTCTTAACTATTTCCTTCAGGGAATATGAACACATTCAACTAAATTGATGAGGTAAACATACTAGCCTTGAGTTAAGAGGTTGGAAAGTTCACGCCCCAGTTTTGCTGGGACAAGGCAATTTCTCAGAAGCTCAGAGTACTATGATTCTAGATAAATACTGTTCACCTAAATGACTCCTAGAGTACAGTTGAGAAGCACTTCAAAAACTCCCTTCCTCACATCCATCTCATCTCTTTTTCACCTAGTATTTTAAAAAGTCATCATCAAGTGTTCATAGCTTTTGTCAGTTTAAAACAATTTTCCAGGTAATAAGGTAACAAATGGCACGAATGGAAGATTAAAGGCCATGGGAATCTTTCAATGTCAGAATTCTGGTTTGCTCTTATAGCTTCCATTTTGCTCCCCCACTTTTGCTTATATTTTAATTTTGAACTGTCATGATCTGCAATAACAAGGCCCAACAAGTCATTGATTACAAGAGATTTTATAAAGGAATTGGTATCAATAGAGTTCAATTACTATATCCAGAAGTCACTTTCTAAAAATAAAACCCTGAAATATGATGTAAATATACTGCTCCCTTTGTATACATTTTCTCATTTTATCTCATAACAAACTTTTAAAGTATATATTATCATTATTCTATTTTACAGAGGAGAGAAAATAAAGGATTGAAATGTTGTCACTTTCCCAAGAGCACGGAGCTTCTGGTTTGACTTCCACTAAAAGACGCTTACTCCTTGGAAGGAAAGTTATGACCAACCTAGATAGCATATTCAAAAGCAGAGACATTACTTTGCCAACAAAGGTTCCTCTAGTCAAGGCTATGGTTTTTCCAGTGGTCATGTATGGATGTGAGAGTTGGACTGTGAAGAAGGCTGAGTGCCGAAGAATTGATGCTTTTGAACTGTGGTGTTGGAAAAGACTCTTGAGAGTCCCTTGGACTGCAAGGAGATCCAACCAGTCCAGTCTGAAGGAGATCAGCCCTGGGATTTCTTTGGAGGGAATGATGCTAAAGCTGAAACTCCAGTACTTTGGCCACCTCATGCGAAGAGTTGACTCATTGGAAAAGACTCTGATGCTGGGAGGGATTGGGGGCAGGAGGAGAAGGGGATGACAGAGGATGAGATGGCCGGATGGCATCACTGACTCGATGGACGTGAGTCTCAGTGAACTCCGGGAGTTGGTGAGGGACAGGGAGGCCTGGCGTGCTGCGATTCATGGGGTCACAAAGAGTCAGACACGACTGAGCAACTGATCTGATCTGATCTGAAGCCAGTACTCTTCACCACTATGCCATGCAGCCAAAGGGAAAAAAAAAAAAAAGCGGGTGGGGGATGACTACATTCACATCAACACAAAGACTGTCAAATTGTCTTCACACTAAGAAAAGCTATCTCTTCCCCCTCTGAGGAGTCATGGTTCAAAGGTCAGCAAACTATTGTCCAAGGGCAAAATCAAGCTAATCATTTATCTTCATAAGTAAAGGGTTTTGGTTTTTTTGAACACAGGTACACCAGTTCTTTCCCATTGTGTATAACTGCCTTCACATTACAACAGCAGAGTTAAGTTGCTGCAAGAAATGTCCTCTGGCCCACAAAGCCTAAAATACAGTCTGACTCTTCACAGAAAATATTTGCCAGCCTCTAAATTACAAGACTGACAAATACAGGGAAGCAGTGACAATAAGTATTTTGACTGGTGGAGGGTCTATTGCTAAATACCAACTTGTAGATAGCTAGCATGTCAAGAAAAATGGGATTAATGGAGCAGATACACATGAAGCAAGGGAATTAAGAAGGATGGAAATAAAGGCTATGGTGAACACATTCCAGAACACTCACAGGAGCTCCTTGAACAGGCCAAGTTGTCTGTTGACCTTGAATCTAGTGAATTCAGTGGACTCTCAAGTGATTTTTGATGACCAGCTCTGTGTAATGCAGATCTATGAAATTCTTCTCTGAGTAAGCCCTTATAGTAGTTGTTACTCTGCCAAGTTATTCATACTTCCCATGTAAACTTGAGTTGTACAGGGTATCAGGAAAAGAAAGGTCTTCATTCCACTAGAGAGTTGATGATTTTCCAATTTTAAAGAGTAAAGTGCTCTTGCTGGAAAAGTTTTAAGTAGGTGTAGAATTAGGTCACTCTCCATGGTGAATACAATCAGATGATTTTGATCATTAGCTCTAAACATTAATTCCCACAGCAGTTAGCCCCTAGAAGTAACTCTAAATGTGAAACCCCAATGAAACATTGATTGGCCTTAATACTGTATACGTATCCAAAGGAATTTAAACATTTACAACTTGAAAAAGGGCTTAAACTTAGATAACAGGTGTGCACAGGCACACACACACACATCCTACCCCCCCCCACACACACACACACCGTCACACACAACAAGACGCTCTCAAGAAATTTTAACAAATCTACAGTATTGGCACATTTCCAGTGTTTTTGTTTTTTTTTTTTTTAAAGCAGCAAAATTCCTAGATGACGGCACAGTTTCCCAAATCACTTCCCAGCTTTTCCCTGAGCCACTAGTTCTTAAAACATGAAAGAAGAGAGGGCACTTTTAATTTGAAAAATGGTCTATGAAGTTCATATGGGAGGGAGAAAGAATTTGCCAAAGTGATTAAGTCCATGTGTGAAGGACTAAGTGAAACCTTCAGGCATTCTGTCGCACGTTATTTTCACTTTTTTCTCCAATTTACACAACCATGTGGGTGGCCACATGTCTATTTGTTTTCCTTGTTTTTCAACAAGTGAAATAGAGGTGGAGGAGGGGAGGTTAGAGGAGCATGCTTTTTAACTCATAGAAGTCCTGGTTTTATTATTTTCAGATTGACCCGATGTACAATTGAACAAGTTCTCTCATTAGCTGAACCCAGAAACAGATGGTAATTTTGCTTATGAGGTTACTTTGTGCGATTCATGTATCTGAATATGGTTTTATCTTTCCTTTTGCTTACACTATGTTACACCCTCCACATACACAGCTGGCATCCTAAGATGAGTGAGAATATCAGTCTTTATATAAGAATTTCATAGATAGAAAAAAATCAGAGTCCTTATCAGGTTGATGCTATAGCTCTTGCTTCTAAAAGAGCATTCACATAACTTTCTTAATTTATTCAATTCAAGAAAACTGAATGACATTGGATATTATGATTAGTCTTACATATTAAATGTGTTAGCAATGAACAATTTGCGAAATAAAATTTTAAGAAGTCAATCATTTTTTAATATACCCTGTTAATCATCTATTATGTATACTCTCCTATCATGTAAAAGAAATTGACCCAAGAAATCTGCAGTTGAAACAAAGTGACTATAAGTCACTAACCAACTAGTATTTGGTGACAGTGTGTTTCTCATTTTAACTATTTTTCAATGGATTTTTATAGGACTTTAATAATTCATTCTGGCAAGGAATTTCAATGAAGGAGTTCCACTATTTTACTTTTTACACCTATGTAAGAAAGAATTAAGTGGAATAGGGGAACCATACAAAAACAAAACCCTGGCATCTTACAGCATAAAAATGGTGGCATATGATTTACCTAAATGCACTTTTTCCTTCTGTGGATACTTGATTTTTTTTTTTTTTTTTGACCCTAGTCATCACTTCTCTGTTCAAGGAATAGTAACATGGTCATTACTACAAGAGCCCTCTTTTATTTTGGTATTATTCTCCTAAATTTTTCATCACAATGTCCATCTCTCCCTATTCCACATACATCATGTCTTTTAATGTGCTTTATCTGTTTTCTTGTATATTCATGTACGCTCTCAAAATGTAGGTTTCCTTGGTATAAGGGGTATATTTCAATGTATACAAATGGTATTTTGCTGTAGTAATTACACTGGTTTTTATATTTTTACTCAAAAGTCAGTTTTGAACATCAACCCGAGTTTCCGTAAACATTTATACTTCCACTGCTTTTCCTGGCTGATACCCTTTGTTTATATGTCCACTATGTTTAATCTGTGTGTTCTATAATGATGAACACCTGGGTTATCACTAACTCCTCAACAAACACAAAAAGGCTGCACTGACTGCCTTCATGCTTTAGAATGTATGGACATGTGCAAGAACTTATCTGGAATAAATGCTTAAGATTGCCATATAAATGCATAATTTCATTAAGTTCTATTAACTGCTCTCCAGAATGACTACTGATTTGGTCTCTTAGAAGCAGGTTATGAGGCTTTCTGTTTCCACACATCTACACTTTCACTTGGAATTACCACATGTTCACAGCTGCCAACCTGAAGGATTTAAGTGAGCAAAACGACCCTCTTTTTCCCTCATTTTATTAATGAGATTGATAATCATCCTTTTTTCATGATCATTCAGTTCAGTTCAGTCCAGTTCAGTTCAGTTGCTCAGTCATGTCCGACTCTCTGTGACCCCATGAATTGCAGCATGCCAGGCCTCCCTGTCCATCACCATCTCCCAGAGTTCACTCAGACTCACGTCCATCGAGTCAGTGATGCCATCCAGCCATCTCATCCTCTGTCGTCCCCTTCTCCTCTTGCCCCAAATCCCTCCCAGCATCAGGGTCTTTTCCAATGAGTCAACTCTTCTCATGAGGTGGCCAAAGTACTGGAGTTTCAGCTTTAGCATCATTCCTTCCAAAGAAATCCCAGGGCTGATCTTCAGAATGGACTGGTTGGATCTCCTTGCAGTCCAAGGGACTCTCAAGAGTCTTCTCCAACACCACAGTCCAAAAGCATCAATTCTTCGGCACTCAGCTTTCTTCAAGTCCACCTCTCACATCCATACATTATCATCATTAGCCTAGTTAAATATTCTCTTCTGTGAATTCTCCATCCATACACTTCATCTATTTTTTTAATAGGGGCTCCCTCTGTTTTGCAGATATTAAAACTATATTCATTTGAAATAGTCTCTAAACCCACCATATACATCCTTGAATATACATTTAATATGGGCACATCTGTCAGCTTTTTTTTCTCCCCTCTACGGCTATCATGGGGCTGCAAAGAGTCAGACATGACTGAAGAAATGAGTGAGGTGAGTGATGACTATATGCTCTTTTTTTTTTTTCTTAATTGGAGTATAACTGCTTTACAATTAGTATGTTTCTGCTGTACAACAATATGAATTGGCTATATGTATACACATATCATCTCCCCCTCAAGCCTCCCTCCTGATCCCCACCTCCTACCCGCTAGGTCATCACAGAGCCCCAAGCTGAGCTCCATGTTTTCTTTTGATTTATGGCTAGAACATTTATTTCAAGAAATCTTTCCCTACTTGATGGTTTACACTTTCTCCTGCCTGTGTGTGCCCGTGTGTATGTGGGTGTGTGAATACAAATGCATGTATGTATTTCATTGCATTACTTTTCATTTTTAAAACTGAGCTATTTGGATTCCACTTCTGTGTAAGCTTCAAGGCTAGATACACTTTTTTATTTAATAGGCCATTTTTCTGAAGACAATCACATAGCTCATGTTTGCTGATTTGTGATCCTATCTTTGTCATAGATGATTTTTTTCCTTACATATGACTCAACACATCAAGCCTGTTATATCTTCATCTATGTATATTTCTATTTTTATATTAACACTTCTATTTTTATTGAAGTAAAAAAAAATATACAAAATGTACATGTCAGTACAGCCAAATGAGTAAAAGTGATTAGGAAATAAAATATTACTAGCACCCTTCCCAGTCAATATTCATTCCTTATGCCCAAAGATAGTAACTCTCCTCAGTTTTAACACTATGATTATAGAGAAATATATTAGCTAATTATCAAACATACAGTAAGTTTTATTAATTGTTTATTTCTTTATAGATCAATTCTATTATGATAGAGAATACATTCTATATGATTTTACTGTTTGAAATTTGTTGACGTATAATTTATTGTCTAGAATATAGTCAGTTTTTATAAATGTTTCAGTCATACACTTTAAGATAATATCTTGTGCTGTATATCTCTCATTGCTCAATATTCTGTATGCTTAATTATTTTATTGCTTGTTCTATCAATTTTCAGAGGTGCACTAAAATTTCCCACTAAATGTATGACATTGTCTTTTTCCTTTTAAATCTACCTATTTTGCACATATTGAGAATATGCTATTATACAAAATATATTTTTGAATTTATACATCTACCTGTTAAATAGATTTATCATAAAATTATTAATCATTATGAAATATTCATCTTACTAAGTTTGGCTAAAATCTTCTCTCCTATAACTTGCTTTCTGTTTATTCTTCTGGTTTTCAATTGTCTCTCTTTCATTGAATTTTTTGCAATTGAATGTCTATTTTGGATAGAATTATTCTATTATTAATCTCATATTTCTTGTATCATGACTCTAGAAATTACAATATGCACCCATGCTTATGCTCACAGTTTAAAATCATTGACTATTAAAATTAGTACCTTATTTGCCCCAGGCAAAGTACATTATTTGCCCCAGGAAAATGCAAGCATCTTAAAATGTCTTCTCTTTATTACTGTCCTCTTTGTACTGATTTATGTACTAGTGTAATAACTTATGCACTAATATTATATGAATATTTTAAACCCACAAGTTTTTATTAGTGCTTTTAGCATATTCAAAAGCAGAGACATTACTTTGCCAACAAAGGTTCATCTAGTCAAGGCTATGGTTTTTCCTGTGGTCATGTGTGGATGTGAGAGTTGGACTGTGAAGAAGGCTGAGTGCCGAAGAATTGATGCTTTTGAACTGTGGTGTTGGAGAAGACTCTTGAGAGTCCCTTGGACTGCAAGGAGATCCAACCAGTCCATTCTGAAGGAGATCAGCCCTGGGATTTCTTGGGAAGGAATGATGCTAAAGCTGAAACTCCAGTACTTTGGCCACCTCATGCGATGAGTTGACTCATCGGAAAAGACTCTGATGCTGGGAGGGATTGGGGGCAGGAGGAGAAGGGGACGACAGAGGATGAGATGGCTGGATGGCATTACTGACTCGATGGACGTGAGTCTGAGTGAACTCCGGGAGTTGGTGATGAACAGGGAGGCCTGGCGTGCTGCGATTCATGGGGTCGCAAAGAGTCGGACACGACTGAGCGACTGATCTGATCTGATCAGTCTAAATGTATTTAAATGTATCCATATTTTTGCCTTCCTTGTGGGTTATCATTACTTCTTAATATCTGAGATTTCATCTAAAATTGCTGATTGAAAGAACACATTCTATTATTTTCTTTACTGCATGTATAATAATGGTGAATACTCATATTTTCTGTTTATTTACAAATGTCTTTAGGGAAAGTTGGAAGAACATCAACTGCACTCTAAAAATCCAAATCAACTATAAAATAATAAGTTTTCTTGATCTCATGAGAGAGACATATCACACAAAAGTCAAGAAGCATTAATTTCACAGTGAATCCCTTCGAGAAGAGACAGAAAGTACAGACTGGCAAAGCACAAGAAGAATAGCTGTGGGACTTCCCTGGTGGCTCGGACGGTAAAAAGTGCACCTGCAACGTAGGAGACCCAGTTTGACCCGTTGGAGGGAAGATCTCTTGGAGAAGGAAATGGCAACCCACTCCAGTATTCTTGCCTGGGAAAGCCCATGGACAGAGGAGCCTGGTGGACTACAGTCCATGGGGTCACAAAGAGTCGGACACGACTTAGTGATTAAACAACAACAAATGCAAACAGTTAAGGAAAAATAAGCTGAAATTTTATTTCTAAAGGCTAGGTATAGGACAGAATATAGAACCCCTGGTGACCACAGATACAAGGTGAGGTCACACTTATTCAGACTCAACCACTCATGGATCTCTTATCTAGCTGGCAAGCACATGAAAGGGGAGGGAGGGAATTCCAGAAACCCTCGATTGTAGCAGAAGCTTGCAGGAGGTGCACGGTCATCGACCTGGGAGTCACAAATTATCACTTGTTTTTGCGTTAGCTCACTGATTACAGGGAGGAAAAGTCCCAAACTTCTGAAGAAGGAGCAGGAATCCCTGTCACTCCCACTGCACAGTAAAGACTCACTGCTGAAGAAAAGTCAAGGAAAAAGCTTTATTTCATTTTAGAATCCTATTTTCAATGGCTAGGCTGAAGATTACATAGTTCCATTCACTGCTTTAAAAATATAGTCCTGTGATTTTAAAAAATATAATTCTGTGATTTTCTGGGTTCAGTTATTTCTGTTAGTCTCATTTTTGCTCCTTTGAAAATAATTTATCTTCCAAACTTTAAAAATTATACTGTTGTCTGGTTTCAACAGCTTTATACTATTGAAATGTCATTTCCTCTAATTATCATATATGAAACATGCACTGCTTTTGAATGTGTGATCTATGCCTTTTACCAGTTTTTTTAAAAATTCTCACTTCTCTTCAAATGTAATTTCCATCCTATTCCATAGTTCATTTACTTCTGGGATCTCAATTACATAGATGTTAGATCTTCTTGTTCTCCATTTAATCTCACTTCCCCTTTATGTTTTTCAAACTCATGCCTCTCCAGTTTCTCTGAATAATTTATTTTCTGGTGTTGCAAAATTTTACATTCACTCTAAATCAAGTTTGCCATTAACTTCATCCACTATGTACCTAATTTTGGTTATATTTTTTCAATTCTGTAATTTCTATGAATTCTTTAAAAATCATGTCTAGTTCTCTAAATGCTCTAAAGCTATCATTTATGACTGATCTTTTTTACTTGCTTGTTAGATAAAACATAAGAAAAACTTATGAAGATAATTTGAAATGTAGGATGATGATATCGTTCCCCAGAGAAAACTTGTACATGTTTTTAACAGTTTGGTAGGAGCATTATCATTAGTCATTATTAGTCCAATCAGAGATTAAGATTATTTGAAATTGGGCCTCAGTAGAAATGACATCTGATCTATTTCCACTTCATTTGACTCTTACAGTTTAGCCCATTTTGGTCTCTACCTAATTACTGGGAGGTACCAGACTTCCCTTCATAAGTTGCAAACCCCAATTTTTTTTTCTTTCTCGTGACTTTAATTTATCAAAAACTTTATTCCACTTTTAAGAGTCCAGATACTTCTTCATAAATTGGTTTATGACAGTATAATAGCACCAAATCTGTCTTATCTCTCTGAGCTTCCTTTTTCTACAGGATATTATCCCCAAATTTTACTTTTTAGCTTTCTTTTCCCTTCAAATATATCACTTTAAAAATGTTTTGCCTACTTTTTCTAGTTGTATTCTGATGGCAATTAGTTCAAATTATCTAACTATTACTAAATGCCCCTCTCTCTAATTTTATTATTTTCATAGCTCTTTCGGTACTTCCCTGGTGGCTCAGCAGTAAAGAATCCGCTTGCAATGTAGGAAACCCGGGTTCGATCCCTGGGTTGGAAGATCCCCTGGAGAAGGAAATGGCAACCCATTCCAATATTCTTACCTGAGAATCCCATGGACAGAAGAGCCTAGCAGGCTACAGTCCATGGGGTCGCAAAGAGTCAGACGCGACTGAGCAACTAACATACATACCATATATATAGCTCTTTTATAATGTTACACATGGTTTCTAAATCCCATATATTATTTATTAATACAATCCTCAGATCATATTTTAGTCTTTTATTATAAATAATATCATGAAATACATATAATTATACATATGTTCCTATTAGTGTATATTTTCTTAATGCTATAAAGATGTGGTGATTTTTCTAAATTAAATTTATGTCCTAAAGCACTGATGCTGTGTTTTATTAATTAAAATGATTTTATGATAAAGCTATTGGGTTTTATGTGTGGATTAACATATGTCCAAATAAATCTATGTGTTGTCTCCTAGCTCCACATGCATATTATACATAAAATGAACATTAATTTCACATTAAATGCATAACTACAAATATCATGTGCATGCTAAGTCACTTCAGTCATGTGCAACTCTTTGCAACCCCTTGGACTGTAACCCACCAGACTCCTCTGCCCATGGGATTCTCCAGACAAGAATGCTGGAGTAGGCTGTCATGCCCTCCTCCTGGGATCTTCCCAACCCAAGGATCAAACTCACCTCTCAAGTCTCCTGGAGGTGGATTCTTTACCACCACCTGGTGACCCATCATATACACTTGTATTCTTCCATATCTCCTAGCCCTTTCAGTTGGCCAGAAATCTATCTGATGACTTCTCTCTCCTCAAGCTATCAACACCACATCCTACATCTGACTCAGGTGTTAACTTTACTAGTAAACAAATGGAAGGGAACTTCAACAGTTCTTATCAGCATATCTGCCCATTTATAAGCACAATGGCCAAATATACTGTGTTCCTTTTTGTTGTTATTGTCTCTACTCTTCTAAATAATCCTCTCCACTTATGTACCACCTCTTTGTTCCCATCCTTCTTGATTACTGAATCCTTTGCTATAGCAATCCTCCCACTTTCTTCAGCATCATTATCTTTTCCCTCCAAATTATATTACTCCCATCAGAATATAAACATGCTATCATTTCTCACATACTAAAAAAAAAAGAAAACTCTCTTTATATACTTTTCCTTCCATCTTCCACGCCACTTCTCTTTCCTCATTGACAGCAATACTTCTTGAAAAGGTTGCCTACTCTCATTGTCTCCAATTCCTCTCCTCTTGTTTACTCTGAAATTCATGTGAGTCTGGTTTTAAGCCACTATCACACAGAAACTATGCTTGTCAAGATCATCAATGATGTAATTGTGCTAAATCCAATGGCCATTATGCAGTTATAACTATACTGATCTGTCATAAGCATTTTCTATGGTTGATCACCCAACCCCAATACCAAAATATTTTCCTCACAATGCCACCATACATTCCATTTTTCTGTTTTTTTTCTCATATCTTATTGGCCATTTCCGCAGTCCGTTTACTTAACTCTTCATCCCCTAAGGACTCCACTTAGAGATTCTCAAGGGCTCACTATCCATCTTTTGTGTTGACACTGATTTCCTTGGTGAGCTCATCTAGCTTACATTTAAAGTCTATGTGCTGATGAGTTCTAAAGTTTGATCTACAATATAAACCTTTCATTAGGACCTAGGACACTTACATCCAATAGCTTACTTAGCATTTGCTTAAATACATAATAGGCACATCAAACTTAGTCCAAACTCATACTCCCATCTTTCTTTCCTGAACACCTGCTTCTTCTGGAATTCTATCCCCTCAGTAAATAGCCATGTCATTAATTCAGTTACTTAGACAAAAACATTTGACAATTTTCTAGACTTCTCTTTTTCTCAAAGCCCACATTCAACCTATCAGCAAATTCTCTCAACTCTATCTCCCAAACATATTCAAAATCTGACCACCTCCTACCACATTCATATCTACCATCCTCAGGTAAACCCACCATTATCTTGTTCCCAGATTATGTCATTAGATCCCTAATTGTCTCCATCTACTTTTCACCTGACTGCTGCTGCTAAGTCACTTCAGTCGTGTCCGACTCTGTGCGACCCCATAGACGGCAGCCCACCAGGCTCCCCCATCCCTGGGATTCTCCAGGCAAGAACACTGGAGTGGGTTGCCATTTCCTTCTCCAATGCATGAAAGTGAAAAGTGAAAGTGAAGACGTTCAGTCGTATCTGACTCCCAGAGAACCCATGGGCTGCAGCCCACCAGTCTCCTCCGTCCATGGGATCTTCCAGGCAAGAGTACTGGAGTGGGGTGCCATTGCCTTCTCCTAACTAGTTTGTTCTCAATTAGGAACCTAAAGGGGCTTCCCTGGTGGCTCAGACAGTAAAGAATCTGCCTGCAACGCAGGAGACCTGGGTTCAGTCCCTGGGTGAGGAAGATCCCCTGGAGAAGGAAATAGTTACCCACTCCAGTATTCTTGCCTGGGAAATTCCATGAACAGAGGAGCCTGGCGGGCTACAGTCCACTGGTGTACGACTGAGCAACTAACACTTTCATGAACCTAAATAGTCCTGTTGGGGGCGGGGGAGGCAGGGGAAGCCTTTTTTTTTCTCATATTTTCCTCCCATACCACTTAGAGAACAAGACTTCTGTCTCCTCTCTGACCTGGTTTCCTGCTGCTCTTTCCTTGGTTCATTCACAGCTCCAGCCACAACAACATCTCCTTTATTACTCCTCAAACACACAAGTCCTAGGGCCTTTACATTGCATTTTCTGTGTGTGGCATGCTCCTCTCCACCTGTCTAGATGACTCACTTTCTCATTTCTTCCATCTTTATTTAGAAGCAATAAGGCTTGCCCTGATTATTCTATCTCAAAAACTGCAACCAATCCAAACACCTCACTTCTTGCACTTCCTACCTTCCTCTTCCTGTCATGTTTTCTTCACAGTGCTTAACCACATTCTGATATACCATACAATGTACCTACAAGTTAACTGTTTATTTCTTGCTGTAGAATGTAAGTCCCATGAGCACCAGTGCTTTGTGTGTGTGTGTGTTTTTAATTCCATTCACTGCAGTATCCCAGACCCAAGAATATTATTTAGAACAAAGTAGGTACTCTGTAAACATTCGCTGAACAAATGAATCAATGAACTACTCTGACCTGAAACTTTTGTACTATTTTTAACAGTCGTATCACATATTTTTTTATTATTTATAAATATTAAATGGGATTCATTTAAAGTTTCCTCAACCACTGTGAGGTATGTGATAAAATTCTACTATATAGAATGAATAAAATTCAGGCCCTTCTCTTTTATTTCTAGCAGTCTTTTTTTTTAATTAGTCATTCATGTGCTAATTTGTGTTGATAAGTTTTATGATGTTAAACAATCACTGCATTCCTGAAATAAACTATTAAATGATGTATTTTTTGGTAAAAAATGTTAAATATATCTGGTTCATATGTATTTAAAGAATTTTTATTCCATGACAGTGCCTGTAATTGTTTTATATTATCTCTTATTTTACCTTAGAATCAAGATTTTATCAGCCTTCTAAGACACAGTCTACAACTTTGATATTCAATTTTCAGGGACATCATGAAAAAGATAAATATTAGCTATACTTTTGAAAGGTTTTTAGAATTCATTTATTAAACTAGATTTATGACTTAAATTTTTTATTACATTTTAATTTATTAAATGATCAATTATATTTTTAGATTTTTTTAAACACTTATTTTATAAAAACCCCTTTGCATAATCTAAGTTTCAAATTTGGGGGCAAAGATTTGTCCTCATATACTTTATGACACATGTTTTTAGTTATTGTATTATTATATTCATACTTTGACTTTATTATCTCCTTTTCAATTGACTGGATTTTCCAAAGAATTCTCTTCCAATTACTTTTTCCAAGAGCCCATTTTATTTTAATTAAACTGTTTAAAAACACCAATACAGTATACAAATGCATATATATGGAATTTAGAAAGATGGTAACGACGACCCTGTATGTGAGACAGCAAAAGAGACACAGATGTATAGAACAGTCTTTTGGACTCTGTGGGAGAGGGAGAGGGTGGGATGATTTGGGAGAATGACATTGAAACATGTATAATATCATATAAGAAATGAATCACCAGTCCAGGTTCGATGCAGGATACAGGAAGCTTGGGGCTGGTGCACTGGGATGACCCAGAGGGATGGTACGGGGAGGGAGGTGGGAGGCGGGGTTCAGGATGGGGAACACGTGTACAGGTGTATGCATGTTGATGTATGGCAAAACCAATACAATATAGTAAAGTAAAAAAAAAATTAAAAAAAAGAATATAAAAAAATTCTAAAATATTTATTTTTCATATATCTTTTATATACCCTGTTCTCATATTTCCAACTTCTTAAATCAAATGCTTTAGTTGCCTTTATAATCATTATTATTTTTCCCTGTTTCTTAAAAAAGCATTTTTGAAGTTAAGTTTTCCTTCTAAGTATTGTTTTAAACGTAGTTCACAAGATTTAATATGTAGTATTTTTATTGACATATGAATCCAAGTAAATGTAATATTTTGTAATGCTCATTGTTGGTTTTTGTTTCTTTATCTAAAGGATTATTTTAGCTATTCTTTAGTTATTGTTTCATTTGCAACACAATGTAATCAGGCTGTATAATGCAAACAAAAAATTGTCAACACTGATAATGTAAATGGCAACGTATCAAAAGTAAAAAAAATGTGTACATATAATTTTTGATTTGTTGAAAATCATACATAGATTGCTAAAATGAACAGACTGATTTTAGCTGGGTTAGTTGTATTATTTTAAGCATAAATAGTGTTGAAGAAGGATGATTTTTTTTTTTTACTAGTCTACCAGACTCCACTCTCATTCAATTCCTCCCAAAATCTATTTTCCTTAGCACAGTCAATGTTATTAGATATATATGTAATAACATTTTATATATATATATATATATATATATATATATATATATATATATAAAAGTTCAAGTTACAAAACCTTCCAGTATCATCCACTGCACACTAAAATACAGACATTCATAAGGCCATACATCATTTTGTTCTGACACTCTTTCTCACCTATCATATATCCTCACTGAACAAACCAAGGTCATCTATGTTTCACCGATTTTCTGTTTGTTTCTATTTGTTCTACTCTCTAGACAAGTCCATAAGACTTTATTTAGGAAGGTCTTTGGCTCTCCCAAGGCTGGCCTCTTACTGCTCAGTTGTCAGCTAAGTAGGCCACTATAGTCAATCATTCTAAAATAGATATTGGCACCTTCCATTACTCGCTCTTTGTCATTATGTTTAATTTTATTTGCAGCACTTTTTACTATTTCAAATATGTTGATCCTTCATTTGTTTACTATGTATTGTGTCTTACACCTCCAGAATGCAAGATATAAAAGAACAAGTGTTATTTCTGTCTTATTCCATAACATATACATTTTTCCATCACAGAAAATAAATAGGGCTTGACATATAGTTGATGCTCAGTTAATATTTTACATTTGTGTATAGCCACAATCACATTTTCTGGTATGTGTTTAGCATGTTCTGTACATACTGAACAGAACTTAAGCAAAGAATTACTGAAACCATTTGCTAGAAAGCACATAGATGTATCCACCTATTATTTTGTCATGTCATTTTTCCTGGTTAACCACCTGGAAATATTCTTTCATAGGGTTCTTCCCTGGTATTACAAAAATGCCTATGATTCTTCAATGCCTACATGATAATTTTTTGAATCTCAAATTGAATCTCAATTCTATTTTAACAACCGTTCGCAGCACTGGCTAGATATTTGATGTTACTTAGGAATTAGAACTATTTTTAAGTGTGACAAGAGTATTGTGGTATATATTTTTCAGCATGAAAAATAGTTATGAGAGAGTCAATTCCTAGGCAGATTGATTAGATGTTCAGGGTCCCCAAGGAGGAGAAAGGGGTCTGGGGCTCTCGAAGTGGAAATTGGGGATCTGGAATTCTCAAGCAGGAGAAAAGGACAAACTTTTTTCTACATTCCTTAGTCTTAGTCAATTACACACTCAGTTTAAACTCTGTACTAGGGATTATACAACAGCAATGTATCAGGCTGGAGGACAGTTTCTCCTTCCTGAAAACCTTCTGACTAATCCTGACATCTTAGAATGCATATTATGGGAGTGGGTCTAGAGGATCTTTCTATTGTTAAATCCTAATCTCTTTATCCTAAAATGTAAATTGCTGGAGTGGGTCTGGTAAAATTTTCGCAAACCTGAGACATTCTTTTGATTCATTGTCATAACTAAATAAAAGGTATATAACTCCATTTCTAACGCTAGCAAGGGGGTACTCTTTTTGCCCCCTTCTGATGTCTATGTCAGAAGCCTTCTCTATTCATTTTATACTTTAATAAAACTTTATTGCACAAAAGCTCTGAGCCATCAAGCCTCGTCTCTGGCCCCAGGTTGAATTCTTCTCTTCCGGAGGCCAAGAATCCTGGCGTCTTTTCGTGGGTCAGCAACAACCTTTCAGTTATCTTGTAGAGATACTTACTGAATTATTTATATTTGAAATTATAGGATTTGCTTGAAAATAATACAGGTGTTAAAGTTAGCATAACAAGATTGGCCCTGTGCTGACAATGAATCTATCTCTTCTCACTACTTTTGCAAATGTTTGTAATTTCCAATAATGTTTAAAAAAATAAAAAGTCTCTATAGCTTAATGCCATTTAACCTAACCAGCTTGATTTCTGAATACTTATCTATTCTTTATCCCAGTCCATTGGCCTTCTCTCTATCCTCTGAAGATACATAAGCATTTCTCTTTCCATCAAAATATGTTAATTCAGTACCCACATGCACCAAGAATCTTTCCAGACTGTCTCAGCCCAATTTATGTAGAACTCGACCCTTCTATAAGGTGCACTTGCACTATCCATTTTGACAGTTATTTAGCTTGAGCTTTGAATGGTTTTAAACTCTATTTCTTGAACACATCTTTTTAAATTTTTTACATTCTTGTGTGCAATTCAATACACAATGCACTGAATTTCAAACATCCCACAAATGATTACCTGCTTATAAATTAAGTCTTTTATGAACACAAAGAACTTTAGATGAGAATAAAATGTTTCTCCCATGAGTATTCAATTATACATTTCCAAAATATTTTAGATACAGAGTATACTTCTAAAGGGATGTGGGTTTTTAAGCACTTTATTGAGATATGCTATGCTAAATCACTTCAGTCATGTCCGACTCTTTGGGACCTCATGGGATGTAGCCCTATAGCCCACCAGACTCCTCTGTCCATGGAGATTCTCCAGGCAAAAATACTGGAGTGGGTTGCCATTCCCTGCTCAGGGATCTTCCCAACCCAGGGATCGAACCCGTATCTCTTATGTCTCCTGCATTGGCAGGCAGGTTCTTTATCACTAGCGTGACCTGGAAAGTCCCCTTATTGAGAAACCACTGACATATAAAAATTATATATATTAAAGGTGTACAGTTTGGTGTTTTTATATGTATACATTGTGAAATGATCACTACAATCCATATAATCATATCTATCATCACATAGTTAGCATCTGCATGTGTGTGTGTATTTTAAGATTTAAGACCTATTCTCCTAGCAAATTTCAAGTATAATAGTATAGTACTGTTAACTATTGTCACCATATTGTATATTAGACCTCCAGAATTTAGTCATCCCATATAACTAAACTTTTGTAACCTTTGACCAACATCTCCCCTTTCTTCACACCCCTCTGCCCTGTCAACGACTATTATACTCTCTGCTTTTATGAGTTCAACTATTTTAGATTCCATCTATAAGTGAGATCATGAAGTATTTGTCTTTCTGTATCTGGTTTATTTCACTTGGCATAATGTCCTCCAGGCTTATTCATGTTGTTTTAAATAGAATTCCTTTGTTTGTTAATAATATTTCACTGTATGTATATGTATATACATGTGTATGTGTGTATGTATGCTGCTGCTGCTAAGTCGCTTCAGTCATGTCTGACTCTGTGCGACTATCACGTGTTGACAAATTTTTTTTTTTAGTACTTTGACTATACCAAAGTAGCTGGATTCTGCAAAGGCAAAAACTGTGGGACCCTCATGAGTGAAACTGCAGCAGATCCACTGGGGCTGTAATGGCTATTGGTTTACTCACTGGCAAAATTTACTACGATCCTCTGCAGAGCAAGCTGCTGGGGTCCACAGCAATGAGCCAAAAGGTCCTTGGGGTAAAACCTGTTGGATGACCATGCCCCAATATCTACTGAGGCTCTCAGTGGCAAAGGACCCTCTGCTAGGGTCCTCTGCAGAGAAGGCCAATGGTGACCACAGATGTACCTACTGCATGGTGGATATTGATAACCTCCATCTTCTTTGTTTTTGTCAAAAGCAGACATCTCAGCTATGCTGATTTCCACAACAATCTGGGTAGGGTAAAATCAGTGCAAATCCTCAGGCAGTGCTCCAAAAGGCCAAAGAAGCTAATCATTCATCCTGCCTTCCTTGTCCTCTCTGAGCAGAATTTGTGATGGTGAGCTGTGGCAGCCTGGGAAAATAGGCAAAATGCTCTCCCCACCATTTTAGTGTTATTATTCTTATGTTTTGTTGTTGTTGTTGCTGCTGTTGTTCTGTTTTGTTTTGTTTTCCTCCATTGTTTTGCTGCAGCTATTTGGACGTATGAGCTTTTGCAGAGATGTTTTCATTCAGGGATAGCTATTTACCTGCGTTTGTGCTGAGATGAAATCTGTGGTCTCTGTTCTGTCATCTTGCTGTTGCCCCCTCCCTTCTTGTGTGGACTTTTTCAAAAGTAATTCTAGTGAAATGTGGCACATTTTAATAGCTATTTCCCATTCTTATGCTGGTACCCTCCTGCTCCAGTCTTACTGAAATCTGTTTTGTTTCACTGACAAGAGAGTTCAAACCCATGTGGCACTGCAACTAGAATACTGGAGTGGGCTGCCATTCCCTTCCCCAGGGAATCTTCCCAACCCAGGAACTGAACCCAGGTCTTCCAAATTGCAGGCAGATTCTTTACTGCCTGAGCCACCAGGGAAGCCCATATTTATGGGGTCGCAAAGAGTCGGACACTACTGAGCAACTGAACTGAACTGAACATTAAAAGAATAACCCAAAATATCCATATTAAAAGGTTATGGAGTTGGTTTCTATTTCAGTAAAAGAGTCATATTTTCTACCAAATTTTTATTATATACATTCAAATAAAACTTAACTACTTTAATGAAAAAAGCAAAAGTTTGCACTCTATATCTTGGGCAACAAGGAACAAATCTGAATTTTAAACTAAAAAAAATCAGTTAATCTTTTTAATATTCCTAAATATCCATATGTTTTTAAGATGTTTGAGTTTTGTAACCATGAGTTTTATATGATATAATATAATTACTAGGTATTAGTTTCCTTGGACTACTTTGGACCTAAACACTATCTGTGCTAATTCTATTTGGGTTGTTTATTTCCACAATAAAATTTGCTACTGCATAATGTAGAGCCTTGACTTGTGCAAATAATTTTTAAAAATAAGAAAATTCTTCAGCACCTTGGAATCATTAAATTTAAATCTAGAAAAGAGGTGGGGAAATTAAAGGTAAAGAAATAGTGCTTTTTCCTAGCACTCACCACTGATACTCAGTTTCTCAAGTGATTTTATTACACAGGAATGTTTTTCTTGTTCTCAGCAAGTTGAAGTGTTTCAGGAATCATTTAATACACTACCCTCCTCTCTGAAGGGCTTCCCTAGTAGCACAACAGTAAAGAATCTACCTGCAATGCAGGAGATGTGGGTTCTATCCTCGGGTCAGGAAGATTCCCTGAAGAAGGAAATGGAAACCCACTCCAGCATTCTTGCCTAGGCAATCCCATACACAGAAGAGCCTGGCTGGCTACAGTCCATGGTGTTGCAAAAGAGTCAGACACAATTTAGCAACTAAACAACTCCTCCTCTCTGAACACATTCAGATACTTTTCATCTCTTTGATGAAAAGAAACTAAATCTAATAATTCTCTAAACTGACAATGCAGAAGCAGAGTAAACAAATAGCATGAGAGAAACTGGAATGAGATAGACATGACATGATGAGGAATGGAACACAGATATTTGCATATATATAGATGTGGGACTTAAATATTTTTAAAGTACTTACTGAATTTCTAAAATATTATTTGACTTCTTCCTCTTTGGTTTTATTTATTATAATATAGTGTATTGCTGTGTACAGAGTACCTTTTGGTTAAACCTTTCTATTTGTATTACTTTTAGAAATTTTAGCTGCTCGGTTTCACATATGCTAGATAGCATGTTTGGATACAGGCTCATGAAATCATTGAAATTTATTGACTCTCATTCCATGCTCCATGCCTCTTTGCATGCCTGAGGATATACTATGCAACAGATGTATGACAGTCTCAAGGACAGATGCCCAGTGAGAAAAACTGTACAACATCCAAGCCCTTCACTGTGTCCTGAGGCACTGCTATAAAACACAGTGTTACGTGATTGGTAAAAGAAACGAACCAGCAGGACTCCATGAGTTGTGACGTGTGGCATCAGGAGATGACTGTTTATTACTGTTTTACTGAGTTCCTGACACTGTTTTCCCCCTTGGCTTAATAAATTTGATCTCTTTAAATCCAAGATTTTTCCAACAAGCAAGAGCTTAAAAAAAAAAAAAAAAAAAAACACTGCCAGATACTTTCGTTGTGAGAAAATGCTGAGTGCTTTCAAGTGATCTTCTCCTTATGGGAAAACTGACCTGGGGAAAACTTTTCCAAATTATGTCATGGGCAAAAAAATGAATTGTCAGGGAAAGATGTTTTTCTTGACTATATCTTGCCCTATTGTGATAGTGGTAGATCTTTTTCATGGCAGTGTTGCCTCCAGCATAGGTTAGACATGTTATCTTTGCAGAAAGTTTCTAATTATGACATTACTTTAGGGATAAAAGAAGTTATTTGATTTATATTTTACTGAGGTTTATAATTCCTTACCACTATAACAGTATAAATGTGACTGATTCTTTAACAAGTACATGTTTATATTAAAAAAGTGGAATCTCTTAAGTCACTCTTGATTTCAAACATAACATGCTTCTTACTGTAATATCTAATTATTGAAAAAAGTGAAAAACAATATAAATGTTATGTAAGTTTCTACTAAAAATAACTTAATTTACAATTAATTCTTACTTTTGTAGGTGAAAGTTGGTGAAGAGAAGTGAAGTCACTCAGTCATGTCCGACTCTTTGTGACACCATGGACTGTAGCCTACCAGGCTCCATCCATGGGATTTTCCAGGCAAGGATACTGGAGTGGGTTGCCATTTCCTTCTCCAGGGGATCTTCCCAACTCAATATTCTCTCAAAATTGATAGAGCATTGATATACCTTCTAGCTATCTTTTCCTCATACATTTCACATATTTTAATAAATTCTTTGCAATCAAAATAGTTTGAAAAAACAAAATAAATAATTCTAGTGAAAGAAAGTTGAGTCTCATAAATTAAGAAAATACAAATCTGAACACAAGAGGAAAATTTTTGCATCCATATAAAACAAAAATAAGCAAGCAAACAACGCTAGATCTAAGATATTGAATAGTTCCTACATAGCGACTTAGCAGCAGCAGCAGCAGCCTCCAAATATCTCATAAAAGATTTTGTGTATTTTATATACATATATGTATATATATACACATATATACACACACACACATATTTGAAGTATAACGCTGAAAAGTTTTGAAACTCCTCCTGTGTATCTAATTGTATTTTTTTATTTCAAAGTACTATATAAGACAATACTTGAATCCATGAAATCAATTGAATTGTTTCCATTGTATCATTTATACGAATATTAATGGAAGAATTCATGGAGTTCAGTAACTTGTAATGAACAATTTCAAATAAATGAATAGACAAGCACATACCTTTAGCCTGGATGTAGAAGTAAGTCTTTTACAAAGATAATAAATAACAGCTAGAAACATATGGATATCATTAAGGAAAATATGTATATTTAACTAATATGCTAAATAAATACTACATAATAATTTACATTTATTGATCAACATTTATACTTCAACTATAACTTCTAAACTATATCCAAAGAAAAATAATGTGAACTCAGAGCCCCAGTGCGACACAACTCATCGACTAACAACAAAATATATAAAATCAGTAGTTTTTGACAGAAAAATATACCGTCATCTACAATATCTTCCTCAGACAATATTTTTATTTTATAAGATAGGAAATAAAGCAAAATACCTATGCATTATATCTTCTTATATATGTGATATGTAAGAGGTCACTTTCTGATATACATATGATAGATCTATCAGGTCAGAAAGTGTGCTTAATCATGTCTGACTCTTAGGGACCCCATGAACTTGTAGCCTACCAGGCTTTTCTGTCCATGGAATTTTCCAGGTGAGGACACTAGAGTAGGTTGCCATTTCCGACTCCATCTTATATATAGACAGATTGATAGATATAAATATATTGTATATTTTATCAGTCACATATTTGCAAGAGATAAAAGCATTATTGGTTACAGCACTTAACTAAAGCTTAACTCATACATGCTTTCTTAATAAAATCTCAGATGCTGAAATTGTGCTATATTCAACTAGATAGAAACATATCAAACACAGAAACCCTCTAGCTTCATCCAACAGTTGGTTACTGTTAGATTTAACAAGGAAAATCTGCAGTGTGACAAGATCTGAGATCATCTTACATAATTTGTTTTTGTTGAACTAAGTAAAGAAATATATAATTTTATTTTTTATTGCATGACAAATCTAGTGCCCAGTGATTCAACATTTAACCACTAGGAGACTTAAAAAGTTGCAATTACAGTTGTGTAACTCTCACACAGAAGAAAACCAATTCAACAAAACTCTAGATTACAACATTCCTATTTCTTAAAACATTTTTTCTATTTCCACAAATCTTTAAATGTAATCAAAAGAATTAATAACTCATAGTGTACAAAAAAATCCTTTGAGATTTGTTGCTGTTGTTTTGTTTTGTGTTTAACAAGTATTTCTTGTATCTGAGATTCCCTGGTGGCTCAAATGGTAAAGAATTTGCAATGTGGAAGATCTGGGTTTGATCCCTGGGTTGGGAAGATCCCCTGCAGAAAGGAATGGCTAACCATTCCAGTAGAATTGCCTAGAGAATTCCAAGGACAGAGGAGCCTAGAGGGCTATAGTCCATGGGGTCACAAAGAGTCAGACACCACTGAGTCACTTTCACTTTCACTTTAGCACGGTAGTGATTTTAGTGTTAAATAATCTGGGATTCAATCTTACCTCCATGTATCAGAAAGAAAGTAATTTAGGCAAAGGCTAAGTTTATATATATGTAAAATGAATATAATGATATTGCCCATACCTGTTTTAGGACTTCTATAAAAATCAAATAACTGTAACTCTGAAGTACTATGTGAAATATGTTATTATTTTATTATCACATCCACTAAGAATGTAATAAAGGTTTATGTTATTAAAAATTCTGGTACTTGTACACTTCAAGTGCTAATTTATTTCTGTAATTTTCAGTTCCTGGTGGCATATATCACTGAAAGTATTTTCCTAATATTGTAATTATATTAGTAAAACTGCCCCTCAAAATTACAGTGTAACCCTTTTAAGTAAATATTTTAACTGAGTATGGTAAATGAGTATTCACGGTACTTTAATCATTTATAAATCTTCTTTTTCCATGTTATCACTCACACATTTAGGGGACTACTTAAACTTTTATTTCATGATGCAACAATAACTGAATATAATAAATTAAAAGGAATCTAAAGTTAAATGTATAACCACAAAAGTTTACAGAACCCTAAGAGAAAGAAGTTAAAAGCAACCAAAGAGAAAAGACAAATTACTAGGAAAGAATTATGAAAAATAAAGTTACTCTGATTGGTTTCATTAAAAAAAAAACACACACACATAGAAAAAATGCAATAATACATTCAAAGTGCTAAAAAGTTAAGTTTTGATAATTAATATATGCCCAGAAAAATAACCAATCAAGATAAGGATAAAATTAAGGTCCTTCTCAGGGAAACAGAATCTGAGACAACTTGCCATTAATACACAGAACTACTGAAGAACTGCCACAGAACTACTGAATGTACTCAGGAATAACCAATCAGAAAAGGGACTGTACTAAAAAAAGAAAATTAAAAATTCATGTCACTCATTAATATAAATGTGAAAATTCAAAATAATTAAAATTTCGTACTATTTTTTAAATGCTAATTAAAAAGTGACAAAATTGTCTCCATCCTAAGAATACAAGGTTGGCTTCATAGAAATTCTAGATATAATCCTTACTATTTTGCCAGATTGAAGAATGTAAACATGATCATCCCCCTAAATATAGTTGACTTCAATAAAATTACATACTCATTCATGAAAATAACTCAGTAAACTAATATAGAAAATAATAAGCATGATTAACCTCCAATAATACTATTCAAATTAAGGAACATGAGAAGCCATATGTTTAAACTGGAAATAAAAAAAGATGTCTACACTCACCGTATCTATTGAACATTGTCACTTGCTGAAAAAATGAAGGGATTAAACTCCATGCCAGATAGAAACTCAAATCTACAAAAAAAATAAAATTATAAAAATGACAATCTTATGGATAAATAAGATATATTTTCCCTTCTCTTTATTTTTTTGAAAGAAAAAATGATCTACAGTAGCAAATTTATAATGCTTTACTACTGAATTTTTTATACAGATAAACCTAATACCTATTATATCACAAAGGATGAGGTTATAGTAAATGAAATTAAACCATTAACAAGCATTTCACACTGTACACAAAGTAGGCCATTATTTCTCCTTGGCAACCTCCTGGAGTTCCCTGGGTATAATCGGACCCCATGTGCAGAGGCTTGGGGTAGATTGAAAAAAGAAGCACATGGTAGGTGGCAGGTTTAATAAGCAAGGGAATTTACACACGAGGCTTGTCTTAGGAAGCCTGGGACAAACAAAATGAGTAGATCTCCACACCTGCTTGCCAGAATTTTAAAAGTTTATACAGAGGCCTTAACTGAGTTTAGTCACATATACTACCCAGATGGTCTCAATACCACATTACTATCTCAAAGCTGTGTCCTCAGGAAACTTCTCAAATGGGGAAGGCAAACAAAACGTACATTGCAAGGACAGGGAAGGAAATGGGAGTCTTATTGCCCAAGTCCAGCTTACAGGTCAACCAGCAGTTTTCTCAATGACCTTCACCAAAAATTATAAAGACAGATTGGAACTGTGATCATTTACAGACATGTTTTATAATTATTAGAGAAAAAACTTAAATATAAAGAGTTATAGCTAAAATAAAGTGGAATATTAAAAAATACTTAACATGTGAAGATGGGGATCAAAGTAAATAAATAAAAAATGTAAAATGAAAAAACTATAACCAACCATATCGTCAATTATATTAAATATAATAAGCAGTAAGTTTTCCAAATAAAAAGCAGGTTATCAGACTAAATTTTAAAAGCAAGATTCAACTATATGCTATGTGCTTTTCAATATAAAGGAATAAATGATTTGAAAGTAAAAGGTTAGAAAAAGATAAAGTATGCAAATAGTAAATGGAAGAAGTCTGGAGTGGCTATATAAACACAAGTAAAATGAGACTTTATTCCCAAGGAGTATTGTACAATTAAAAACAAAATTTCATAATTATAAAAAGGCAAAACACATATAATTACAGCATGCAAACACAAAAAATAATATAATTAATCACTTCTAGGTACATATACATGTAGTAAAAGTGCAAATAGTTTTGACTGGTCATAGCATTAACAATAGTATTCATCTCCAGGGGGAACAGAAATAATGGTTCTTGAAGGATGGGAACCACTCTATTTGTAATGACTATTTTACAGATTGGATGTGAGTGTAAAGAAGAGATGAGTGACAAAGAATTGACGCTTTTGAGTTATGGTGCTAGAGAAGGCTCTTGAGAGTTCCTTGGACGCAAGAACAAACCAGTCAATCCTAAAGGAAATCAACCCTGAATATTCATTGGAAGGACTGCGGGGCTGAAGCTCCTATACCTTGGCTACCTGATGCAAAAAGCTGACACAATAGAAAAATACCTCAATGCTGGGAGAGATTGAAGGTTAAAGGAGAAAGGGGCAGCAGAGGATGAGATGGTTAGACAGCATTACTGACTTAATGGACATGAATTTGAATAGACTTGAATAACTGGGAGATAGTGGAGGATAGAGGAGGCTGGGATGCTGCAGTCCTTGAAATTGCAGAGTTGGACACAACTTAGTAACTGAACGACAATAACAACATTTTACAGACCAGAGAAGATTTGAGGCTAACCAGAACTCCATGTTTTACCTTGACTAAATCTCAAAAACTATGTTGAATTAAAAGAAACAAGTAAATCTTTAAAAGGTGCATGGAATATGATATAATTGATGGGAAATCATAAAACTTGCAAAGTTATATATATATATATTCATAAAAGAATGAAATATATATGAAATATGTATGTTTACAAAAAGTATGAAACATAAATAAGAAATACCAAATCCAAATAGCCTTTCTTTCTGGAAAGAACAAACTTTAGAATAGGGAAAGGCACAAATGTAATTTCAACTATAAAAATAATATTTTTTCCTTAAAAGTGATCTTTATAAAAGGAAGCAAACGCTGTACACTAATCAGATGTCACCAGCCTAGATGAAGATGCATGTATATTCATTATACATTTTCTATATTTTTCCATTTGTTTGAAGTATATATGTGCCGGGAGCCAGCACAGGAGTTTCCACCCATGACAAAGGTCATGCGGAGAGGCCTGATATGCAAAGGCGAGTCAGGGCTCAAGGGGCCCCCCTGGACCTGCCTGAGCATCTACCCCAAAACCAAAATCTGCCTGTTTTACTATTTTACAACTTTCACCAACTCTTCTGACATTAACGGGGGGCTATCCCCGACCACCTTTCTCTGTAAGAAGATCAACTTAAAACTCTAGTTAATAAGTCTCCTGGGCATAATAGGAGTGTTTCAATTTGAACCCCTCTGATGACTTTCTAGCTTGCCTGACATGTTTGTTCAGATTCATAGCCTCCCAACCACGAGAGGCACAGGAAGCTTAAGATATTCTAACAATGCAGAGCTTCTCAGAGAGTTAAAATTGTTAAAATAGAACTAGTAGAGGATTTCTTTGTTGAGCTAACGCTTGCTGCCAAGTTTCCATATCCCTTACCTACTGTGTCCCTGGCAGTGTATTGATTAATATAGTTGGTGTATAGAAATGTAAGTAGTAGCTTTAATGTTTGTAACCTTGGACCCTTGAGTTAATTCTTTTCTTGTTATAGCCCAACACACTTTTGCCCTATAGAAATACAACTTTATCTAATGCTTTTGGAGGGTGGCGCCTGACTTTAGAATAATCACCTTTAGAGCAAAATAAGTTTTCTTTTTTTTTTTTTAAATTTTATTTAATTTTAGAAAGGGTCATAAAATGTTAACAGGCCAGAAGATGATGTAAATCACCTAAACTTTTGCATATGATAAGTTTGCAGAAAGAAAGCCTGGCTTCGATAAGGATCAAGGACTGCTGACCTTGCATGACTCTACCCCTTCCCCCATTATCCTCTATGCACAACTTAAGGTATAAAAACTACTTTGGAAAATAAAGTGCGGGCCATGCTCATCAAGCTTGGTCTCCCCATGTCGTCCTTTTCCTTTCCTTTTCCTTTTCAGGCTGATTTCCCTGGAGCGCAGGGGCCCTTTGCGTTCACTTTCTTGCCTGGGCTTTTAAGACCCACTCGAGAAGGTGCCTAAGGTGGGGCACCTTCCACGATTCGAGAGGGCGCCTGCGGCCTACGTGAACAGAGCAAGTCCCGTGCTGGGGCTTTATTGGCTTTCTGCGTAAACTAAGGAATATCAGCCTCTTTTCTCTCCTCTATTTTCTAAACTGCAAAATTCTTTCCTTATCTCTTTATCTATTCTTTTAATTGCCCGTCCTCCCCAGGGAATTCCTGGATCCAACCGGGGCTGGACCCCGGTATATATGTATGTGTGTGCATGTGTGCGTGTGTTTTATATTAGAAAGAACAGTGAAAACTGAGTTTCACATGTCAGCTCTGTGAGGGCTTCATCAGGAATAATATAAGCTAAACAAACCATTGTTTTGTAGCTTCTGCAAGGCTCTGCATATGTTTTACCAGCCTCATAATCAAACAAAGCATCATTAACAGTTAGAATAAAATATAAAATCTACTCTTTCAAAGTTCACCATTGCTCTAGATAAAGGTTTAGATCACCTAATAATATAAGACACCTGTTTATGGTTCTACTTTTTCTAACCATCAAAACCATTACTCTATCTAATGCAGTGATTAACTTTAAAGCAATTATCACTTACAGGAAAGCACAGGAGTAACTTCTCCAGCAAATAAACAATGCTATCCAGTTGTTTTCAAAGCAAAAATAGTTGTTGATCAGTCCATTCCTGCTAGTTGTTATCCTGATGGTAATGAAATAATCATATTACAGGAAAGAGTCATAATTGGATTAGATGAAAATCAAATGTGCTGACAAATCAAGGAAGACTCTGACCATAATATCTTAAACTCCTCTACTTTTTGTACACAACATATTTTTGTCAACATGTATTTTATTTTCATCTCGCTGTTTTACTATGTAGATATAAATGTTGTTCCATATAAATGATGTTCCGATCTGTGAGATGTCACTAAGATAGATGTGGTATTTATACCTTTCCTAAATTCCATTATCATTTCCCTTTTTCGTTAAAAAAATAAAAAGAGAGTGTGATCACATACACCTGTAGTATAATTTAGTTATTTTATGATCTGTATCTTGAAATAGGTAGTGGGTTCAAAGGTGAATACATAGGTAAAAACTCAATAGACTGGACTAATTGAATTTGTAAAGCGAAATATGTAAATATAGGGATGTTTTATCTCTTTATGTGGTGAAATATAATATTGCCAGGAACTGCTTTCTGATTAAATATTTTACTAATATTCCTTACTCAGATAATACATAAAAATATAAAATAAATTTAAAACTAACAATACAGGAAAAGATGAGTATCAACTAATTGTCAACTATAATTATGAACTTACTATGTACACTTCTAGGTCATTTTATACAGACATGTGTGAACGTGTGCAGAAAATTTCGTTTCCTCTCTTCTCCCTGCTCCTCCCCTTCCTCTCATTTCCTCCCTCCACTTATCCATAAGTGATACATATTTTGGAAATCAGCTTGCAGTTTACAATTTTCACTACATATAATAGCTTGAGGATATATAACTCCTAATAGTACCATGTTTTAGCAGTTTCTTTATTGATTGTCTTGGTTATTCTTATGTTACAATATATCAATTTTTTTAATACTTTGCTGTACATAGCACTTTGGGGATATAGAAAGTGTTTCTCCAGAGTAAATATGAGCAACATTACCGGGGCTTGAAGTATGTGAGTAACAAATTTGAGGCCTAGCTATCCTCTAAAGTGACTAAAATAAATGCTATTCCTGCCTACAAACATTGTACATTCTAAAATTATAATCTGCTAACCATTTCCTAGTTAGTTGAAATGTCATCTTGATCATATATTAAATCTCTTGAACTATGTTATTGGTTTTGCTGCTAAGTCGCTTCAGTCATGTCCGACTCTGTGCAACCCCATAGATGGCAGCCCACCAGGCTCCGCCATCTCTGGGATTCTCCAGGCAAGAACACTGGAGTGGGTTGCCATTTCCTTCTCCAATGCATGAAAGTGAAAAGTGAAAGTGAAGTCACTCAGTCATGTCCGACTTCGCGACCCCATGGACTGCAGCCTACCAGGCTCCTCCATCCATGGGGTTTTCCAGGCAAGAGTACTGGAGTGGGGTGCCACTGCCTTCTCCAGTTATTGGTTTTAGTACTTGTATAATAAGTTGATTCTCCAATCTTCTAGGTAAATTTGAAGGCAGTTTTTACAATGGGATAGAAGCTGCAGAAACACAAGCTTATTTAATATCTGTTAACTTCAAAATTTTCCTACTGGGAAAGCTAGAATAATCATAAAAGTATAAAAATAATCATATAAATTTAATAATCAAAGGTCAAGATAAATGAGGATCCCTGGATAATGCAATTTTAAGTTTAATGAGTTCTAGGTTCTTTTTTTAAAAGTACACTATATATATCCAGTGATAGGCTGGTAAAAATTTAACTTTCTGGAGTGAAAAGTGTGGGAGGAAGCTCTGATGAGCAGCATTTTCCAATCACACAGTGTATATACTTCCATTATGGCCAATTGCAAACCACACACATGGCATCACTGAACACAGAATTAGGAAGAGATGAACAGTGCAATACAATATTTCCACATGGCAGATGCAACAGATATACAACCTCAGGAATACAGAGTTATGAATAGATGAACAGTACAATGCAGTATTCCCACATGGAAGATGCAACAGATATAAATAACCTGAGGAATACAGAATTATGAATGGATGAACAGTGCAATGCAGTATACCCATATGGCAGATGCAACAAATATAAACAATCCCAGGGACATACAGTACAATAATTAAGAAACAGTGAAATTTTAATATGGCTTACTATATATTTATCTTTTAATAGGAGCTGTGTTTAACACAAATTCCCTAAATATTTAATAATCAGCTCTCAGGATCCAGAATGAGCAGGCTCCAGAACACCATTCATTGTCCACTGATATTGAGGATACTAGATGTAAAATCTCTCTGAGCCACAATCTACAGTCTTCTAGAGAGCATGGAGAACAAGAGTGATGTCAAAAAAGCAAGTGAGAAAAGTTTTAATTAATAATTACATTCAAATAAAATGCATACCTAAATCATGTAATCTACATGAACTTTGAATTTATTTTCAGGACAGAAGAAACATGAAAAATAGAATAGGTGAGTTCCATTCTCAATATATTATCTTACAGCCTGATCACATCTTTTTCCTAAATTCCGCTTCCAGTTGGATATTGGTGAAAGGTTTTGGAAAACTGGAATGACTGTATTTTTCAGTTACATTCCATTCTGCCTTGATTGCATAGATACTGCCTAATTTGTCTTTCTTTCAGGGGGATTAACATACTTGTCTCTACCATGCTCCATTATTTGTTTTGACTCTGTCTTTGAAGATTTGCATGAGCCCAGATGAACAGTAATTGGTCAACCTCTGAGACCAAGCATTAAAATTTCCAACTCAAGAAGGAATATCCTTGATAAACTTCTGAGTAAAGACAGCATCAGTAATGGAAAAAAGAGTAATAACCGTAATTCTAGTGTGTGCTACCACAAATGCAGGAGTTCACATGACACACATAACTAATCTTGTTTTTAAAGGGGAAAGCCAAAAGCCATTTTAAATCATCAAATATTGTTGGCTAGCCATGAACTCTGAAGCCAAGCAGAAAACATGGCAAAACTTGACCTAATTTTCTTCAGAGAAGGAATAGGATTTCTAAGGGTTTCTTTGTAATCCTTTAATCACTGTTTTCCTGCACATCTCACTTCTTGGGAGTGGAGGAAGTTGAAACTTCTTTTAACTGGGCAATGGAGTCAGGAGGGAAATTTTATACAGAAGCTAATTAAAATTATAAACTTAGGGTAGAGAGCTGGGATTGACTGATTTTACAGATCATAGCCAAACACAACAAGGAAAGCTAAAGTTTTTCTTTTCTTTTGTTTTCCTTTAGTTTAGGAGTAGAGGGTGAAGAACGCTGAAACACAGAGACTTCATGGAGGTAAAAACAAACATATGGAAAAAGTTACTTAAAAAATAAATGCTAAACTATACCAGAAACTTTAAGAAGCAACTCATTTTATATTCAAAGGGAGGATAAAGGAGAATATAAATGAAGCAAAAAATGAATGAAGATGAGAAAAACAAATCAAGTCAAACAGGTTTTTTGGATGCTTGCCTAACTCTTATATTAATATTTATGTAAAAGAAGAATAGAAGAAATTGCATCTTCAATGAGTATAAAGCATCCTAGACATCATGAAATCCAATGAACTGACAATGCTTGAAGTGCAGTGACAAACACAGTGTCTTAAAGATTTGCCTGGTTTACCAGATGTATTAAAAATAAATACAACTTTGGTTCTTATATCTTCTTAAGATCTAGTAAGTATTTTAGCTAGTAAATGCTGGGTTTTTTTTTAAAAATACTCCCAAGTATTTAAGTGAATCAAATTTCTGATAACAGCATTCTGCTGCAAAGACCTCGATATAAAATGACTTTTGAAAAAATGAGTTAATATAATGAACTAAAAGCTTTCATTTTGACCTGAGTACAGTGTAATAGTATTTTTCACAAAGATTGCTTATAGTTTTCATGAATAGAATTCTGTACTATTCTTGCCAGTAAATACTACTCTGTCTCACATTTTATTATCCTTGACAGGAAGAAAAGCAGTTATAAATACTGAGGGAAACTGAATAAAATGAGTCAATTTTTTATAATCAAATAAACAAGATGTAAGAACCTGGAGAAATCACTTAGTTTACTCTCGTCTAAATTAAAAAAAAAAATTAGGGTTAACAGTTGTAAAAACTTTCCAGGTGACATAAAATATTATATTGGAATTTACATGGTTTGAGATTTCAACACAAGTAATTGAGTCCTGATCAGGAATAGGATTCAGGATTTAATGATTATTTCTTCTTCTGATTAACTATATTGAGATAAATGTGATTACCATATCACATATTAATATAATTCATATATTGACCCTAGTAAACTCAAAGCAAGAAGTTTATATTATTTTTTCTACATTGAATATCTTGTTCTTTGACTATTTGGCCATACTAATATGGGCTGGAAGAAGCACAAGCTGGAATCAAGATTGCCGGGAGAAATATCAATAACCTCAGATATGCAGATGACACCACCCTTATGGCAGAAAGTGAAGAGGAACTAAAAAGCTTCTTGATGAAAGTGAAAGAGGAGAGTGAAAAAGTTGGCTTAAAGCTCAACATTCAGAAAATTAAGATCATGGTATGTGGTCCCATCACTACATGGGAAATAGATGGGGAAACAGTGGAAACAGTGTCAGACTTTATTTTGGGGGGCTCCAAAATCACTGCAGATGGTGACTGCAGTCATGAAATTAAAAGACACTTACTCCTTGGAAGAAAAGTTATGACCAACCTAGATAGCATATTCAAAAGCAGAGACATTACTTTGCCAACAAAGGTCCGTCTAGTCAAGGCTATGGTTTTTCCAGTGGTCATGTATGGATGTGAGAGTTGGACTGTGAAGAAAGCTGAGCACCAAAGAATTGATGCTTTTGAACTGTGGTGTTGGAGAAGACTCTTGAGAGTCCCTTGGACTGCAAGGAGATCCAACCAGTCCATTCTGAAGGAGATCAGTCCTAGGTATTCATTGGAAGGAAAAATGCTAAAGCTGAAACACCAGTATTTTGGCCACCTCATGTGAAGAGTTGACTCATTGGAAAAGACTCTGATGCTGGGAGGGATTGGGGCCAGGAGAAAAAGGGGATGACAGAGGATGAGATGGCTGGATGGCATCACCAACTCGATGGAAGTGAGTCTGAGTGAACTTCGGGAGATGGTGATGGACAAGGAGGCCTGGCAGGCTGCAATTTATGGGGTCACAAAGAGTTGGACATGACTGAGCAACTGAACTGAACCGAACTAAACTGAATATTCAAAGAAGGCATTTCTGTTTCTCCTTGGTTCTTTCATATGCAATGCCAGAAAATTCATCTGCTACATATGAAAAAAATCTGATTATGGTTCTGTGTTATTCTGTTCCTGTTAGACAGGATGATATGGAGATAGTTTGTTTTTCTCCCATAATACAGTAGGCATAAACATTCCATTCCAATTTGGGTTATTCCTACATCCTAACTGAATTTTTAGATTTACATAAATAAAATACACTCTTTATGGTGTATTTTATATAGCTCTATGTCCTTTGACAAATGCATAGAGTTGAGTATCCACCACCATAGTCATAATACAGAACATTCCCCTTAATCCAGAATTCATGTTCTTCTACAATCAACATGGGAGTGTTTTTGAACCTCTATACCAGCTCAATCTTGTAGTCTGATTCTAGATATTTTAGTTGTTAAAGAAAATAAATTCTTTTTTTAAAGTTAAGTTTGGATCATGCTTTTTATCATTTGAATCTAAAAGATCTCTGATTTGAAACCCAAGGAAGAATAGTTAATAAAATTAAGATTAATAAAGCCTACCTAAAAAGACTTTTCAGGAAATGAAATCTGTCTTTGAGTATTAAAAGAACAAACCTTCATTAGCTTCAGGTGGCAAAACTAGGATCAAAATTTGAATGAGATACTCAAGAACAAGTAGGAAAACATACATCTAGGATTTTGTGGGGAAAAAAAATAAACTTTCTTTGAAGTTTGGACTAAAGTTTTATGCCTTCTAAGATTAATGACCTATGATCTTATAATTTTATGAAGGTTTAGTGAAAGAAGTTATAAATGAGGAATTCAAAAAGATAGGAATTAAGAAGTCATACAAACAGCAAGAATTAAGGTAACTGAATACTATGGGAAAATATGGATGATATCAGAATAAAAGAAGTTGAGAGAAAGAACCAGTGGGGAGGAATATAAGAAGAGCCTGCTGGGGACAGTCCTGATTTTTGTAGTTGCAAGACCTGGACCTCAACCTGTTAATATGTGTTTATATGACCATGAACAAATCACTTAAATACTTTGGTATCCAGACTTAAAAATGAATAAGAATAATAAAATTTCTATTCATTTCACATATTTGCTTTCAAGACAAACAAGATGTCCCATTTGATAGCTTATTTTTGAATTATGAAGGTTTTTCATGAGCATGTCATTATTTTTCCTTTTACTATTATTATCTTCCATGGAATTTAAGAAGTGGAAAGCAGAAATACTATTGAGAGCTTAAATAACTATCAAGATAGAGTACAGTGTTTTGGGGTTGTATGTAGAGGACGGTAATTTTTTTTTTTTACTTAAGACTGTCCTTACCCACATTGGTCTTTTCATGCAACCCATGTTTGAGTGAAATTATATCATAGTGTTCAGTTCCTCCTTCCAGTATTTGCCCTAAATCCTCACTAGTACCAGGAGTAATAGATGGCATCAATCATCTCAGGAGTTTTATTCACACACATCTTCCCTGAGACCCCAGGCAGATCTTCATGCAGCAGCAGTGAACTTGAGCTGGATGGGAATATCCTTAGCGGTGAGAAGACTATGCCCAGACAACTGACTGCACCCAGAGTTGTGCTCCAGTACCAGCTGTCTTGTTCTTGAAGGCAAGGAAAACTTGGACATTTGGAAGAAGAATTCCCAGCTAGGGAGTTTAATTTCCCCAAAAGCTGGTATTAAAATCTATTACCCATGGTTGATTCATGTCAACGAATGGAGAAAAAAAATTATAATATTGTAAAGTAATTAGCCTCCAATTAAAATAAATTAATTAATTTAAAAAAGAAATATTTATCAAATTAAAAAAAAATCTATTACCAAACCATCGAGGAGGCTGACTATTCTTTAGCTGGGATCACTTCCTATTCAGTGGCAAAATGAATAGGGCGTTTTGTTTGGATTGCAATCGCATGAAACCCGAATATCAGGAAAATTCATTAAAACTCTAGATCTGAGAGTATATATAGTACTATAGCTAAGCAACAACGACAAAAAAAAACAATTTTTTTTTGTCTGTCCAAGGTAAGGTAAGTGAAGACAGGACATGTGATTGAAAATATATGCATATCCTAAAGATTTATACACAGAACCACTAGCAAAATCACAAAAGAAAACCCAGGCTAGTCTGGAATGTATTTAGAAGAATGAGGATGTTTCAAAAGGCGACTATTCAAATGGTCTAAAAAATAAATTTTTTGACCATGATTGTGACATTAGGGTAACATACATACAATTTTTGATGATGAAAAATATAGAAGAAATCTACCACTTAGTGGCATAGAAAGCTCAAAAGGTAGGACACTAAAAAATACAACTAAACAAATTTAAAAGATAAGTCAAGCACTCAAATGCAGTCACCTCACACCTTTCTACTCTATGTTCCCAATACCCTTTCCACAAACAACACACATGCCCACGAATGCAGCTAGAGGTCCAGCGATCATAACTACACTGCCTGAAAAACAGCAATGTGATCATGACATATGGCAGAGGACATTGAAAAATAAGTTTTAGCATTGGAGGTTATGTTTTACATTCATTTGCAATCATAATACATCCAAGTGATTGTACTGATTTTGCTCAGATTTTACCTAAAAGGGTAATATCAGTTGCTGCTTATTGAAACTCAACTTGGTAGACCAAGTCAGTCTTGAGACCAGAGAACATCCACATCCAATCCCTGTAGATCTTTAGAAGGAACTGGAGAACGGGCTCTTCCTTTCTGGTTTCCCCAGAAAACAGAAACCATCAAAACGGTTTCACAAAATGGCTAAACTTAAAATGTCTCAATATTAACTACTGTTTTTTTTAACTTTGAGGATCATTCTGGAGTATTTAACAAATGTGCTCATGATCTAATTCCTTCTAGCCAATTTGCTGGCAATTGTTGCCAGTGTTTTACCAGAGAAACCAAAGGAAAAGCTCTGTCTGCTGCCAGCATCAACCACAAGTGCTGAGGGACGTGGGACCAAAGCTGAAAGTTTCTGTGAGAGTAGTGGGAGATCACAGTCAGCCTAAGCCTTCTTTACTCCATGTACTGAAATGCATCTTTTAGATTTTACTTTGACTTCCTTTCTTACTAGGGATATAAATCTAGACCCCAGCCTAGTGTCTAGTCCTTGCCATTCTTCCCATTCAGCATGTTAAGTCTCTCTTTACAGCTTAAATCCATTGAACCTGACACATTATTCTGATGGAGTTAGTTTGTCATCATCATCATTATAGTCACTGTTACTGTTGTTTTGCTGAGTGATTCTTCAAAACTAACTTCCTGCCACTTTGTCAGTTGCCAGATGTGGCCAAAGCATGAAATCTTCTTCAAGAGGCTCCTCCACCTGGTAGAAATAACTTTCTTTGGAGCTTGTCTTCTCAGTTCTTTTCAGTTCAGTTGCTCAGTCGTGTCCAACTCTGTGCGACCCCATGAACCACAGCACGTCAGGCCTCCCTGTCCATCACCAACTCCTGGAGTTCACCCAAACTCATGTCCATTGACTCGGTGATGCCATCTAACCATCTTATCCTCTGTCATCTCCTTCCTGCCTTCAATCTTTCCCAACATCAGGGTCTTTTCAAATAAGTCAGCTCTTCACATGAGGTGGCCAAAGTACTGGAGTTTCAGTTTCAACATCAGTCCTTCCAATGAATATCCAGGACTGATCTCCTTTAGGATGGACAGGTTGCATCTCCTTGCAGTCCAAAGGACTCTCAAGAGTCTTCTCCAACACCATAGTTCAAAAGCATCAATTCTTCGGTGCTCAGCTTTCTTTACAGTCCAATTCTCACATACATACATAGCCTTGACTAGCGGACCTTTGTTGACAAAGTAATGTCTATGCTTTTTAATATGCTGTCTAGGTTGGTCATAACTTTCCTTCCAAGGAGTAAGCGTCTTTTAATTTCATGGCTACAACCAACATCTGCAGTGATTTTGGAGCCCAGAAAAATAAAGTCACCCACTGTTTCCACTGTTTCCCCATCTATTTCCCATGAAATGATGGGACCAGATGCCATGATCTTAATTTTCTGAATGTTGAGCTTTAAGCCAACTTTTTCACTCTCCTCTTTCACTTTCTTCAAGAGGCTCTTTAGTTCTTCACTTTCTGCCATAAGGGTGGTGTCATCTGCATATCTGAGGTTATTGATATTTCTCCTGGCAATCTTGATTCCAGCTTGTGCTTCCTCCAGCCCAGCGTTTCTCATGATGGACTCTGCACAAAAGTTAAATAAGCAGGGTAACAATATCCAGTCTTGATGTACTCCTTTTCCTATTTGGAACCAGTCTGTTGTTCCATGTCCAGTTCTAACTGTTGCTTCCTGACCTGCATATAGGTTTTTCAAGAGGCAGGTCAGGTGATCCGGTATTCCCATCTCTTTCAGAATTTTCCACAGTTTATTGTGATCCACACAGTCAAAGGCTTTGGCATTGTCTTCTCAGTTCACCAAATAAACCCAGATGTGCCTGAGGCCCAGAAATGGGCTGAAAGTTTGGTTATAAGGTCACCCTACTATGCTTGTGTTTTTTATGTTTTGGAGCAAATGATTGGACTCAATGTCTATGAAGGTTAATCTTTACACATCCATTCCTCACTAAAAATACCCTCTTGGCTACTCACTCCTTGCATTAACATTTAATAAAGTGCATTTCTTGGAATTTATGTCAATGAGGCGTGATATGAGATAAAGTCAGATAAGATGGAGAAGGGCTATTTTCTATATGTTAGTGACTCAGTCGTGTCCAACTCTTGTACAACCTTAATGAACTGTAGCCCACCAGGCTCCTCTGTCCATGGAATTCTCCAGGCAAGCATACTGGAGTAGGTTGCTATTCCATTCTCCAGGAGATCTTCCTGACCGTGGGATCAAACCTGGGTCTCCTGCATTGCAGGAGGATTCTTCACCACTGAGCCACTCGGGGAGCCCATTTTCTATATCTCCCTACCAGAATATTCAAATTAGCTTATTAAGATCTTTGCTCCTCTAGAGAATTTTTAAATTATTTTACAAAACCAATTAACTTTTATCCTCCTTAATGATTCTCTCTGACAACCTCTTGACCAAATTATTCTCATATGCATATGCTCTAGTTTTGACTTTATATATTCTGTTATCATTACACATACTGCTGCTGTTGCAGCTGCTAAGTCGCTTCAGTCGTTTCCGACTCTGTACAACCCCTTGACGGCAGCCCACCAGGCTCCCCCATCCCTGGGATTCTCCAGGCAAGAACACTGGAGTGGGTGGCCATTTCCTTCTTCAATGCATGAAAGTGAAAAGTGAAAGGGAAGTTGCTCAGTCGCGTCCGACCCCTAGCAACCCCATGGACTGCAGCCCACCAGGCTCCTCCATCCATGGGATTTCCCAGGCAAGAGTACTGCCATGTATGATTCTTTAAATGTTCAGATTCTTTTTTAGATTTCTTTTCTGAAACAATTTATAAGATTTATAAGATTGTATAAGTAGTACAAAGTATTCCCATTTATTCTTCACTAAACTTATTTAAAAGCTAATATACTATATATCATAGGAAAGTATCAGCAAAATAACAGTGATAGATCTACAATATTAAACATTGTATAGAAATCACTTCTCCCATTAAAGAAAATTTATGACCCAAGATCTGACTGAGGATCTCACATTGCATCTAGATGTCAAGTCCCCTTAGTTTTCGATAATCAGTTACAGTATTTCTTTTCTTGCTTAGGTTTCAAGGCCTTGACACTTTTGAAAAAAATGGCCATTTATTTTATGGCCTAGCTCTCACTGCAAGTATGTTTCCCCATGATTAAATTCAGGTTTTACATTTTGATAAGAATTCCACATAAGGGATGCTATCCTCTTCTCATTGCATCAAATCAGGAGACAGGTGATGGCAGTGAGTCTCTTGCTAGTTGACTGAGATGATGTCTATCAGGTTTTTTCCAAAAAGTAAATTAAAATTTTCCTGCATAATTCATAATCTTTTAGACATCTAATTTGAGGTCATTCACTAATCCTACACCCCATATTTTTTTCCAACTGTAGCACATTCATCGATGCAGCAACTACTACTGTGGTGCTTACCATATTTGTTGTCGTTCAGTCGCTCAGTCATGTCTGACTCTTTGTGACCCCATGGACTGTAGCACGCCAAGCTGCCCTGTCCTTCACCATCTCCCGGAGCTTGCTCAAACTCATGTCCATTGAGTCAGTGATGCCATCCAAGCATTTATCCTCTGTAGCCCCCTTCTCCTCCTGCCTTCAATCTTTCCCAGAATCAGGGTCTTTTCTAATGAGTCAGCTCTTTGCATCAGGTGGCCAAAGTGGCTTGCCATATAGTAATTTTAATTTCCATCTTTCCTTCTCCGTTTATTACTTGGAATTTTACTCTGAGAGTACCCCTATTTAATTTATTTGTTCAATACCTATAACTTAAAGAACGCACAGATTTTTGTTTGCTTTTATGAATAACATTCAAAGTTACAATGATTTATTTTGTGGCTCTAATTATACCATATTTGGTCACTGGGAGCTCCTTCAAGTTGGTTCCTGTGTCCTTTCAACATGCAGGCTTAGTTCAAACTTTCCTTGACCCAGACATGGATCACTTCTGCAAGTTAGTCTCATGTCTTTTGTTAGAGAATGGTATTCAGAAATCAAGCTGTGGAAGCCAGCTGAGCTCATTGCTCCTAGGGTTTTATTGTTTCTCAGTGAGCAAATCTAAGAAACAATATGTATATATGTATACACCTTTGTCTGTATATATCTAATTCCAATCCAACACAAGATAGTTCAATTTAGTATTACTTCTTTCCATATTTGTAACACTTTTCTCTTAAAGTGAGAAACCTTTAGTTTTCATTATCCACAATGTTTACAAAGTAGCTTCAAAATTACTAACCCATAACTTTGCAAAAAAAAAAAAATTACTATACTTGTATGCACTCATTTTCGTCTGTGGCTTTGCAATATCAAGTCAAATGCTCTTTTCCAAAATTAATTGGTTAATTTCTTCCCTAATTCCTCAGTACATTTATGTTAATTTTCTGTAACACAGTTATGTTTATTACTATTTTTATTCTACTCTGGATTCTCCCCATGTCCTGGTTAATTTTAATTATTTATATTTTACATATGTTAAATATCACCAACATACTAAAAGCCAAACTAAGCAAAGAAATATGCTGAGTGTCATCCCTTCATTATTCCTTCTACACTATATTTAGTTCCTTCTTCCTATTCTTCCTACATGTCTTGATTTACTTTTCATAACCAACTAAGCTCATTAATTTTGGTTTACCTTTCTTGTATTTATTTTTGTTTATATAAGTAAATATCTGTTATTTGTCTCTAAAAACAAAATTTTGATTTAATAAATAGACCTATTGCTTTTATATTCTCTATCTCATTAATTTTAGCTTTTATCTATCTATACTGTTTCTGTTTTATGCTTTCTTTTGCTTTACATACTTATTATTCTAGTTTTGTTTGGACTCAATTGATACTTTTCTTTTTTACTATCAATAGTTTTGAGTGATAGGGATTTTTTAATGTACCTCATAATTCTGATACTATTTTTAAAACATTCTTATCTATCAGTGCAGATATTTTAGTACTGTTTGTTGTTTTTTGGCTGGTAGAGAATAATATACATATTCCAATTAATTGATTCTCTTTTGTCTTGCAAGATCCTAAGTTTTCCCTTTTGCTTCTTCTTCTCTTCAACCCCAATTTCCAAAGGGTCCCTCCTTCTTCCCTTTTGCCTTTTCTCTTCACCAAAATCTATGCATCCTAAAGGCTATTGCTTCCTATCACGTATATTTTTAAGTCTTTCTCTAAAACTTATCTTTGATTCACCAGGACACTTCTAAATATTTTCCTGCTGAGGATGATCTGGTTCTTTCCAGTGATGGTTTCAGATGAAGTTTAGGCCTGTCTCTAGTTCCTCTCTTCTCCCTCCATCACAGTTAATCTCAGTCAACCTTTGCTTGGCTTCTGCCACCACCAGTCTGGCAAAAGATCACTCACTAGAATTTGGTTTTCTTTTATTTATAGTTACATTGATGCTTGGGCATTGTCTGACTCCAAGCTATGTTTGATAGTAAAGTTTTGTGTAATTTTACCTTTTGTAATGCTATTCTGTACAGCATTATTTTGGGAGGAAATACTGAGAGATGCATACTTGGGTGCCTCCATTTTCTTCAGATATTTACACATGTATTGCAATCATTTTTGTAACTGTCACACCGTCTATCCTTCATACTCATTAGTTCCTTGAGGGCAGGAAGTACTTAAATCATTTTTTATACTCAAAGTGAAAGTGTTAGTTACACAGTCATGCCCGACTCTTTACAACCCCATGGACTATAGCCCAGCAGGCTCCTCTCTCCCTGGAATTTTGCAGGCAAGAATACTGGAGTGGATAGCCATTCCCTTCTCCAGGAGATATTCCCAACCTAGGGATCAAATCTGGATCTCCTGCACTGCAGGCGGTTGGCCAAGAAGTTCATTCAGGTTTTTCCATAAGACTGTATGGAAAAACTTGAACACACATTGTGGTCAACCTCATACTAGCAGAATCTAGGCTCTCAAAAATGTTAGTTGAATCAAATAAAAGATTCAGGAAAGATTCCTGATGATTTGTGTCTTCCCATGACAATTCTTGTCAGTTTGTGATGACTTATGTGGATATAGGAATCTTTTGTAAAGTATAACACAATTATTGATATTTTAAAAGTACACTTAACTGATGTCACATTAAAATGAAATACATTCCATTTTTTAATGCTTTGATTTTAGAGTAATATATGTGAGCATTTATTATTACTATTATTGCCAGTTTCTTTGTCACATGGGTTGACTCCTACCAGTAGCACATACTGTGGGCTCTCTATTCAATAGTTTTCTTCTCCTTCTCCTTCTCTGTGTCTGTTGGATCCTGATTTTAATTCTGGTCTTCTGCTGGAAGCCAGCATGAGGAACTCCACCCGTGGCAAAAGTCATGAGGAAGGAGGCTCGGCATACGCAAAGGCGGGATCGAGCCTCAGGAGACCCCCTGGAAATTCTTGAGCACCTACCCCCTAAACCAGAGCCTGCCACTTTACTGCTTTGCGCTCTCACCTACACCTCTGACTTTATGGGGGGCTGTCCCCCACCACCTCTCTCTGAAAAAGAGTTAACTTACAGCTCCATTTGATAAAGTTCCTGGGCGTGACAAGAGTGTTTCAACCTACAAACTCCTTTGGAAGTCCTCTAGCCTGCCTGAACAGGTTCTTCCGGCCACATGTGATTGTTCACACCCTCCCAGCTGTGAGAGGCATGAGATGTTCTAAACTGTCTAAATACAAATTCCTTTGAGCAGTTAAAAGATTGATTATAAATTGTATTGGTGAAGGATTTTTCACTTGTTGGGCCAATGTTTGCTGCTAAGTTTCCATATCCCTTACCTACTGTGTCCCTGGCAGTGTATTAATATAATTGGTGTATAGCAATGTAAGTAGTAGCTTTAATGTTTGTAACCTTGGACCCTTGAATTAATTCTTTTCTTGTTATAGCCCACCACACTTTTGCCCTGTAGAAATGCAACTTTATCTAATGCTTTCGGAGGGTGGCACCTGACTTTAGAATAATCACCTTTAGAGCAAAATAAGTTTTCTGAAGAAAGGGTCATAAAATGTTAACAGGCCTCCTGGCCAGAAGATGATGTAAATCACCTAAAACTTTTGCATATGATAAGTTTGCAGGAAGAAAGCCTGGCTTACTGCATGACTCTACCCCTTCCCCCATTATCCTCTATGCATAACTTAAGGTATAAAAACTACTTTGGAAAATAAAGTGCGGGCCTTGTTCACCGAAGCTTGGTCTCCCCATGTCGTTCTTTCTCTCACCTTCTGGCTGAATTCCCATCTGGAGTGTGGAGGCTCCTCAAGCCTACTAATTATGCCTGGGCTTCTAAGATCTGACTGGGGATGCCTTAGTGTCTCCTCTCCTTCGGGAGAACAAGAGGACACCTGCGGCCTACGTAGGTGATGTAAATTCCTTGCCTTGGAATTTTATTGGCTTTCCACGTAAACCAAGTTATTCAGCCTCTTTTCTCCACTGAATTTTCCTACTGAGCTATCCTTATTCTATTACTCTTTATATCTCTAATTAATATTTAATTAAAGCTATTGTATCCAGTTCGCCGACACTGTCCCCACTTCTAATTCTCTGGATCCAACCGGGCTGGACCCCGGCAGTCTTCAACTTTCTCACATTTTATTTGTGGAAATAAATGACTGCCTTAGGTTAAAGATCATCTCACTCCCCTTGACTTGTGAGACTTGAAAAATACTCCACTGGAAAAATCCCTGTGAAATTCTGTGTTAACAGTAAACATGGCTACAAGGTAAAAGCTAATTCTTTTTCTACTCTGCATTAAGAGTATAAAGATGGGCTATTTGGACCTGCTATGGTCTTACTGTGGAAAAGGCAATGGCACCCCACTCCAATACTCTTGCCTGGAAGATCCCATGGATGGAGGAGCCTGGTAGGCTGAAGTCCATGAGGTCGCTAAGAGTCGGACATGACTGAGCGACTTCACTTTCAGTTTTCACTTTCATGCATTGGAGAAGGAAATGGCAACCCACTCCAGTGTTCTTGCCTGGAGAATCCCAGGGACGGGGGAGCCTGGTGGGCTGCCATCTATGGGGTTGCACAGAGTCGGACACAACTGAAGTGACTTAGCAGTAGCATGCTCTTACTGGGCTTCCCTGGATCCTCAGATAGTAAAGAATCCGCCTACAATGCAGGAGACCTGGTTGCCATCCCTGGGTTTGGAAGATCCCCTGGAGAGGGCATGGCAACCCACTCCAGCATTCTTGGCCTGGAGAATCCCCACAGATAGAGGTGCCTGGCAGGCTACAGTCCATGGGGTTCCACAGCACAGCACATTATCATACTATAATCATGAGGGAATTAATATTGTAAGATTTGAGTGACAATAACCTGAGTTTTTGATGCCATCACAGAAAGACTAGCTTTGAGTTTTAACAAATTTATGTCTTCCTTGAAATAAGACTCCAGACATTTTATTATGTGATAATAAATTCCTTATTATTTAAAATAAGTTGAGATAATGTTTGATGTTACTTAAAGCTGCCATTAATAGTACATTTCATTCACATTGTAATTATATTTTATTTTTCCAGTGTTCTTCTTTTATAATAGTAGAAGGGAAAGCCAGATAATCTATTGCAGTTTCTATTGGGTAATCTATTGGGTAGATGTTACCAAAAAAATAACAAAACCTAAGGCCCTGATAAATACTGATTTTGTAAAGGAATATCATAACAAATAGAAATCTTTTTTAAAATGCAGGGTTTCACCCTGAAATAAGGTAAAAATTTTAATATTAATTTAAATGTATTTAATATTAATTTATATTTATTTAATATTAATTTAAATTTTTAATAAAATTTTTAAATTGCAATAAGCAATTTTAATAGTTCTTAAGATGGTGTACTTATTCTTGAAGAAAAGCAGTCCCTCCCAAAGTTTGACTACATTTTAATTATTTTTAGCAACTTCTTTCTTTTCCACAAATGATATAAATGTATAGCATATTTATTGATAATTTTTTCTGCATGCTAAATTGTTAGTTATATTACCAGCAGCATATCTGTTGTATCTTTACATATTCTCTTTTTCAAGCTTCACTTAAAATAACTGGATGAATTTATGCAATTCTTTCAAAAGGAATATTTCACAAATTTTTAAAACCCAGTATCTTTAAAAGTCATCAGAAAATAAATGGAATATTAAATATGTCTCCTTTTTAAAGTTTATCAAATAGAAGCTAAAATTTAATATCTAAATTGTCCTTTAAATGAGTTATTTTATTGCTAATATTTTCAATCCAAGTCCACTAAAAATGATATTTCTTCAATTATTCCAAAGATTTAAGATGTACCTCCTCATACCCAAAACTAACATAGTACTGTAAATTAACTATAATGCAGTTTTGTAATCCACTACATGCAAATTTTATTTTTGTTAGTCTGGTAGTTTGATTAACAAAGAGTAGGGTAGGAGGGAAAGTGGAAGACAAGTGAAAATAGCCCTTCAAGGACAAGGAAGATCTTATCTGTATTCAATGCAGCAGAGAAGCCAAAGGATGAGAGGATTAAGAACTGACAATAAACTTCAGCAAATGCTCCACATTGGTGACTTCAAGAACATTATCTGTGGACTGGGTGGGTGAGCAGAAAGCCCATAAACTCCATGAGAGAATGTGAGTAATTACTAACTGCAAATACACACTGCCGCTTTGTCAAACTTGCTTTAGAGGGGAATGAAGAAATGAGACAATAGCCAGAGGGAAATAAGGAAGAGCATCAAAGAATGTTGTTTTTTTCTTTTTAATTAGAAGTCATTAGAGTTTCTGTCTGTTTGTCTGTTTTAGGCTGGTTGTAGTAACGAGAGAGAAAAGCAGAAGGAGAGGGAAGAATCGCTTGAATGTGGTCTTTGAATAAACATGGAGGAAAAGATTCAGTGTAAACATACAAATATTGACTTGAATATGGCAAAGAAGCAGAGTACATGGCCACAGATGATGAAACACTGGTGTGGTAAGAAACTGGAAGAGCTCACCTGATTTCCTCTTCTATCTCTGTAAAATTGGGAATAAATCAGAAGGTTCGATCAAGGGGAAAAGTTATGGAAAAGGCATCCAGGAAAGAAAAGGTTTAGAGAAATACAGCATGACTGCTAGCGAATAGTAAGGAAACATTTGAGTTTAGCATTCATGACAGTTGAATACATAATACCTGAAATGCAAAAGTATAAAAAGGTACAGGTGAAGTAAATAAGGCTAAGAATGTTTCAGCATAACCTAGAGTGCATACATGGGTATTAATGTATTTTCTTTTTCTGAAGGAATTAGAATATCATTTTTAAAATACATTTTGTTAAACTTTCTTTTTATGATTTGTTTATTGAAGCATAGTCGATTCATAGTGTTATACCAATCCCTGCTATACAGCAAACTTACTTAGCTATAAACATATCAGCATTATTTTTAAAATTATTTTTCATTATGGTTTATCACAGGATATCGACTATAGTTTCCTGTGCTATATTAGTAGAACCATCCTATATAAAATAATTTACACTTGCTAATCCATAGGTCCCAGTCCTTCCCTCCCCCACTCCTTAAACATAACATAAAATAAGAAAAATAATTATTCACAAAAGAATAGATTTATTCTTGTGCAGGCTCTTATCATCAATTTAATCCATAAATACGCCAGTCTTTTTCTATTAGCTACTCAACATGCATAATATATTTGACTTTGCAGATTAATGTTTAATCCATATCCTTTGTTCTAATCCCATGGATATTCAATTACTACAATTTCAGGCCACAAACTCGTAGGAAAGAAAAAAAAAAACTTATTGAATAAATTTCCATAACTCAACCCAATTTCTTGAGCTCACATTCTACAAGATCATCAAAACTTAAACATCACTCATTTAGGAAACCCTCTCCTAATGCCCCAGGTTTTCATGTAACTTCTTGAGAGATGACTTAATGTCAAGGTATCATATATCATCTAACCATACTGGCGTGGGGGGAATGAGGGGTACCACCGTGCCCACCAGTTCCTGGCTATGAGTCGAGGTTGGTGTTTAGTCACCTTTAATTTCCAACCACGGGATTCTTTAGGACTGGAGCACTGAGTCACTTCGTGCCCTGCCAAACTGAGATTGCCAAAGGCCTGGGGCAGCAGAGATTGAGGGAAGAGGAGAGTGGGGAGACAGAAGGGAAGAGGGAGATGGAAGTAAATGCTCTGCATCTTGCTTTTCCTCTCATTCCATTCTCCTTCCTGAATCCTAGAGAATCTATCTAAACTCAATATTGGAAAGAAATTCTTTTTATGCTTTGTAAAAAATGCTTTGTATGCTTTTTCAAAAATGCATGCATTTTTCCTTGTTATGCCTGAATCCATTGTCTTCTCCTCAGTTGCCTTTAGAAGCTAAAATTTTAATACTTAAAAACAGAAAAGAAGTGAACCATTTTTTTTTTTTTTTTTTTTCTGATTTCCATGTGACTAATTCTAACATATCCCTTTTCTCAGGCCTAGGGCAAGAACTGTCAAACTTCTATTCATACCATCATATTGTCACCAAATTTTAAACAGCATGGTGTCCAGCTGCTACAGAAAATAGGGTGAGAAAGGTAGAAGAAAAAAGTATCAAATTTATCTACCTGCCTTATTAATTTCATAATGATGGCACCATATTTGCTAGGCTAGGAGATGAGCAAATATGTGTGTGCTCAGTCACTCAGTCGTGTCCAATTCTTTGCAACCCCATAGACTGGCTTCCCTCATAGCTCAGTTGGTAAAGACTCTACCTGCAATGCAGGAGACTCTGGCTCGATTCCTGGGTTGGGAAGATCCCCTGGAGAAGGGAAAGGCTACCCACTCCAGTATTCTGGCCTGGAGAATCCCACGGATACAGTCCATGGGTCGCAAAGAGTTGGACATGACTGAGCAACTTTCACTTTCACTTCCATAGACTGTAGCCCATCAGGCTCCTCTGTCCATGGGATTTCCCAGGTAAGAACACTGGAGTGGGTTGCCATTTCCTCCTCCAGGGGATCTCCCTGACCCAGGAATCGAACTCATGTTTCCTGTGCCTATTTCACTGGGATGCAGATTCTTTACCACTGTACCACTTGGGAAACCCCAGAGTCAGAATGCTGGAGTACAAGAAGTAATAACACTGGGGAAGACTTGCCTGTGAAAATAGTATGAAGCAGCAAAATGTAGTATATATTTATACTTTCAGCCTTTACCATTTCAAAATTATCTTAATTATACTGCTGAAACACCAATAAAAAGAAGTGCTTGTCAAAGAAGCATTGAAAATATATATTTTCTCTACTTTTTTGAGAACACTTCATTTTATTTTTATATTACATAGTCGTTTATAAAAGAACAATTTGATTTACATATACATATGTGTATATACACAGCTGTACATGTATATTTTTAAATATATATATATGTGTGCATGTGAGAGAGAGAAAGCCACTGGGTGGCTCAGTGGTCAAGAATCTGCCTGTAATGCTGGAGACACAGGTTCAATTCCTGGGTCAAGAAGAGCCCCTAGAGGAAGAAATGGCAACCCACTCCAGTATTCTTGCCAGGAAAATACCATGGAGAGAGGAGTGTAGTAGGCTACAGTCCAATGATTCACAAAGAGTGGGACACAACTGAGTACACACACATGATTTTATATATATATGTGTGTGTGTGTGTGTGTGCATGTAAGTGTGTGTATGTATATATATCAGATACACACTATTTATTTATATTGTTTAAATCAACCACCTAACCAAAGTAGTTTTCACAATAAAATCGAGTCACAAAAAAACCTTAGTGCTTTCAGAATTTCAATCCCTGCTTTTAGTTCCAGCACATCTGCAGGAGTAATAACTTTTGTGATTTCTTCAAGTCTGTGGTTAACCTCATAGCATGGAATGAATTGTCTACAATTCCATCCTTCATTAGACACCCTTTCCATGAAACGTGTCAATGAAGTCAGAACCTCGCTGGCCATGGATCAACCAGAGCACTGGCCATCCACCCTTTATATTTTCATTATATTCCTTAATTATAGCAAAATGTAGTCATTTATCCCCAAGAATTTTAAACTGTTTATGTTGTGCCCTAAGTTAAAAACACCTATAATGTTTTAATTTAAACAAGGTAAATATATACATGTATCATAGTTAGATGCCATACAACATGGATAAACACAAGTATCTTTGACCTCAAATGAGGCTGAATGATTAAATTTAACCGTTCTTATCTCAAACCGCACAAATATATTCCTTTGAAAGTATTTTTAATAATATTTTTAAAGTCTCTATCTCCTAACCATACCCAGAAAATCTATAATCCCCAAAGAGTGCTTAAATTTGAGAGAAAATGAAGAAGGGACTCACTTCAAAATTTCTTTTCACAACTTTAATTCTACATTTTCACTTCTGAGCACATGCAAATGACTCTTCTGCCATTCCCAATTTTTCCCTTTCACCTCTTACTCCTCATGTGAGTTTGGTAAAAAGGAGATAGTTTGGGTAAAAGCATTCTCCCCTATTTTTTTTTTTTTAATCCATATCTCTACTATTGTGACATCTCTAGGCAGGAATACTGAAGTGGGTTGCCATTTCCTTCTCCAGTAATCAACCATAAAGTTCCCCAAATTAAAAACATAGCATCCGCTCAACTGAACACTTGGGGAGATTTACCAGAGGCCATTGCTTAGATTCTAGTTGAAGACATTAGTTAGGAGTCATTATCTTGAAACAGCTGCTTGAGATAAACAAATGTATATTCAGTATGTAATTAAAATCACAACAGAATTTGCATCTGAATTGACAAAGAAGCCAAAATTGAACTGAAGCTCTCATAAGTAAAATTTCATGAGGAGTCAAGGACTATACTACCCTTCAAAACCTTTATAATAGTTGATAGACCAATGTAAGGACAAAAAAAGTTATAAAAGGTGTTTACACAGTCTTTGAATATTTGAAATATTTAAATCTCACTTCAAGAAGAGATTATATAGTTCTTCCTCAAAAATAAGACAAACTTTTCCAGGTACTTTAAAGAATATTAATAAACAACTCTATCCAATATATATAAATTATATTAAAAGGAAACATATTTTCAAGTTTAAATGATCTATTACTTTGAATAAGTCTGTAGATATATGTGCCAGAAATAACTATTAGGATGCCAAATCACATATCAAAATCAGGTGTTTTATTTTTAACTTAATATCTCCTACTCATCTTTTACTCCCTATATTATTGTGGAATTTATTAGTATGTTTTATAATATTTATGATAATATTCCTGATCATTAAGTGCAAACTTTTCTTAACTTGTAATAGTGTCCACAACTGTATTTTGATGTGGAGCTCAATGAAGAAAAATATGGGGGAGTTTTGGAATGGAAAAATAAAAATATCACTTAACAAGATGAACTACCACACTGCAAGAAGGACTTCTAACAGAAGGAAGCATAATCAAATTGTGTCACAACCTATTCTTATACAGATTTTTACTTTCTGGAATTGATTCTTACCCTCCTAACCAAAAGAATCCTGGGATTTTCTTTTCTTTTTTTTTTCCTTTTGGCACCAACAGGAGTCTTGGCTAAACAGTACCATAACTCCCTTCTTCTGTTCCATAAGAATTCTTGTCACTGATATATGAAAGAATCCTTGGATACATTCCTGCTGTTCATATTCTCTTCAGAGTGGGGATTAGGAGTCATCTGCATTGATAACAGATTTATGCATTACATACAACTTTCTTTACTAAGCTTTCTTTTTCTTTATAGATGATGGAAAACTTACATAGTATTCTGGTTAATTATCCTTATGCTCAAGTAAATTCTTTTGCATAACTGCATTTTGTGTTCAAATAATGCCTCCCTTATGCTGTTGGAACTGCAGTATATAAATGAGCTTTATCTTCAATGCAAATGAATTATAACTAGATTTAGGGAGAATAAAAGAGACAATTTTCAGGCACGATGGCTAAAATGTTAGGGTTTTCTTAATGTTCTTTTGGATCACCTAATTTCTCCAAGGGTTTAGTACAAAACCAGTAAAGAAGCAACTTCACAAAGTTTTGGATTAAAAACTCTAAATCAAGACTGGTTTACTGCCTGTGCCAAGTACATTATAAGTTCTTAGAGAATTGGAAGAGAATTAGAGAATTGGTTCTATATGACCTTGGTGGGGAGCAGGGGGTAGGGTCTTTGGAAACAAACCCTTTCTATCATATCTGTGTATACTACCTATGTGCTGTGTTAAATGTCATTCCCTTCTTCCTTCTAGTAGTTGAACATTTTTACCCAAGCATTTGTTTATACTGTGAACTTTGCAAAATCAAGAAGAAAATGATCATCAAGAGATTTCATGCCATTAGGGTTTCATCAAAGAAGGCAAAATCACAGATTTCCTGATAGACATCCCTGATCCTATGAACAACCATAGTATCTTCTCTGTTCTTCTTAGGACAATCTAAACACATTTAAGTGCCTCACATTTATTCAAGTACATGCATAATCTAGCCAGCTGAATCACAAGCTCTTTGAAGTTAGGAAAATTTATCTTATTCATCTTTCTATCTTACACATCATTTTTTTAAACATATTATACACGGTCAACATAGATTGAATAGTATTTTTAAATCAAATGGGTTTCATTTTTTCATGTAAGCAAAAATGTCTAATACATTCTGGTAATCAAAAAGTCTAATGAAAGAAACCAAGAAATCCATCACTACTTAGTGTAAATGCAATTCATACTCCTATACAACTTGAAGAGGAACTTTAAAACATCATTTTAAGCAATAACTCAAACTTTTATCAGAAACCAACAATGCAGGACAAAATATTTCAAAAGCATACATTTTTCTTCAGTTATCCACATAAATAAGAACACCTATGTCATTTTGACACAGTACACTTTTAAAATTGGCCACAAAATCATGATTTGTCTCCGTACAAATAGCTTAAATGTGTTTCCCTCTAAACACACTGCTACAATTTAGTTTCAGCTCTCCCAGAAAAAACATAATAAGAGTGTACTCGTTGAATGCAGTGCAAATTAAATCCAGAGAAAAGTTACTACAAAGAACATTTCCACACATGCCCTCCATCCCAGGTTCCTAGAAGGTTCTAGGGCATTCAGTACCAAAAGGAAAGAGGCACATCGACAATTTAATTTAAAATCCTTTGGTAATTTGCAATGGAAACTTACAAGAGCTGGATTTAATCTAAAGTGTGTTTCAGCTCCACAATGTAAAACTACAGTTTTCATCTTACATTTCAGGCAAGAATTCTGAATATCAATGAGTTTGGGAATTGGGATTGAACAATAGTAGAAATTACCTTTTGTGTAACCATTTCTGAAATTCCTACTATATTAATAAGTTCTCCTTAGCTTTCCTGTGATTCCTTAAAGTGTACGCCTCAAATTCCAAAAGGTACTTTTTTCCCCCCTCTATACTTACGGAGTTGTCAATCAGATAAAAGTTTTAGAGGGCTGCGGCCTTCAAGAGTACTGCTGTCTTCAAGAATTCTGTACTTAAGATGAACCTCCCCGTGCTTAACATCTTGGCTAAATTTTTTTCATTCCTGAGAGACTTCAAGGACTTGTACTTTTCAAAAATTGACCCTGATACACTGAGTTCTTCTTGTATTTCATCCTACACCAGCTCTTACTACCTTACACAAGCTCCATTAACAGCAAAACTATTCTTGATGAGAACACCCAAGAAGTGAACTCTTGTACAAAAATCAAATCAACTTCTTGAAGCAAAAGCTTACCTGGTGTTTTCTTTTACTTTAGTGACTATACATTTTAGAATAAACAAAAAGTATCTGTCATCAGTATTTAAAATTCCAGTTATGGCATCATGCTCAAAGATTCAGATTCAATAAGTTGTAAGGTAGGCCCATGAATTTTTTAATAAAAAGCCCCCTGGATCATCCTGGTTCATGTCAAATATGCACCGGTCATCCTTTGAACCACACATGGGAAGCACAGCACGTGTTTACAAGACAAAAACTCACTCTTCATCATTTCACCACTTAAAAAATACAGGTGTTAATATTTCTAAAAGGCATCCTTATCTTAGTTCCTTAAGACCTGTAATAATGTACTATACTGGCTTAAGAAGTTTTGAAGAAATTCAAGAATATTTGAAAAGAAATAGTTCTTTTTAAAATGTTGCATATTAGAAAATATTTTAAACTTAAGACATAATAATGTTTTACTTTTTCATCAACTACAGCATTTTATAGCAGCAATATCTAAACTGTTATCACAGTTGACCTTTTTGGTGTTGCTGCAACATGGCCATTTCTAAAGATCATACTTGTTTTTTCATCTTGATAGTCCTTAAATGGATTCTATGTAACAATATGCTGTTATCTTTTAGTATATTTCTCACAGAAACATTACAGAATGCATTTCAGTCCCCTGAAATGAGTACAACTATAAAAAATAATTGCATATGTTGACCATATAAACAAACAATAGTAGAGAAATAGAAAGATTAAGGCTTTCAGTCATATGAGGTGAGTCAATTAGCAATTCTGAAACTACTTATCTGTCTGTAAATGGAAAGAGTATGAAACAACAGTAATTGAGCTATAGAAGAGGGAAAAGAGGGTTGGGATACAGAGATTTCATTTTAAAAAAGCAATACAGCAATGAAGTAACATATTTCCAGATACATAATTGAAGAGCAATCTGGATGAAAGACCATAGTCACTTCAACAGTTAGACAAGTGGCTCTAAAATATTTTGGCTTTAGGATTCCATAATACTCTTAAAAATGATAGAAGGCACTAGAGTTTTTTTTTGTTTGTTTGTTTGTTTTTTTAATGTAGGAATACGTCATAGTGGAAAGTAAAACTGATGGACTTTTAAAATATTTATTTATTAGTCTAAGTAAGTGTTAGTCGCTTAGTTGTATCCAACTCTTTGTGACCCCATGGGTTATAGCCCGTCAGGATCCTCTGTCCATGGTATTCTCCAGATATGAATACTCGAGTGGATTGCCAGTCCCTTCTCCAGGGAACCTTCCTGACCCAGGGACTGAACCTGGATCTCCTGTATCACAGGCAGATTCTTCACCATCTGAGCCACTAAGGAAGCCTCGTCATTCATTTAAAATTCTCCTCTTCAGGAGGTTGAGTTTAAACCCTATCCCTGGCCCTCAAATACAGGCTGGACCTGGGAATTCTTAGGGAATCACTTTCAAAGAACAGAATACAGAAATGGAAAAACAGTAACTTTAGAATTAAAGTTGATGGGTGGGGTCTTAAACAAGTGATCAAATGTAACACATCAATTAGTTACATCAACTTCCCAATATGATGTAGGTACATCATAAGGAGAACAGTACATTATTTCAGTGCTACCCCTCCACAAAACCCATGACCCTGGTCTAACCATGAAGTTTCCTCACAGAAATTCAAATTAAAGAACATGCTGTAATATACTTGAACAGTCTCTTCCAAACTGTCAAGGTCACACACAAAATAAAGACTGAAGAAATTGTCACCAGAATTACAACTTAATGCATTGTGGAATACTGGATTGGATCCTGGAGTACAAGAGAACAATAATGAGGAAACTGGCAAAGTCTGAATAAAGTCTGAACTATAGTAAGCAGTAATGTACCATAACCAATCGTGAAAAAAATTCTCAGTAAGCTAAAAATAAAAAGAAAGTTTGACAAAGACTATCTACAAAAACAAACAAACAAAACACCTATGGCTAACATCATACTTAATGGTCAGAAATTTAAAGCTTTTCCAGTGAGATTAGGTATAATACAAGGCAAGGATATCCCCTCTCACTACTTCTATTCAATTTAGTACTTGAAGTCCTAACTAAAAAGAAGTAAAGTGTATACATATTGGGAAGGAGCATATAAAACTGTCCTTATTCACAGATGACACTATCATCTACATGAAAAATCCAAAAGAATCATTAACAACAACCTTTGGGACTAATAAGTAATTATAGCAAGGTTGCAGGATACAAAATGTATACAAAATTCAATTGCTTTCCTTTATACTGGCAATGAACAAGTGGAATTTAAAATTAGAAACACAATATCATTTACATTGGCATCCAAAAATACAAAATATTTATATAAATTTATATATAAGATCTAAATAAGAGAAACCATAATTGTGTAATGAACAAAATCAAAGAACTAAAGAAGAAATATTCCAGTTCATAGATTAGAAGACTCAATATTGTCATGGTGTCAGTTATCCAAAGTCTATAAATTAATGCAATCATAATCAAAATTCAAACAAGTTATTTTACAAATATGAACAAGCTTATTTTTAAGTTTTATGTAGAGGGACAAGGCTCAGAATAGCCAACATGACATTAAAGAAGAATGAAATTAAGAGGACTGACATCAACCAACTTTAAGACTTACTCTAGAGATATAGAAGTCAGCGAGTGTGGTATTAGTCAAAGAGGAGACAAATAGGTCAGTGGAAGAGAACAGAGAGACTAGAAACAGACCCACATAAATATAGCCAATTGATCTTTGACAAAAAAGCAAAGACAATACAATGGACCAAAAATAATCTCTTCATTAATGGAGCTGGAACAACTGGACATGCACATGCAAAAAAAAAAAAAAACAAAAAAATCTAGGCACAGACCTCATACTCTTCAGAATAATGAACTCAATATGAATCACAGAACTAAAAGTAAAACACAGAACCATAAATTCCAAAGTGTAACATAGAAGAAAATCTAGATGACCTTGGGTACAGTGATGCCTTTATAATACACCACAGACATGATCCATGAAAGAAATAACTGATAAGCTGGAGAACATTAAAATGTAAAACGTCTATCTTTGAAAGACAATGTCAAGAGAATTAGAAGACAAGACATAACTGTGAGAAAACCTTTGCCAATCATGTATCTTAGGAGGAGCTTCAATCCTACCAGTCAACTACACACACACACACACAAATTTACAATGAAAAAATGACCAAGGACTTTACTAGAAATTTCTCCAAGATGATATACAAATGACCACCAAACATGGAAAGATGCTCAACATCACAATCATCACAGAAATTCAGTATGGTACTACAAATAAAAAAACAAAAACCTTAAACAAGTGTTGGTGAGGATACGAAGACACTGAAATCATGTACCATTTGGTAGGATTTTAGAATAATGCAATTACTATAAAAACAGTATTGAGGCTCCTCAAAAAATTAAGAAGAGAACCACCATATGATCTTATAACCCAACTTATTAGTATATCCAAATTAATTGAAAGCGATTAAAAAAAATCCTGCAACCCTAAAGAATCAAAAGCACATTCATGTTCAGAGCAGCAGTGCTCACAGGAGCCATGAGGTAGAATGGACCCATATGTCAGTTGATGGATCAATGGATAAACCCTGATATACATAAAACAGAAAATTATTCAACCTAAAAAAGGAAGGAAATCCTGTCACATGTACAACATGATGAAATCTTGAGGAAATTATGCTAAGTGAAATAAGCCAGGAACAATAAGAAAAATACTGTATGATTCCACTTATATGAAGTATAATTGCAGGCAGACTCTACCATCTGAGCCACCAGGGAAGTTCATGAAGTATCTAAAATAGATGAATTTGGAGGAATAGAAAGTAGAATGGTGGTTATCAGGCTCTGCAAGAAGGGAGAAAAAGAGGCTAGTTTAATGTCTGTAGGACTTTGGTTTGGAAAATGAAAAGGTTCTAGAGACCTGTGTCAAAACAATGCAAATACACATTATTGAACTTTACAATGTAAAATAGTTAAGTAAATTTTATGTTTTATACTTTTTACTTACAACACTATCAAAAAGCAACTAATTTACTGTTATAATTAGTTGCTTAAACATAACTGGACTCTAAAATAAAGTCAATGAACTTTTCACACTAACAAAACCCACTAGTCTATCATGCAAGTTTTTAAATTTATTTATCTAACTGAAATTAAATATAAAAAGATAATTATAACTTGGAATTTCTACTCCTGACTAAAGAATATGAGAGACATTCCTTGAAATTTATATTGGCAAAATTATTAAGGTTACTGTTCCTTTTTTCCACATAACTATAACACAATTGTAATATCATATCAAGAGGTACTCTTTTGTGTATATGAACTACAATTCTGTGTTAAAGATCAAAGGCCCCTTGTCCTTAAGAAACCCATGCCTAGTACTCCTGAGACTAACATAACATTGCATGCTAACTACATTCCATTGTCAAACAGAAAGAAAGGGAGCATAACACCATACTACAGGAATAAAAAAAATAAAAATAAAGACAGGTCAGGAGCTAAATCTATTTACTAACTCCCAAGTGCAATCAATTTCCTTTTCTTGGCTGTATTCTAACAGCTGATGCTTAACTCAGCATTACTAAGCAGGATTATGGACCTTGCCTACATTAGATGCTCAGAATAATATATTTGCACAAGCTGTTTTTATTACAAGTAATAATTCTGCTCTTACCTAAGAGAGTAAGATGGTTGCTTTGTTTTTATAAAAAAACACTTTAAAGAGGAAAAGCTAACCAGACTTGTATACAGAAAAGGGAATAAATAAACTAAAAGTTATACAATTTATGTTATTGTTTGCATAGTAAGAGTTAAGAGAAAACTAATGTGAATTTGGATAGTTACAAATACATATCCCCAAATGAGTACAATATTAAGAAAAGAATAGGAATTCTCTAAAAAGAATTGGATAAAAATCAATTACATGCAAAGGAAGCAATAAATGAATGCACCAAGGTAGGGGGAAAAATGGCTTAAGAAACTCATGTATTTTGTTGTGACCCAAAACTAGAGATTGTGTGGCAGAAATGTAAAAGATTACAATGAAAGTATAAAACATATTGTAAACTCTTTTCTACAAAAAAGTCTGTAGTTTATTTTCCAGCACTGAAATTTCCAAATATTATTCCATAGATGGACCTTTCACTCTACAAATGCCCAATGTGAATTTCCAAGAGGTAAATACATAATGGGCTTGCATAACTCAGTGAAGCTATGAACCATGCCATGAACGGCCACCCAAGGTGGACGAGTCACAGTGGAGAGTTCTGACGAAACATGGTCCATTGGAGAAAGGAATGGCAACCACTCCAATATTCTTGCCACGAGAACACAGTAAACAGTTCGATAAGGTAAAATGATATAACATTGGAAGATGAGCCCCCAGGTTGGAAGGTGTCTGATATGCTGTTGGCAAAGACTGGAGGGCAATTACTAACAGCTTCAGAAAGAATGAAGAGGATGGGCCAAAGCAGAAACAATGCTTAGTTGTGGATGTGTCTGGTGGTAAAAGTAAAGTCAAATACTGTAAAGAACAATATTGCATAGGAACTTGGAATATTAGGTCTATGAATAAAGGTAAACTGGACAAGGTCAACACAGATATAATAATCAGGGAACTAAAATGGATGGAAATGAGTGAATTTAAAAATCACTGCAGATGGTGACTGCAGCCATGAAATTAAAAGACACTTGCTCCTTGGGAGAAAAGTTATGACCCACCTAGACAGCATATTAAAAAGCAGAGACATTACTTTGCCAACAAAGGTCCATATAATCAAAGCTATGGTTTTTCCAGTAGTCATGTATGAATGTGAGAGTTGGACTATAAAGAAAGCTGAGTGCCAAAGAATTGCTGCTTTTGAAACTCTTGAGAGTCCTTTGGACAGCAAGGAGATGCAACCAGTCCATCCTAAAGGAAATCAGTCCTGAATATTCATTGGAAGGACTGATGCTGAAGCTGAAACTCCAATATTTTGGCCACCTGATGTGAAGAACTGACTCATTTGAAAAGACCCTGATACTGGGAAAGATTGAAGGCAGGAGGAGAAGGGGATGACAGAGGACGAGATGGTTGGATGACATCACTAACTCAATGGACATGTGTTTGAGTAAACTCTGGGAGTTGGTAAGGGACAGGGAAGCCTGGTGTGCTGCAGTCCACGGGGTCGCAGAGAGTTGGACAGGACTGAGCAACTAAACTGAACTGAACTGAATTCAAATTCAAATGACCATTGTATCTATAACTGTGGGCAAGAATCCCTTAGAAGAAATGGAGGAGTCCTCATCATAAACAAAAGAGTCTGAAATGCAGTTTTGGGTGCAATCTTAAAAAATGACAGAATGATCTTTTTCCAAAGCAAACAATTCATCATCAGAATAATCCAAGTATATGCCCCAACCACTAATGTCAAAGAAGCTGAAGTTGAACAGTTCTATGAAGACCTATAAGACCTTCTAAGACTAACACCAAAAAAGATATCCTTTTAATTACAGGGGATTGGAATGCAAAAGTAGAAGTCAAGAGATACCTGGACTAACAGGAGAGTTTGCCTTGGAGTACAAAATAAAGTGGGATAGAAGCTAACAGTGTTTTGTCAAGAGAATACACTGGTCATAGCAAACACCCTTTTCCAACAACACAAGAGACAACTCTTCACGTGGACATCAGCAGATGGTAAATATTGAAACCAGATTGATTATATTCTTTGCAGTCAAAGATGGAGAAGGTCTATACAGTCTGCAAAAACAAGACTCAGAGCTGACTGTGGCTCAGATCATGAACAACTTATTGCAAAACTCATGCTTGAATTGAAGAAAGTAGGGGAAAACCACTAGACCATTCAGGTATGACCTAAATCAAATCCCTTATGATTACACAGTGGAGGTGATGAGTAGATTCAAGGGATTAGATCTGGTAGACAGAGTTCCTGAAGAATTATAGACAGAGGTTCATATATTGTACAGGAGGCAGTGACCAAAACCATCACAAAGAAAAAGAAATGAAAGAAGCTGGTTGTGTGAGGAGGCTTGACACATAGCAGAGGAAAGAAGAGAAGCAGAGTGCAAGGGATAAAGGGAAAGATATACCCAACTGAATGTAGAGTTCCAGAGAATAGCAAGGTGAGATAAGTCATTCTTAAATGCACAATGCAAAGAAGTAGAGCAAAACAATAGAATGGGAAAGACTAGACATTTCTTCCATAAAATTGGAGATATCAAGGGAACATTTTATGCAAAAATGGGCACGATAAAGAACAGAAACAGTAAGGCCCTAACCGAAGCAGAAAAGATAAAAAGAGTGTCAAGAATACACAGAAGAAATATATTAAAAAGGTCTTAATCACCCAGATAACCAGGATGATGTGGTCACTCACGTAGAATGTGACATCCCAGAGGCTGAAGTCAAGTGGACTTTAGGAATAATGACTATAAACAAGGCTAGTAGAGGTAATAGAATTCCAGCTATTTAAAATCCTAAAAGACGATGCTGATAAATCCTAAACTGATGATGCTGCACTCAATATGCCAGCAAATTTGGAAAGCTCAGCAGTGGCCACAGGACTGGAAAAGGTGTTTTCATTCCAATCCCAAAGAAGGGCAGTGCCAAAGAATATAAAAACTACCATACAATTGTGCTCATTTTGCATGCTAGTAAGATTATTCTCAAAATCCTTCAAGCTAAGCTTCAGTAATGGGTGAACAGAAAACTTCCAGATGTACAAGTTGGGCTTAGAAAAGGCAGAGGAACCAGAGATCATATTGCCAACAGATGTGGGAACATAGAAAAAGCAAGGGAATTTGAAAAACGTATCTACTTCTGTTTCACTGACTATGCTAGAGCCTTTGAATGTGTGGATCACAAAAAAAACTGTGGAAAATTCTGAAAGAGATGGGAGTATCAGACCGCCTTACCTGCCTCCTGAGAAACCTGTATGCCAGTCAAGAAGCTACAATTAGAACTGGACATGGAACAATGGATTGGTTCAAAATTGGGAAAGGAGTACAACAAGGCTATATATAATCACCCTGTTTATTTAACTTATATGGAGAATACATCATGCGAAATGTCAGGTCAGATGAATCACAAACTGGAATCAAGATCTTGGGGAGAAATATCAATAACCTTAGATATGCAGATGACACCACTTAAATGGCAGAAAGCGAAGAGGAACTTAAGAGTCCTTGATGAGGGTGAAAGAGGAGAGTGAAAAAGCTGGCTTAAAACTCAACATTCAAAAAATGAAGATCATGGCATCTGGTCCCATCACGTCATGCAGAATAGATATGGAAAAAGTGGAAACAGTGACAGATTTTATTTTATTGGGCTCCAAAATCACTGCAGACAGTGACTGCAGCCATGAAATTAAAAGATGCTTGCTCCTTGGAAGAAAAGCTATGACAAACCTAGACAGCATATTAAAAAGCAAAGACATCATTTAGCCAACAGGTCTGTGTAGTCAAAGCTATGGTTTTTCCAGTAGCCATTTTTGGATATGAGAGTTGGACCATAAAGGAGGCAGAGTGCTGACGAACTGATGCCTTTGAATTTTTGTGCTGGAGAAGATTCTTGAGAGTCTCTTGATCTGGAAGGAGATTAATCCAGTCAATCCTAAAGGAAATCAACCCTAAATATTTATTTGAAGGAATGATGCTGAAGCTGAAGCCCCAATACTTTGTCCAGCTGATGTGAAGAACCAACTCATTGGGAAAGATCCTGATGGCTGGGAAAGACTGAAGGTAAAAGGAGAAGAGGGTGGCAGAGGATTAGATGTTTGGATGGCATCACCTACTCAATGTACATAAGTTTGAGCAAATTCTGGGAGATAATAAAAGACAGGGAAGCCTGGCACCCTGCAGTCTATAGGACTGCAGTGTGAGACAGGACTTAATGACTGAACAACAAATATATTTTGCAGAGTTTCCTAAACTCATTATGTTTAACCCATCTAACATTAGGCAATATCTTCAAATTGATAGGTACCTTTCCTGTAGCAGTTTTGCTTTTGAACCTTCCCTGTACACAAAACAGTTGTTGTAGATCACATCTTATAAAATCTATGTAGTTGTGTAAAAGGGCTTCCCCAGTGGCTCAGCAGTAAAGAATCACCAATGCAGGAGACCCAGATCTGATCCCTGGCTTGAGAAAATCCCCTGTTGAGGGGAATGGCTCCTCACTCCAGTATTCTTGCCTGGATAATTCTATGGCCAGAGAAGCCTGGCAGGCTACAGGCCATGGGGTCACAAAAGAGCTGGACATAACTCAGCGACTAAACAAGAGTTGTATAAAACAGAAAGTATACAATATTCAGTCGTGCATTTTTCCTTCATTTAACACTTATTAATAACTTGCTGAATTAATGTTCCTTGATACAGTTTAGGAAAAAGTACTGTAGGAATTAGTCAGCTCTTTGTTTAGTTTGCTTTTCAACTTTTACCTCCTAAAGCTAACTTAACCATTGTTACATGTTTTTTAGAATTGATGACTTGGGCAGTAATTTAGGATTAAGGACTACTGGCAGAAAATAATAATTTCTCCAAAGTCTAATACCCCCTTTAGGAAGATTCAGTTAAGCATCATCTGTTGGTGAAGTATCTCAGAAGAGCTACCATAGTATAGAAATCAGATCAGATCAGTTGCTCAGTCATGTCCGACTCTTTGCGACCCCATGAATCGCAGCACGTCAGGCCTCCCTGTCCATCACCAACTCCCGGGGTTCACTCAGACTCACGTCCATCAAGTCAGTGATGCCATCCAGCCATCTCATCCTCTGTCGTCCCCTTCTCCTCTTGCCCCCAATCCCTCCCAGCATCAGAGTCCTTTCCAATGAGTCAACTCTTCGCATGAGGTGGCCAAAGTACTGGAGTTTCAGCTTTAGCATCATTCCTTCCAAAGAAATCCCAGGGCTGATCTCCTTCAGAATGGACTGGTTGGATCTCCTTGCAGTCCAAGGGACTCTCAAGAGTCTTCTCCAACACCACAGTTCAAAAGCATCAATTCTTTGGCTCTCAGCCTTCTTCACAGTCCAACTCTCACATCCATACGTGACCACAGGAAAACCATAGCCTTGACTAGACAGACCTTTGTTGGCAAAGTAATGTCTCTGCTTTTGAATATGCGCTCTAGGTTGGTCATAACTTTCCTTCCAACGAGTAAGCGTCTTTTAATTTCATGGCTGCAGTCACCATCTGCAGTGATTTTGGAGCCCCCAAAAATAAAGTCTGACACTGTTTCCACTGTTTCCCCATCTATTTCCCATGAAGTGATGGGACCAGATGCCATGATTTTCGTTTTCTGGATGTTGAGCTTTAAGCCAACTTTTTCACTCTCCTCTTTCACCTTCATCAAGAGGTTTTTTAGTTCCTCTTCACTTTCTGCCATAAGGGTGGTTTCATCTGCATATCTGAGGTTATTGATATTTCTCCCGGCAATCCTGATTCCAGCTTGTGTTTCTTCCAGTCCAGCGTTTCTCATGATGTACTCTGCATAGAAGTTAAATAAGCAGGGTGACAGTATACAGCCTTGATGAACTCCTTTTCCTATTTGGAACCAGTCTGTTGTTCCATGTTCAGTTCTAACTGTTGCTTCCTGACCTGCATACAAATTTCTCAAGAGGCAGATCAGGTGGTCTGGTATTCCCATCTCTTTCAGAATTTTCCACAGTTGATTGTGATCCACACAGTCAAAGGTTTTGGCATAGTCAATAAAGCAGAAATAGATGCTTTTCTGGAACTCTCTTGCTTTTTCCATGATCCAGCGGATGTTGGCAATTTGATCTCTGGTTCCTCTGCCTTTTCTAAAACCAGCTTGAACATCAGGAAGTTCACGGTTCACATATTGCTGAAGCCTGGCTTGGAGAATTTTGAGCATTACTTTACTAGCGTGTGAGATGAGTGCAATTGTGTGGTAGTTTGAGCATTCTTTGGCATTGCCTTTCTTTGGGACCAAAGTATAGAAATAATACAAAGTAAAAAACCAAATTTTCATGGTTTTCATGTCACACATCTTACTGGAGAGAATTAATTAATTTCTCCCATGTCCAGTTTTTCTAAAAATTCCAGTTTGAATTTTGAAAATTTCAAAATTCAGGGATTTTAAAAGTAATGCATGTATGTATATTGGGGGAGGATTAAGGAAAATAATAAGAATTGAGTTATTTGAATTGTGTTACTTTTACATTGAAATTAATTACATTCAGGACAAAACTTATTGTATAATATCATAATTCAATTACAAAGATTGCATCATAGGATATGTAAGATGAGAACAGCCCAGAAAATAAGAAGATTCTACCTATTTTCCTATTATAAACTCTAAATGAATCTCTAACCCTTCGTGCACTGACATGAATAATATGAAATCAAAGCAATGTGAAGAGGAAGGCATTGTGATATGATGGCATCCTTACAGAATTTACTGTCTTATGAAAACAATCACTCTGGGGTTGATTTTGAGTGGTAAAGCCAGCATTTATTGTTGGAAATGAGAGTTACTGAATACAAAAATAGGTTGTAGACTTAGGTAATAAGTTTTGTTCATTAAACTGTTTGCCATTAAGATATCAGAATGTTATTTTTTCTTATAAATATCATTTCATCTTAAAACTAATAGTTTTTCCTGTGTTGACCTATATTTTACTGCATAAGAAAGTCATTAATTTCCACATTTGAACATTTTGAATTGAGTATACAGAGAAACCACAAGAATGGATAATCACAGAATGACATATTTTGCTACCAATCATCTTAAAGTCTTGTCTGACTTCTCCACCTAAAATCTATTTCAAACAATCTGTGAGGTTACACTCAACAAATTTCCTGTGTATTTCACAAAGGAATATTGAAATGTCCAGTGACATGGTTCTGGAATATTCTGACGTCAGTTTAGGACTGAATACTACTAGCAGTTTTCCTTCTGCTTACACCGTTCAGAGTACTGAGGTGGGTGAGCATGGCAGATTGCTGGGAAGGTTGACAGAGTCAAGACAGGATCTCTCAAGGTACAGCTGAAACTAAGGTGTTTGTCAGATGGTTCACTGACAAGACAAACAAAATGTGGGCTAGAGTGTGACATATGGTGACTGCCTTTCTTGACATGTAAATAAATGTCATGGTCCCTAAGAACTGTTTTATATATTGAGTCACATTCATTTCCCATGATGCCACTGCTTGACACTTTATTAATAATATGATAAAGCTACCGAAAGTAGTTTGAGATTCAGTTTCTGACCACAACCAACATAAAATCTAGCTAAACATATACCTACTAGGTAAATGAATTATCAAAGTACATGAATTTACATAAATTAAAAGAATAAAGTATAGAGAAACGTAACGAAATAGTCATGTGGGTATGCTGAATATGAAGCAAGAAGAATTTGATAATGTGAACAGCAAAGAGAAACTGAAGAATTTCCATCTGCAATTGCAGAGAAGAAAAAATGCAAGACTAAGAAATGAAGAATGCTATCACTGATCAGTGAACAGGAACAACACAATAGTTTGAAAATCACAACAATGGAAGTAGAAATAATTCCCTTTGAATATGACAAATTTAAGGTAAAGCTAATGTGCCATTATCTTCTATACAAAGTCATAGAATTAGAAGAAAATATGGAAAGTGCTATAAATTCCCTAATAGAGTGCATGGTTACGAAAGGAGAAGACAGAAAAGGTCATGAGGTCATGAAATGGTTAGTGGGTTATCTTTTAACAGATTTGAAATATATGACAAGGATCTTTAAATCAGTGTTTGAAAGTAAAATATAAAATAAAAGAAAGTATATATGCAAGTTAATTATGGAAAAATTTTTTCTTGGATTATCATGGAATCAATTTTTATCAGCCACATACATACATGAAATCAGTTTCATTATTTCTATGTGACATTTTGGAATAAAAATGTATATTATTCAGCTTATATATGTTTCCTGTTTATGAAATATGTATCCAATGGACTTTAAGCCATTTCAAAAACTATAAACAATCCCCCAAAGGCTAATAATTGCACTTTGTGCATGCTAAGTCACTTCACTCCTGTCCAACCCCATGGACTATAGCCCACCAGGCTCCTCCACAATGGGATTCTCCAGGCAAGAATACTGGAGTTGGTCACCATTTCCTTCTCCAGGGGATCTTCCTGACCCAGCGATTGGAGTTATTTTTAAAAATATGCAGTAGAATCTAAAGGATCAAAGGTGGAATGATTAACTAAGCTTAGAGCACCCTAAAGCCACTACTTTAAAGGTGAAAATACATTTGAATAAATAAGTTCCAGTGTGATAATTCAAAAAATTATTTATTTACTTACTATTTCCACCTTTTATTTTTAAAGCAGAAAAAAAAGGAAAACAACTTTTGCTCTCTGATTCAAATCCTTTTTGAAATGAGATAGGACAATAACTAAGTTTAATTTTTAAACTGTATCTTTTGGGGGGCAATTCTGTGCGTTAATTCCTAAGATAAGAGTGTGCCTTCAACTCTTTTACTTTATATTCCTTTTTCTCCTGACTTTCCTTAGCTTTACATGGTCAAGATCTGGTTTTCTCTCCAAGTAGCCTGAGAGAATTAAATTCTGTCATGGTTCACAGAATCAGAAAGCTAACTTCAAAATCTTGTTATCCTAAACAGATTGCATACAGGTTAGGAACTTTAAACATAATAATCAGCAATGTGTTTTCAATTCCAGAGGGTCTGCAATGAGGTCTGCAGTCAATGATACAGTCTTGTCTAGTCTGCCGCTATGGGTAATGGTGCAGAAAAAAACAATATATGATGCATGACAGATTAAGATTGAAGACTGAGAAATAGAACAGACTGAGCACTTTATTCACAAAGCAACTGAGCTACAGTAATCAATTTACCTATGACCAAGTGAGTGTTGGAGGGGGAAATTCCAGGGAAGGTTACAGTCTCATCTAGGGAACTATAGGATCCTACTGACAAATACAGTACGAAAACAGGAGAATGCCTATCACTGCCAGCCAGGAGGATCTAGATTTCTTCATCAGCAGGCGCCTGGTCCCCTGTAATAAAGAAGGCTTTCTTTAAGCATTAGAAAAAAAACATTTACTTCATCCAGTGTCAGATTGCAATAATGTTCATTTCCAGACACTATGGGATTTGTGTTTAAATATGCTCTCCCAACGTGGAACCTTAGCTAAAGCATAGGGTCTGTTTAGTTCATGCTTCTCCCTGAAAAAGTTCAACATGATATCCACTACCTTCACATTCCCATGATGAAGGAAACTAAAAAAAAAAAAAAAAGATTGTCAACTTTCTTATTCTTATCAAGTTTCCAAGCCATTTTTAGAAACCTAGGCTGGAGGGTGTAAAAAAGGTATGCAAATATTGCTCCAGTTTAAGAACTTAAACTCTAAAACTATGACAAAGTTATTAGAGTCCTTACAGTGTATAGAGCGGTCTTCAACATTCCAAAATCTCTGAAGAACAGACATTAATTTTCTTAAGGGGGAAAGGGAGGAAGAGATTGTGGGAAATCTACACTCTTTTAGCAAAGTCTCCTGTTTATTAAACAGTTTGACGACATTAGAAAAGTACTTTGAATTATAAAAGTGATTTTTAAATTGAATTGTCTTCACTGTGGTTTATAACTAATATATGAAGTTAACCATGATAAACTCATCAAGAAAATTAGAATAAATTTTACAGACAAGAATGAAAGAATATTTCTGCATTAGATAAAATACTAGTTATCACAATACAGATATGTGGATATCTGTAAACTAAAACACAGGGCTTAAAATGGAGTAAGACCAGTGGATAATTATGACATATCTCCATCCATAAGTGTTTATAACATATTCATAAAAACCTACTCTCTTAGGTCCTGGAGAAAACAAGACACATAAGTTTCTAATGACATTGTCTTTGCTTCTCTCTCACTCCTTCACCTCATAACCACTTCTAGAAATTATAATCTTACATGAGAGAGATTTTGATACATAAGCAGGCATATTCAGTAAAATATGATAAGTTTTATAACAAAAATATGAATAAGGTTCTTTTACATAAGGAATTAGGAGTCTCCCAGGAGATTTCATTTGACTTAAATCATAAAGTCTAGCAAAGAACCAAAGGATGAAAGATCAGTTGAGCAATTTGGGCTATTTAAGCTAGGGAAATTTCAATTTACAAAATTAATGTCCATGAGGATCAGTTTCACTGCATGGCAAGTAATCATTTAAAATTTTGGTATAATGTTAAGCCAGTATCCTGAATGCTCACAATATAAGAGACTCTGAAGGAATATTCAGTTTTCAATGGCTAGCAGTGAGTACTGGAGAGAGGGAAAGAAATATAAGACTTTCTTTCCTCTAACCTTGAGTTATCATTTCACTTAAAACACAGTTGATAAACTAAATATCAATCCATGGAATGCTACTCATAAAACTGGTAAGATATGACTTTTATGTACTCCATTTGGGATCCTTGTAATCTCAAATCTTGAACACTAATAGCTTATAATCACATTAGTTTGATTAGCTAATAGTTATTGATAGGCTCCTGGCCCAAAATTGTTGCTCTGTGGTTTTTAATATCACATTGACATACATACAAAAATGAATGACTATTTCATTTAACATTATCTTTAGACATACACTTGATAGAAAATACAGCAACAAATTTATTTATTTTTAATTTTATTTTATTTTTAAACTTTACAATATTGTATTGGTTTTGCCAAATATCGAAATGAATCAGCAACAAATTTAAATGGATATGAACAAAGTAATCTTAAATTTGAATCACTGAGCAGCTGGAGAAAAATATTTTACAGGAAACTCACTCAATTCTGCAAACTACACATACAAACTAGTGCAATTCTTTACTGAATCGTCCCTCTCTATTTATCATCCTAGGAAAAGGAGTATGTCAAGGCTGTATATTGTCACCCTGTTTATTTAACTTATATGCAGAGTACATCATGAGAAACACTGGACTGGAAGAAACACAAGCTGGAATCAAGATTGCTGGGAAAAAATATCAATAACCTCAGATATGCAGATGACACCACCCTTATGGCAGAAAGTGAAGAGGAACTCAAAAGCCTCTTGATGAAAGTGAAAGTGGAGAGTGAAAAAGTTGGCTTAAAGCCCAACATTCAGAAAACGAAGATCATGGCATCTGGTCCCATCACTTTCTGGGAAATAGATAGGGAAACAGTGGAAACAGTGTCAGACTTTATTTTGGGGGGCTCCAAAATCACTGCAGATGGTGACTGCAGCCATGAAATTAAAAGACGCTTACTCCTTGGAAGGAAAGTTATGACCAACCTAGATAGCATATTCAAAAGCAGAGACATTACTTTGCCAACAAAGGTCCGTCTAGTCAAGGCTATGGTTTTTCCTGTGGTCATGTATGGATGTGAGAGTTGGACTGTGAAGAAGGCTGAGCGCCAAAGAATTGATGCTTTTGAACTGTGGTGTTGGAGAAGACTCTTGAGAATCCCTTGGACTGCAAGGAGATCCAACCAGTCCATTCTGAAGGAGATCACCCCTGGGATTTCTTTGGAAGGAATGATGCTAAAGCTGAAACTCCAGTACTTTGGCCACCTCACGCGAAGAGTTGACTCATTGGAAAAGACTCTGATGCTGGGAGGGATTGGGGGCAAGAGGAGAAGGGGATGACAGAGGATGAGATGGCTGGATGGCATCACTGATTCGATGGATGTGAGTCTGAGTGAACTCCGGGAGTTGGTGATGGACAGGGAGGCCTGGCGTGCTGTGATTCATGAGGTCGCAAAGAGTCGGACATGACTGAGTGACTGATCTGATCTGATTTATCATCCTACCCTGATTTAACATCTCTTTTATTATTCCTTTCTCCTTATTCCTTAGCAATTTATCCTGCATAGTTTCTATTTATCCTAAGGCTATTAAAGTACAAAATATATTTCTCAGTGAACCTTTGAACATTAGCAAACAGTTAAGATAAATTCTAGGGTAAATTCAACTTCACATTAGATGGTGTGAAGCTGTAAGAGAAATTTCAGAGAAAACAACTTTTCACTCTAAAAGATTATAGACAATTTCTCACATGCAAATAGACTAAGAAGAAAAAACACAAGAGTATCCATACCTATAAAATAAATGTACTAGACTAGAAGACCTTAATCTTGAGGGATCTGTACATTTGGTAAAGTAAATATGACATATTTTACAGTTTTAAGGAGTAAATTTTACATTATAGATTCATTTAAAATGTCACAGTACTTACTCATTCAAGTGATGTCGTTCTTTGAGGATTCATTAATCTTTCCAGTCACATGGATCTATTTTACAAGGGTTTTCTAAATTCAAATACCACATCACAGTTACTAAATAGAACTTTATTTTAAAAAGTCAAGCCCTTCTAAACGGTGTGAAATCTGTCCCTCTATAAAACAAGGGGAACATTCACAAATAATATGTAAATATATGAATCATAACTATGTCACAATATGAATGCATTATTTTTTTTAAAATTAAAGTCAACTGAAGAACATATTAAAATACTATGAGAAGTGGGACAAAAATAGTTCATATATTATATATGTGTATGTATATATATATATATATATAAAACACATCCTTTCCCTATTATTTTCATATTATTTTTCAAACTAAGACTTAAATTCCTCATAGGTTGGAATTACTGCTCTCAGGGACTACTATGTTCTCCTCTGTACATAGGATTAGAAAAATATCAGGAACATAGGAGATTCTCTGTAAATGTCATTTATTTGGAGTGTAGCTTATATGTCACTGTTAGTTGCCTTAATTATGGCACTGTATAAAACATTTAAAATGAATATACCTTCATTTAAACCTTATTTTCCATGTATTTTGACCTATTATGAACAATACCATTCAGAAAGAGTTAAGAAACATATTGGATCTGAGCCATTTAGGGAATATAACATCTATTTTTAGTTTGATTCAAATTTTAGTTATTCAGATTGTTGTTTTGGCTTTCACTAGATACAGCCTGAAAGGTTAGTTCTGAATAAAAACTATTCCTGGAAATTATGATTTTTCACTTCAAAACCAGCAGAGGTATTTTCTGATAACCTATGTTTCAGATAAGTTATGCAGCTATCTTTTTATGAGAACTGTAAATCAGGTTAAAAGATAAGTTGTAAATGCTGCTTAGAGATACGCTTATAAATAGTTATTTTATAATATTAATTAGTTTACAGTGACTGAAATGATATTTGCAGTTGAGGGTATAGATGTACTTTTCTTATATGAAAAGAAACAATAAATACGTAATTATTGTTGTCATTTTGTCACTAAGTCCTGTCTGACTGTTTTATGATCCTATGGACTGTAGACCAACAGGCTCCTCTCTCCATGGGATTTTCCAGGCAAGAATACTGGAGTGAGTTGCCATTTCCTTCTCCAGGGGATCTTCCTGACCCAGGAATCCAACCCATGTCTCCCACATTGCAGGCAGATTCTTTACCACTGAGTCGCCAGTGGTCCTCCCTTTTTAAGCAGTACAACCTTAAAAAGGATTATGAAATTTAACTCCAAGTTCCCTCAAAGTCCACATCCAAGCAGGTGTGTAAAGATAAATTCCAAGAGCTTTATATTTGAACTTCTGGGTCTGGTACTCAAAGAAAACTAATTATCTTTCTGTTTAAAATTTCAATGACTTTTCTGAAGAAGATTTAAGCCCAACATCATAATAGCAGATTGGCATGTTTACAAATTAGTGTTTGGGGGCTGAAAATAAATTAGAAGGTATGGATAGAGGCATCTATTCCTAACACTCCGATTTGCTCCACAAATTTTTTTTTTTTTTTTTTGCTTAGAAGTCAAGAGATCTAGCAGCAAGTTCAAATCTAACATGTAAATGCCATGTGACTGCTTCAAAGTCTTTTAAACTATCTATGCCCTAGTTTTCTCATCTTTGTAAACAGAGGGTTTTGAAGAATGATTATCTGTATATTAGACGCCCGTGGAATCAAATGGCGTTCACCAGTGGATGAGCGCCCAGAGGGAGGGAGGCAGGAGCGCGTCTCTTGAGAGGTCACAGAGCCTGCTGCGCCCACTCCCCCAGGCACTCAGGAGCAGAGGAGGCTGAGCCGGTGCAGCGTGTCATGGAGGCACGAGGCGGACAGAGCCGGGGGACAGGGGGAGCAGTGAGAACATCTGGAGGAACCGGCCTGTGGGAGTTAGGAAAAACACAACCTCCACTGTGTTCCCCTCGCGGCTGCCAAGGGTCTGGAGAGTCTCAACTATCGTCTATAATCAGGACCATGGAGGGGAGGAAGTACAGAAGAGAGATAAATACAGGGAGCCCAGCTACGGAAGAGGCCTGAAGGAAGGGAGGCCAAGGAAGGTGAAAAAGGAAAGAAGTCGTGTTTGTAGGTCCACTTCGTCATCTGCAAGGTGACAGGAGGGAACAAAAGAAAGAAGAGTGAAAGTCAAGTCTATGGGACTTGAGGAAGGGCAGGCAGACCACGCAGAGCATTTTAGGGAGCTGCACTTCAAAGGGAAGGAGAGCAGCTGTTGAGCAAGGGCTGTGATGGAAGCTATTAGTATCATATGAATTCAAAGAAAATAAAAGATTAATAGCAGCTGATATCTACACAGAATCTTCACATTTGGCCAAGTACTAGTAATTTGTTATAATTCAAATATTTGATAGATATTAGATGAGAATTTCAAACTGAAAAAGAAGTTAAATTAGAAAGTTGGGAGAAAGTATCTGAGTCATACTGTGAATGTCACAGTAAGTGTATTAGATCCCAGACAAAGAATTTATTTCCTTTAGGAATAAACAATGAAGACAGAGAAATTGCAATGTGATTAAAGAAACTGCTATGAAAGCCATCTAAATGAAAATACAAGTGAGACTGAAATTTTTATTAGAAAGGAGGAAGACAATTTATGGCAAGGGGTTGATGTACTGTATTTGCAGACAAATATCATCTGCGTTGGAGCCAGAAAATAATAAATGTTTGTTGACTTATCAATAAAGTTTAATATTTTATTGCACATAATTTGACATGGCTCCCATTCTGTGTCCTTTCTAAAGTCACAAACAGACATAATCTTGTTTCTACCGAAACCCAGAGGCTTACCACAGATGTGCAGTGCCAGTGAGCAGGCACTAGAAGGCAGAAATTGAGCTAAACATCCTGAATAGTAGAGGAAAAAATACAGTATTCATAGGCAATTGGCATACAGAGGCCAAGACCAAAGAATGCCCTGAATGCCAAAAGATAGGGAGCAGTCTATGGATATTATATCAACAATAGTAGGTCCCTGGGCTATGTAGGTAGAATAAGAAAAAGGTATGGTATGAGATAGACAAGACCCTACTCCCATAAAGGAATATACATCTAGGAAAATATACGAATATCAGAAAATGTTTGATTAGCAAGGACAAGGCAGAATCGCAATGATGAGAACTGTGCAAATGTCAGAGTTGGACAAGCAATAGAGATTTATGCACAGTCTAGCAGAAATGAGCTAAAACTATTTTGACTTCTCTTTTTAAGCTAGAACTTCCCCTCTGACATAAGGTGAGCTGAGCTTACAGGCTGCAATTAACTGGTACTAGCTGTGAAAAAAGTGAGTCAAAAATTCTAGGAACTAGACAGGTCCTGACAAACTGAATTTTGAATTTTCACAAATGATTCTTTGGAAGTATAAGAAATACAGGCCATCTTTTACAGTAGGAAAAATACAGTATTATCAATGCAAAGTGCTTTATGATTTCAGTTGCTTTTTGGAGGTAGGCGATAGCCAGTGAAAATCAGGGTTAAAATAGACTTGCTAACACATTAAGACTACAAACCAAAGAAATATAAGATTTTTTTTGTTAAAGTATGTTGCTGATATCACCAGACCAGATACCTGGATGCTTTTGTACACAATATGGTACAAATGAGTTCTCACTGTGGGAAGTACCCATGTGCTTATAAATCAAAATAATCAAGGAAGGACTCTCAGGAATTTAGTGGACACAATTCAACAGCAGCAGCAGCTGTGAGGAAAAAAAAAAAAAAAATCAGGACCCTGATCAGTGCCAACAAAGCCTTGTGATGAAAGTGGTTGGTCAGTGGAGTGTACCTCCAAGTGGCAAATGGCCAGAAACAACACACTAAATTCAGTTAAGTTACAAAGGGATACTACTGAGATAACTCCAAATGACAGCTGGCTTTTCTATGAATACTTTGGAGGATTTAGGGGTCAGCAGCATGATAACTGGGAGAAGCCAATGGTACCCCACTCTAGTACTGTTGCCTGGAAAATCCCATGGATGGAGGAGCCTGGTAGGCTGCAGTCCATGGGGTCGCTAAGAGTCGGACACGACTGAGCAACTTCACTTTCCCTTTCCACTTTCATGCATTGGAGAAGGAAATGGCAACCCACTCCAGTGTTCTTGCCTGGAGAATCCCATAGACGGAGAAGCCTAGTAGGCTGCCGTCTCTGGGGTCGCACAGAGTTGGACACGACTGAAGCGACTTAGCAGCAGCAGCAGCAGCAGCATGATAACTTTAGGCTACTACAGTAAACATGGGGAAAAATATTCAGCACCTTGGTGACTTTTCCATCTGGTAACTCTACACACAGTGGCCTCATAGACACTTAAAGTTCAGCTCTAATGTGAAAACCACAAACTCTGGCAGAAGCTGGAGATAATGGTGGAGCAAAGAGGAGGCACCCGGCAATGGGACAAGGGAGGAGGCTGAAAGCAGATGCAATGGTAGTGGTATGTTAAGAATCTTAAGCTATATCTTGGGCTCATGGTTTTAAGGTTTTTGTGCTTCATAACTTATATGTTTCATGTGTTAATTTTTTGCATGTTTCAAATAATAAATTTGAAAATAAAAGAAATAGAAAGGAGTTGAAAAGTGAGCATGTGGACTTAAGAGTTAATGAAAAGCAAAAGCAAAGGAAATAATTAAATGTAAACATGATCCTGTTTTCCCAAAATAGCCTCAATTTCCACTTATTATCTCAGTGTAACTATTAATAAAGTAAGAGTGCCCTCATTCACTCTCAAAATTGTCCAGTTTTTAATGTTTATTCCACAAGATTTCTGCCCCGTGGAACAGAACTACGACCATGACAGATTTCACTCTCATGATTAGGCTGTGTTTTATGGCATAGTTGCCTTTATTAAAAAAAAAAAAGACTATCTGGGATGGACCACCTTAAACAAGTGAGCCCTTAAAAGGGACAGGCCTCTTTTTGAAGAAAGAGATTTGAAGTATCGGAGATATACTACAAGGGAGATTTTTTCATTCTGTGTTAGGACAGGAGGAGTCATGTGCAAGGAATGCAGTCAGCCTCTAGGATTTGAGAATGGCTCCTGGCTGACAGCCAATAGGGTAGGGGGACCATAGTCCCATAACCACAAGGAACTGAATTCTGTCACAACCACGTTACCTTGGAAGAGAACCCTGACCTCCAAATGAGACTATAGCACTAGCCAACACCTTTATTTCAGCCTTGTAAGATCTGGGATATCTGGGATATACTGGGCCCAGATTTCTGAGCTACAAAACTGTGAGCTCACAAAGCAGCTAGGTCTGTTGTATCTGTTACAAGGCGATTGACCACAAATGTGGTTAACCTAGAAATACTTGAATATTCAAATTTTAGTTTCAAACTGTATGGTATGAAAAAAGAAGTAGCAGAAAAAGAAATTTTAAGTCAAAAAAGGCACAGATTTCAAAATTAGAATCAATCAAGTTGCTAAGGGCTACATTAATGATCCTGACAAAATATAGAGATATTTAAGAAACAAAGGTTTTTCTGAGAACTACAAACTCTTAGGCTGAGCTGATGCCAAACAGCCACCAGTGTTTTACTTGCAAAATTGGACATTTCAAGTTTGTGGTTTGTGTGTCTAGCAAGAAATATTTCCACTTGATCATGGAAAAATTCTAAGTCAGTCATACATCTAATCTCTAGTAACTTGAAAAAAAAATAAAATGTACTTATAACAGTATATAGTATAGTATGTTACCAAGTTCATGTTATTAAATATGGTTATATTCATATTTGTGTTTATGCTTTTAACTTGAAGGATATAACTAAGACATAAAAGGATGTAATCCCTTATTTAAAAAAAGAACCTAAAATTATACTCCTACTATTTAAATGCTTCTGTAAGTGTGCTCTAATAGTTGTATGAGGAAGACAGTCATCTAAAAGTAAAAATAAAATACTATTTGATAAATACTTCTAGAGAGATATAATCCCAGTATCAGAGGAATAAAAACAACGGAAGTAATGACTAAATTTATCTTTAGAACTCCAGGAATCTTATGAGGAACAGGTGAATTTGGAGCTGCACCTTTAAGCACTATATATAGCACCTGTTGCGGAGAAGGCAATGGCACCCACTCCAGTACTCTTGCCTGGAAAGTCCCATGGGCAGAGGAGCCTGGTAGGCTGCAGTCCATGGAGTCGCTAGAGTCGGACAGGACTGAGCAACTTCACTTTCACTTTTCACTTTCATGCATTGGAGAAGGAAATGGCAACCCACTCCAGTATTCTTGCCTGGAGAATCCCAGGGACGGAGAGCCTGGTGGGCTGCCGTCTATGGGGTCGCACAGAGTCAGATACGACTGAAGCGACTTAGCAGCAGCATAGCACCTGTTAAGTGTTATAAACATTCAACTCACTGAAAATCTTATGCTCCTTGAATGTGCTAAGTCATTCACGAATCCTTGCTTTGGCACAATTTTTTTCTACATTTCCTATTAATATTTCCTATCTTCTTAGTTTTTCAAATTTCTTCTAACCCATGAAAAGTTATAGTTTTCAAAGAACTAATATATCTCAAACTCTTCTGGAAGCCTGCAGCTTTCCCATCAAGAGTTAATGTCTCTTCTTAAAACCGAGCAGCACTTTGTGACTGCCTCAACCAATGGACTATGGCGCAGGCAACACAATGTGAAATCCAAGGCTATATTAGAAAAATGCTATGTACTTCCACCCTGTTTACTTGGGACCTTAGATCTTAGGACCCACCTACCATGTTATGAGGAAGTTCAAGCAGCCTGTGAAGAGGTTCCTATATAGAAGACCCTGGGTTGAAAGTAAAATCGCTCAGTCATGTCCAACTCTTTGTGACTCCATGGACTATACAGTCATGGAATTCTCCAGGCAAAAATATTAGAGTGGGTAGCCGTTCCCTTCTCTAGGGGATCTTTCCAACCCAGAGATCAAACCCAGGTCTCCCACACTGCAGATGGATTCTTTACCAGCTGAGCCACCAGAGAAGCTCATAGAAGGCCCCAAGGCCCTTTCAGATCAACAGCCAGCACCAACGAGCCAGACAGTGAGTGAGTACCTTGAAAGCTGGTCCTTTAATCACTATTTGACCTGTCCCAATAAAGCAGCCATTGTTGGTTCCTACGAAGCACTGCACAGAATACAGTTCACTGAGTAAAATAAACATTGTTTTAAGCCACTAAATTTGGGGGCTCTCTTATACTAATAAATACTTGGAACATTATCCTTAAAGATGCAGCTCAGAATTTACCTGATCTTTTCCCACCATGCTTCCCACACTGTGGCAGCGATCCAGTTTATATATTCCTGCAGAAAAAATAATTTACTGAAGTATATTTGATTAACAGTGTTGTCTTAGTTTCAGGTATACAGCAAAGCGATTCAGCTACATATATTAAATTATGGATTATCACAAGGTACTGAATACAGTTCCCTGTGCTGTATAGTAGGCCCTTGTTTATCTGTTTTATACATGTGTGTGTGCTAAGTTGCTTCAGTCATGTCCAACTCTTTGTGGACATGTATGGACTGTAGCCTGCCAGGCTCCTCTATCATAGTGTACATCTGTTAATTCCATGCTCCCAATTTACCCCCCTCTTGTCTTTCCCATTTGGTAAACATAGATTTGTTGTCTATGTCTGTGAGTCAGTTTCTATTTTGTAAATAAGTGCACTTGTATCACTTTTTTTAGATTCCACGTTTAAGTGATATAATATGATATTTATCTTTCTCTGTCTGGTTTACTTCACTTAGTATGATAATCTCTAGGGCCACTCATGTTGCTGCAACTCACCTTATTTCATTCTTTTTTATGGCTGAGTGTGTAGAAAAAAGGGAACCTTCCTCCACTGCTGGTGGGAATGTAAATTGGTGTGGCCACTAAGGAAAACAGTATGGAGGTTCCTTAACACACTAAAAATACAGTTGCCATGTGATCCAGAAATCCCAATCCTAAAACTATATCCAGAAAAGATGAAAACTCTAATTTGAAAATATATATGTACCCGATTGCCCATAGAACTACTATTGTCAGTAACCAGACATGGAAGCAACCCAAGTGCCCATCAACAGACGAATGAATAAAGAAATTGTGATACATACATACATACATACATACATACATATATATATATATATAGTTGTATACATATTCCGTTCAGTTCAGTTGCTCAATTCAGTTCAGTTCAGTTCAGTCACTCAGTCGTGTCCGACTCTTTGCAACCTCATGAATCACAGCACGCCAGGCCTCCCTATCCATCACCAACTCCCAGAGTTCACTCAGACTCACGTCCATCGAGTCAGTGATGCCATCCAGCCATCTCATCCTCTGTCGTCCCCTTCTCCTCCTGCCCCCAATCCCTCCCAGCATCAGAGTCTTTTCCAACGAGTTAACTCTTCGCATGAGGTGGCCAAAGTACTAGAGTTTCAGCTTTAGCATCATTCCTTCCAAAGAAATCCCAGGGCTGATCTCCTTCAGAATGGACTGGTTGGATCTCCTTGCAGTCCAAGGGACTCTCAAGAGTCTTCTCCAACACCACAGTTCAAAAGTATCAATTCTTCAGTGCTCAGCCTTCTTCACAGTCCAACTCTCACATCCATACATGACCACAGGAAAAACCATAGCCTTACTAGACGGACCTTTGTTGGCAAAGTAATGTCTCTGCTTTTGAATATGCTATCTAGGTTGGTCATAACTTTCCTTCCAAGGAGTAAGCGTCTTTTAATTTCATGGCTGCAGTCACCATCTGCAGTGATTTTGGAGCCCCCCAAAATAAAGTCTGACACTGTTTCCACTGTTTCCCCATCTATTTCCCATGAAGTGATGGGACGAGATGCCATGATCATCGTTTTCTGGATGTTGAGCTTTAAGCCAACTTTTTCACTCTCCACTTTCACTTTCATCAAGAGGCTTTTTAGTTCCTCTTCACTTTCTACCATAAGGGTGGTGTCATCTGCATATCTGAGGTTATTGATATTTCTCCTGGCAATCTTGATTCCAGCTTGTGCTTCTTCCAGTCCAGCGTTTCTCATGATGTACTCTGCATATAAGTTAAATAAACAGGGTGACAATATACAGCCTTGACGTACTCCTTTTCCTATTTGGAACCAGTCTGTTGTTCCATGTCCAGTTCTAACTGTTGCTTCCTGACCTGCATACAAATTTCTCAATTCTTTGTGACCCCATGGACTGCAGTGCACCAGGCTTTCCTGCCCATCACCAAGTCACGAACCTCTGGCCATAGTTCCTCATGCACTCTGTCTATCAGATCTAATCCCTTGAATCTATTTGTCACTTCAACTGTATAATTATAAGTGATTTGATTTGGGTCAAACCTGAGTGGTCTAGTGGTTTTCCCTACTTTCTTCAATTTAAGTCTGAATTTGGCAATAAGGAGTTCATGATCTGAGCCACAGTCAGCTCCTGCTCTTGTTTTTGCTGACTGTATAGAACTTCTCCATCTTTGGCTGCAAAGAATATCATCAATCTGATTTTTGTGTTGACCATCTAGTGATGTCCATGCGTAGAGTTGTCTCTTGTGTTGTTGGAAGAGGGTGTTTGCTATGACTGGTGTGTTTTCTTGGCAAAACTCTGTTAGCCTTTGTCCTACTTCATTTTGTACTCCAATGCCAAACTTTTGTACTCCAGGTATCTCTTGACTTCCTACTTTTGCATTCCAGTCCCCTATGATGAAAAGGACATCTTTTTTTGGTTGTTAGTTCTAGAAGATCTTGTCAAGGCTATGGTTTTTCCTGTGGTCATATATGGATGTGAGAGTTGGACTGTGAAGAAGGCTGAGCACCGAAGAATTGATGCTTTTGAACTGTGGTGTTGGAGAAGACTCTTGAGAGTCCCTTCGACTGCAAGGAGATCCAACCAGTCCAATCTGAAGGAGATCGGTCCTGGGTGTTCTTTGGAAGGAATGATGCTAAAGCTGAAACTCCAGTACTTTGGCCACCTCCTGCAAAGAGTTGACTCATTGGAAAAGACTCTGATGCTGGGAGGGATTGGGGGCAAGAGGAGAAGGGGACGACAGAGGATGAGATGGCTGGATGGCATCACTGACTCGATGGACATGAGTCTGAGTGAACTCCGGGAGTTGGTGATGGACAGGGAGGCCTGGCATGCTGCGATTCATGGGGTCGCAGAGTCGGACATGACTGAGCAACTGATCTGATCTGATCTGATCTGATTTAGAAGATCTTGTAGGTCTTCATAGAACCATTCAACTTCAGCTTCTTCAGCATTACTGGTTGGGGCATAGACTTGAATTACTGTAATTTTGAATGGTTTGCCTTGAAAATGAACAGAGATCATTTATTGTTTTTGAGATTGCACCCAAGTACTGCATTTCAGACTCTTTTGTGGAATATGAGGGCTACTCCATTTCTCCTAAGGGATTCTTGCCCATAGTAGTAGATATAATGGTCATCTGAATTAAATTCACCCATTCCAGTCCATTTGAGTTCACTGATTCCTAAAATGTTGATGTTCACTCTTGCCATCTCCTGTTTGACCACTTCCAATTTACCCATGAACAATCTACATATAGTTGTTGTTTAGTCGCTAAGTCATGTACGACTCTTTTGCAGCCCAATGGACTGTAGCCCACCAGATTTCTTCTGTCCATGGGATTTTCTAGGCAACAGTACTTGAGTGCATTGCCATTTCCTTCTCCAGGGGATATTCCTGACCCAGGGATCAAACCTATGTTTACTCCATTGACAGGTGGATTCTTTATCACTGAGTCACCAGGGAAGCCTATATACATATATATATATATATGTATACATTTTATATATATGCACAGAGTATATATATGCATATATATATATATTCTATATTCTTTATAACGTTAGAGTTCTAAGGTAAATTCACTTTTATTCCTCTCTCTTTGCTCTTCTTCCACTTGATTTATATCTCTTCTGCAGTTCTTATCACATGATATTTTATTTCTGCTTTTGAATAACTGTCTTCCTAATTTGAGACCCTCAAATAGCTTCAAATAGGAACTATTTCGTTATGTCTATCTGATGCCTGATCCAGTGAAAAGAACATATAAGGTATGTACTTAGTAAGAGCTTGTTGATCTTCTGAAATAAAGGCTGCATTAACAAAGAAATGAGAGAAAGGATCATGTGATTGTAGTGCTGAAATGGTCATTATTTTTGTTTGCCCAGAGGCTTTCCTGTGGGTCCTCCCTTATGTTTGTAGATTCCACTGCTTTAAACACACAAAACAAGGCTGCACGCTAAGTTGCTTCAGTAGTGTCAAGGCTGGTCCAGTTATAAACCAGTGTTCCTACCAACAGTCACAGGTCAGGGGATGAAAACTTGATCGAAGTTTACTGTTTTTCAGACTCTCTCCTGGCTACTTGAAATGACTGGAGACAGGACTGCTGAGAGATATTAAAGGCTAGTTATCTTAAGTGAGTTCTCTAGTCTATGGGTCAGCAAAACTACCCTGTAAAGGCTCATAAATAAATATTTTCAGCTTTGTAGGCAAAGCTCTCTGCAAACAACTCTGTCACTATAATCCCATCATTGTAGCACCAAAGTAACCACATGCGATACATAAATGAATGGGTGGAAGCATGTCTCTGTAAAACTTTATTTATGATCACTTAAATTTGATTTTCATATAATTCTTCTGTGTCACAAAGTAGTATTATCTTTAGTTTTCTAATTATTCAAAACTTAAGCAAAACAAAATCTTATTAGCCTGCAGGCAATGGTGTTTGGTGTTTGTACCATAATTTTCAGGCTACAGATCTAGAGAGAAGCTTTGCTAGATCCTGCAGCTGAGTCCCCCAAGCTACCTGCCCCCGCTCCAAGAGCTCCGGTTATGTGAGCACATTGCTCTGCTGCTGCTAAGTCTCTTCAGTCATATCCGACTCTGTGCAACCCCATAGATGGCAGCCCACCAGGCTCCTCCGTCCCTGGGATTCTCCAGGCAAGAACACTGGAGTGGGTTGCCATTTCCTTCTCCAGTGCATGAAAGTGAAAAGTGAAAGTGAAGTCACTCAGTCTTGTCCGATCCTCAGCGACCCCATGGACTGCAGCCTTCCAGGCTCCTCCGTCCATGGGATTTTCCAGGCAAGAGTACTGGAGTGGGGTGCCATTGAGCACATTAGCAGCCTTTTAACCAGTCTTTCTATTTGCTTATTTGTTTAATTGCTTATTTGAGTTGAGGTGAGTTTTTTGTACATGTGTGCCCAAAAGACACCAATGCACAGTTAACAACTATAAGTCCTTGTGATTAATTTTACAACAAGAAAATAACTATAACAAGCAGTAAAAAAAAAAAAAAAAAAAAAAAACACCTTCATAGTTTAAAAGAAAACCATGTCTCCAAATATGGAGTGTAAAACAGCTTGAAGAGCACTAATTATTTTGCTGTTTCAATTAACTCTAATAATACTGAAAGTAGCAAGTGTGCCTAATAACATTTACCCTTCAGGTCTCAAAAAAAATGTTGAATGGGTATATTTTGGAAGTAGAAGTTTTAATAAAAATTAAAAATCTCCTAAGTGAGGTTTTATAAATTGGATTATCGGAGCAAACCTTCAGGTATGAGCAAATTGACTAGGTTTCTATGCTAAATTATGCAATTCAAGGTTGAGAAATAATTCTGGAAAACAATTTTAAATATAACTTGAACTTAATGATGCCTTCATTACCACACTATTAAAAGCTACAAGAGATGCTTTTAGTCAAATTACTTTTTGTGGTGCGTTAATGAAAACACACACACAATTCAGTTAGGCGCCTGACTTCTCTACCCCATGTTTCCACTATTTATAGACAGTTATCCAGCTGCATGTAAACACTAGGCACTAGCCAAAGGGCATGAGAATCAATTCTGTAAATAGGCTGTCTTTCAAAACAAGTGTGCATATCCATCCACACATATATCAGTTTTCTAGGTAGCAAAGTGTTCACATAGAAACACGCAAAATTATAAAATAAATATTTTTGCATATCTATGGTAACCATGAATTGGTTCTAATTCTTAAAATTACTTTTAATTTTTTAATTTTGTGAAAACCCTCCTTGGTAACTGCACACTATGTAAATAACAAATATCATGGAGCTGTTTAATGGTAACAAATGTCTGTCTTGTTTGTTACTTGCTGTGAGTCACATGTGGGTGATTTGGTATTTCATTTAAATCTTTTTTTTTTTTTTCATGTCACTATTTTAAGTTGAAACCAAAAAACAAACATCTATGAGATGCATGAGGGATGCTTGAGTCTACCCAGTTTGTTTTTAGGTCAATCTTCTGCCCCTAGTAGAGTCTAGGATTTTTTTTCCCATTTCTGATATTTTTATGCTCATGATTCATCTGTTCTTACACTTTTACATAAATAGATTTTGTCTCCTGGAGGCTATGAATTATACCCCCTGCTTAAATTTTCCCAAGGGCCCCTGATTAAGTTTATCCTTTTCTTTACAGCTAATGGGATGGCTGAGTTTAAGGCAACATTCTATGGCTTTAACTTTAATTACAAAATGTATTTTTGCCTGGGTACACATACAGAGAGTTGCCTTTAAGAAACAAAATAAGATTTTGAGGTCCCCTTTAAGCTTTTCTGGAAGATCATTTAAATGGCTGTCATTTCTATTTTTTCAGCTTGTTCATCAAATTAGGAAAATATTTGAGTGAGAAAATTAAATCCTTATTTATGTTCATACTTTCAAAACTGCCCACAGGCAGCATTAAATGACTACATTTTTTTCTTGAATATATGCACATGGATATTAAAAATTCATATTTATGTAGACAGTTTTCAATTTTATATACATCAAATCATATTAAAAAGATTAAAATAAAAACAGGGATAGCTGCATTTAGCAATGCCCATATTATGAGCAACTCACACATGAAAATACCAAACATGAACAATTTTCAAAAGTCTTTTTACTTTTTCTGTCACTTTAAGGTCACTGCTTCCACTGTGCCTGTATGTAGGAGCTGTTGGAAATAGTAATATCCCTTTTCTTGGCCTGTCCTGCAAATTCACTAATAGTTTAATTATTTCCCTATTTTTTCTTAACCAAAGAAATTCATGGTGTATACAGCTGGGCTTCCCTTTCTATCATCAGTCATAACTTAGTGTATACTACTTTAGATACATATGTGTCATATATGTTAATTAATTTGATTTTTGTGGCGTATCAGTGAAAGCACCTGCACATTCAGTCAAAGCATTTAACTGTTCTATTTAGCAGCTCTACCATGTATAGACCTGGGATAAGTTATCTGATTGCATATTACACTTATGACTATGTCATGTATAGATATATTTATATAAAGCCTATATAATGTGAGAGATAATTGGCTGAAATCCAGAGTCAGCCTGCCAAGATTTAAATCCTAATTCCACCAATTCCTAAACTTGCAAAATTGAGAAAGTTGCTTAACTGCTTTGTGCCTCAGTGTCCTCCTTGGTGAGGCTGGATGCTAATAGCACCTACCTTCCTGTGTAGGAGGACTAGATGATTTCATAAGAGAAGCACCTAGAACGGGACCCAGCACACTGTTTGCATTCGATAAGTGTTTGCTTATTATTGTCCTCTTAACTCCTTAGTTTCTTCTCCTAAGTCTTCCAATTCTCCTAACCACATTAAGAAAACATCGTATGTGTATGTTTTCATACACACACAAACACAAATGACAATGGGCCATCACCATTAAAAAAAAACCCTCTAATATGCCATTTTAGAAACTTTGCCCTACTACTCACCTACTTCTTTATCATTCTATTAATACACATCTTGAATTCTAGATAACAACAATTCTAAGTTAAATCATTTATTTTTGTTTATTTGTATTAAACAGCTTGGCTTTCAACTTGGCATAAAGTATTTTATTCATATTATGGTTTCAGTTAGGATTGTCCAGATAGTTTTTCAACATTGGTGGGCAGGGGTGGGCAGGTGGGGACCCTTTCAGGTATCCATATGAAGGGCAGTCCAGCTAAGAATCTTAACACCAGTGGCATGGACCTGAACCCCCACCTCAGAAATTCTGATCAGCTTTTCTTTCTCTTGCTGACTCTTGATTCAACTGAGTCAACATATCCCACATTGAAAAAAATCATTAGCAACTGCACTTTCCCTACATACACATCCCTATTCCAGGCTTCACTCTAGACTCCAAGATGGAACAGCCTCATTAAGGATCATCTTTGAATCATTCATTCTCCTCATTTCTCATATGGAAAAAGTCAAAAACCTCTACTAAGTCTCTCCCTACCAAATATCTACCAAATCCTTCCAGTTGGTTCCATCACCACTATCAAGATCCTAGACCAGGACCGGTCAAGGTCGAGACTACAGGAATCTCCTGAATTTCCCTCCCTTTATCCAGGCTTGTTTCCCTTTAACTCATTCTTCACATCAGCAGAGTGAGCCTTCTGGAATGCTCCCTGCTACTCCATTGATTGAAAGCTTTTAAAGGCTTTCTATTACTCTTAGACTAACAGTCAAAACTGTTAACAAAACTGACAGCACCATCAGGGCCTTTGGTCTTTCTATCTCACATCGTCTTGGTCCTGCCAACTATTTCCTTCTGTTTCCCCCAAAATACATACAGCTCTCTATCCTCTGCCTCTGCTGGCAGCTCTGTTGTTCACCCTCTCTTCCACTGACTCCTATTTCACCCTGCCTACTTCCTAGCCATCTTTCCTCTCTTAAACAGTTTATGCTCTAGGCAGATTCTCCGGCTCATGTTGGGTGACATTGAAGCACTTTGTATTTCTTCTTTCAGATAATTCACTACGCCTTCAGATAAATTTTTTGTTCTTAAAAAGCTGTTCCCTGATCTCACCACCACCCCCAACTCCACTCTGATTTGTCAGTCTAAATCCTATTTTAGAAGTGAAAGTGAAAGTGTTAGTTGCTCAGACATGTCCAACTCTTTGTGATGCCATGGACTGTAGCCCAGCAGGAATCTCTGTCCATAGGATTATCTGGCAAGAATACTGGAGTAGATAGCCATTCCCTTCACCAGGGGATCTTCCCAACCCAGAGATTGAACCCGGGTCTCTCACATTGCAGGCAGATTCTTAACCTTCCAAGCCACCAGGGAATTGTGATTTTTACTTCAGTGCTGAATGTATGGAATAGTATCTGGCACAAAGGTGAAGAACAATAAATACCTGTTGTGTTGGGCATATCTGTCAGTCTCCCAGGTCTCTACGGTATGACAGTATACAACTGCAAAATGTCAGCCAGGAAAATGTAAAGGAGATTCCTCAAGCAAATGTAAAATCTCAATACATGTCTGGAAGGAACCAAGTGTGTCACCTGATGAAATAAAGAGGAAGGAATTGCATCCCAGTATATGCTGTGAGGGGCTGCATCTGAGATGAGAGCATAGGTTCATTGGAACCCAGGAGAAAATTCCACCTTAGAGTCAGCTGATATTACAGAGTGATATAGAGTGTGGTATTAGCGGAACATACAAGAAATTAATGGATAAATCCTATTTTATTCCCAGAGCAGCAAGCCAAGCAGTGTTTCTGACCAGGAAAAAAGCAAATATCTTTTCTACATATTAACTTTTAAACAGAACAGAAGCTCTGCTTTTAGGTTTGGCATTGATACCCCAGATTCATACACGGGGTCCACACCTAAAAGCTGTCACAGAGCAGCATCCTCTCACACTAAATAGAACCTGACTATGGACTTAATTCCTTCCAAAGGACAGTTCCTCACTCACATTTCCTCCTATTTGAGTGCCTTATCAGGAAATAGAGAGCAGAGGAATTCCAGTGGACAATTATGATCTTCAAACACAGGCACAGTTTGAAAAAGGAAGTCAAAAATAAACAGAGGGCTTCCCCAGTGGCTCAGCGGTAAAGAATCCACCTGCCAATGCAGGAGACATGGGTTTTATTCCTGGTCTGGGAAGATTCCACATTCTGAGGAGCAACTAAGCCCATGTGCCACAGCTGCTAAGACTGCACTCTAGAGCTCAGGAACCACAACTACTGGAGCCCATGCACCTAGAGTCCACGCTCTGCAATAAAGTAGCCGCCGCAATGAGAAGCTGGAGAACCACACCTACAGAGTAGCCCCTGGCTCCCAGCATTTGCCACAGCTAGAGAAAAGCCTGCACAACAACAAAGACCAAGCACAGCCAGAAATAAGCAAATCAAATTATTAAAAAAAAAAAAAGTGGTCTCAGGAGAATCAGAATAATGAAGGGAACATAAGAAAATATTTTAAAATTTTGTCGTGGATTTTATTACAGAGATAAAAGAAAAAATTGCATATAAAGTAAGATTGGTATGTTAAAAAAAGGGATGAAAAGAGAACAAGAAAAATTTCCTAGAAATTAAAATATATAACTGTTAAAGAATAGAAAGTCTATGATGTAAACTGCAGGAAATGTCTCAAAATATATTACAAAAGACAAAGTGAAAAAGATAAGTGAAAAAAAAAATAGAGGCTCAATCTCAAAGGTTCAACGTGAAAGTTGCTCAGTTGTGTTTGAGTCTTTGCAACCCCACGGACTATACAGTCCGTGGAATTCTCCAGGCCAGAATATAGGAGTGGGTAGCCATTCCTTTTTCCAAGGATTCTTCTCAATCAAGAGATCAAACCCAGGTTTCCCACATTGCAGGCAGATTTTTTAGCAACTGAGCCACCAGGAAGCACAAGTATACTGAAGTGGGTAGCCTACCCCTTCTCCAAGGGATCTTTCTGACCCAGGAATCACAGGGTCTCCAACACAGGCAGATTATTTACCAGCTGAGCTACCAAGGAATCCTGGTTCAATACCAGGATTGAAAAGGTATTGAAAAGGTTCAATACCTAACAATAAATACATAAAAAAGAATTAGAAATTATAAAAATTCATATAAAAACATGAAATGTGGTATTAAAAAAGCACACTCAGAAAGTGACATATGTCTAAATTAATAATGGGGTTGTGAAGAGTCGGACATGACTGAGCGACTTCACTTTCAGTTTTCACTTTCATGCACTGGAGAAGGAAATGGCAACCCACTCCAGTGTTCTTGCCTGGAGAATCCCAGGGACGGGGGAGCCTGGTGGGCTGTGTCTATGGGGTCTCACAGAGTCAGACATGACTGGAGTGACTTAGCAGCAGACCTAGATAGAGCCTTGTGAAATTTTAGAATGTTAAGGGAAAAAGAGATCCTAAAAGTTTCCAGAGAAAGAAAATATACAACATACAAAGGAACAAAAATAAAACTAGAGTAACCAGGTCAAAATTAGCATAGTACAAATCAAATGTAAGGGGAAAAAAACAAAAAAAAAGAGGAATGTTAGATCCTCATTGGTGAAGACTGGATGGAGGACTTGAAAATATGAAGACATGCACATGCCCTTAAATGTCAAACTGCTTTAAATGAGTCATTTTGTGGGGAACATTAAGTAATTTTAGTTACAAATATCCTGTCAGGCTCTTTCGCAGTTCCCAAGAGTTTTTTCCACTCACCCATTTTCTACCTCACGTATTATCTGACGATGACTGGAATTACTGTGGGTCTCACATCAATAACCCTTTCCTACTGTGAAGAAGCTCTGGGTGCACTAGTCTATGAAAACATGAGAAAGTCTATACCATGCCCTCTTCAACTTATGGAAATCCAATTAGCTCAGTGATAGATTCAGAGAGGAGCATGTAAAACTTCAGACACATAAAATCCAGGGGGAAATTCTCCAGAGATTTCTCATGAAAATCAGCCTTGCCCTCAGGAGAGATGCATAAAACAAGGGGTCACTCCCTTTTCCTGGGCAAAAGCCTGCGTGGACAGGAGGCCCAGTGTCCACAGCCATCCAGCCAACCGCCACGGGGATGAAGTCAACACACACAGCACGGCCAGCAGCATCAAGTCCGGTGAAAGAGACAAGAAAACGCCTTGCAGCCACCCTACCTGCAGTCCTTAAGTAGTGTGTGTCAATCCATTTCTTTATTATTTTAAGGCAATTCGAGTTGAGTGCTCTCTAATTAGCAGCTGAGCTGCTGCACATTCTGGTGCAGAAGTGGGGGAAGGTCTCTGTTCTATGTGCTATCCTGCGGATCCTCTTGTCTCTACTGAGCTGTTCTTCCCCCAGGCCATGAGCCTCACTGTGCTGGTGTCTGTTAAGTCAGAGTCTGATTCGTCAGTCTTCTAGAGCCCTATACTGGAAGTCTTACTCAAATTTCACAGCCTCGGTTGCACTCTCATTCTCTGCAGTCTACCTACTATTACTCCAGACTTTTTCAAAACAATTAGTTTGTCTTGACACTTCTTTACCTGTCTTTGCAAAGTGTGTCACATTTCTTTATGACATGGGGGCCCCAGACAACTTGGAGTGATATTTCAGGTTCTTCCATCTACACACTTTTGTTACTCAGGCTACTCTACTGTTTCCATGCTATGTTGGAAAAAAAATAGTGAGAAAATTCAATATGTAAAAATTCAATGCACAAAGATGCTATCAAGACTATTTCTCTCCTCCTTTCTCCTTCTCTCTCTTTCATTTGATTTTTGCTTTTGCCTAAGCTTCTAAAACTCAAATGGATCTCTACTTCTAAATGATGAGACTATAACTCTAAAATATATTATTTTTATTATGTGCATGTGTACTCAGTCATGGTCGACTCTTTTTGACCCATGGACAGTGGCCCACCAGACTCCTCTGTCAATAGAATTTTCTAGGCAAGAATACTGAAGTGGGTTGCCATTTCCTACTCCAGGGTATCTTCCCGACCCAGGACTCAAACCCATGTCTTCTGAATTAGCAGGTGGATTCTTTATCACTGTGCTACCTGGGAAGCACTATTTTTCATTATAGTTTATCTTTAGACTTTAAGCCATAATATATGTAAACCTTGTTCTGATTATGTAAATAAAAACTTCTGGAATTTAGGAAGTAATTTTTTTTTTCTTTTCAGCAAGTTTGGGCTTTCAGGATAAGTTTCTTATCGTGAGTTGAAGAAGTGTAACTTGAGACGCCCAAACTGAGCAAAGATCACTATTTTCTAGATTGAATTGCCCTCCCATTGAATTGGATGCCACTGATTACCAAAGAATGGCAAGGTATTATCCAAGTAGAAACACATTAGTTAAATAACTCAAAAATATTATTACGTTGCATGAGCATCAGTTGTCTCATTAGCAACACTGGATGCTAAACAACAACCAGGAAACAATTTAATTTCTTAAAGGTTCAAATGATAAATTCTGTACCCAACAATTTGATAATCAATTGGAAGATAGAATTTAAAAAATCCATATATTAAACATCAGAAAGTTATGAGCCTTCCACCTTTTCATCAATGGTACTTGAAGATATATTTACCAAATTGCCACAGGAAATAAAAAAGAAAAAGAATACAGGAAAATGCAATTTAAAAACAGGAAGGTAAAATGGGGAATCTTTGGTAATATAAAAATTAAGGGATAGTAGATCAAATCTCTATGGAGAAGGCAATGGCACCCCACTCTAGTACTCTTGCCTGGAAAACCCCATGGACGGAGGAGCCTGGTAGGCTGCAGTCCATGGGGTCGCTAAGAGTCGGACACGACTGAGCGACTTCACTTTCACTTTTCACTTTCATGCATTGGAGGAGGAAATGGCAACCCACTCCAGTGTTCTTGCCTGGAGAATCCCAGGGACGGCAGGGCCTGGTGGGCTGCCGTCTACGGGGTCACACAGAGTCGGACAGCACTGAAGCGACTTAGCAGCAGCAGCAGCAGCAAATCAAATCTCTAGTTACTAAAGGTGGGAGTTTAGGAGGAAGAACAACTGGATAAAAGTAATCAAAAGGTACAAATAAGAACACTTACAGATAAAGAGAGAATTTTAAAGGCAGCAAGAAGAAAAAAATAAGAGACAAGGAAACCACTATAAGGCCATCAGCAGATTTTTCAGCAGAAAATTTGCAGGCCAGAAAGGAGTGGCAAGATATACTTAAAGTACTGAAAGAAAAAGAAATCTATAACCTAGGATACTTTACCCTCAAGATTATCACTCAGAACTAAAGGAAAGATACAGAGTTTTCCAGACAAACACAAACTTAAAAAGTACATCACTACTAAACTGACTTTATTAGAAATATTAAAGGGTGTCTTTAACTGAAAAATAAACAGCTATAACAAAAAACTAAAAGATGTAGGAAGGGAAAGATCCCACTGGTAACAGCAAATATATAGTAAAGACAATGGATCAATCACTTAAATAAGCTGATATTAAGGTTAAAAGACAAGTGTAAAATCAACTATCACAACAATAAACAGTTAAGGGTTAGACATGAGGATGCAAAGTACAAAATTAAAATCACAAAACAGGACTTCCCTTGTCCAGTGGTTAAGAATCCATGTGCCAAGGCAGAGAACACAGGTTCGAATCCCTGGTCCAGGACGATCCCACATAACTCAGAGCAATTAAGCCCATGTACGACAACTACTGAGTTTATGCACCACAACTTCTGAGCTTGTGCACCACAGTGAAGACCCAGTATGGTCAAAAATAAATAAACAAATAACAATTTTTAAATGTATGGCAAAACCACAAAAAATTTAGGGAGTAATAAACGTATAGATCTCTTGGAATGTGTTTGAACTTAAATTACTATAAGCTTAAAATAAGTAGATATAGATCAATATATATGAGTTTCATGGTAACCACAAATTAAAAACCTATAATAGATATACAAAAATTAGAAGGGAACAAAAACATAATGCAAAAGAAAATCATCAAATCACAAGGGAAGAGACTTAAAAGAATAAAATAATAAAGAAAAACTACAAAACAACCAGTTCACAGTAATAAAATGGCAATAAGTGCACATCTATCAATAATCACTTTAAGAGTCAATGGGCTAAATGTTCCATTTAATATAAGTAGGATGGCTAATTAAATTAAAAACAAACAAACAAGACCCACCTGATGTGCTACCTATAAGACTCACATCAGAGCTAAAGACACATGCATATTGAAAATAAGAGGATAGAAAAGATACTCCATGCACATTGAAACAAAACGAAATTGGGGTAGCAATACTCACAACTAACAAAGTAGACTTTGAAATAAAGCAATAAAAAACAAAAAGGAAATTATATAATGATAACTGGGTTAATACAAAAGGATATGCCATTCGCAAACATATATGGATCTAATATAGGAGCATTCAAATACATAAAGAAATATTAACAGATATCAAGGGAGAAATTAAAGCTGACAGTAATTAAAAAAAAAAACTTTATGGGACTTTAACACACAATTTACATGAATGGATAGAATATCCACATAGAAAATCAATAGGCACACAGTGGTATTAGATGCTAGACTTAGATATCTACAAGACATCCCATCCAAAAATGCCAGAATACACATTTATTTCACGTGCACGTGGAAAATCCTCCGGCACAAATCACATGGTAAACCACAAAAAAATTTCAACAATTTTAAGAAGACTGAAATTATATCAAGTATGTTTTCCAGCCACAATAGTATAAAATTAGAAATCAATTACAAGATGAAAAATGGAAAAAATACAAACAAGTGCAAAAAAATAGGTAAATTAAAATGTAAAGAGGAAAGAAGGAAATAATTCAAAACAAATGAAAATAAAAACACAGCATTCCAAAATCTATGGAACACAACATTCAAAAATCTATGGGACACAGCAAAAGCTGTTCTAAGAGGTCTAAAATGGAAATTTATAGAAATAAAGATCAACTGTAAGAAATAAGAAAAACTCATATTCCTGCCATATAAAGGAATTAGAAAAAGAAGAATAAGCAAAGCCAAAGTCAGCAGAATGAAGGAAATAATAAAGATCAGAGCAGAAATAAATAACAAAAAACAAATAAATAGAAAAGGTCAATGAAGCCAAGAGCTGGTTTTATTTTCTTTGAAAAGATAAAACTGATAAGCTTCTAGCCACGCTCATCAAGGAAAAAAAAAAGAGATGACCCAAAGAAACAAAACTAAAAATGAGAGGAGAGGTTACCACAGATATCACAGAAATACAAACAATTATAATACTATGAAATTATACTCCAACACATTCGACAACCTAGAAGAAATGGATATATTCACAGAAAAATAAAATCTTTCCAGAGGGAACTGGGAAGAAATAGACAATCTGAACAGACCAATGACTAACATTAAAATTAAACCAGTTAATTAAATCATTTAAATTTTTAAAAATCCCCCCCAAAAAACAAAAGTCCAGTCAGGCATAGACAGTTTCACAGGGGAATTCTACCCCTGTGAAAAATTTAAGGGAGAGTTAATATCTATGCTTCACAAACTCTTGAAGAGGAGTGAATAGTTTCAAATTCATTCTAGAAGGCCTGAGACAGACACTTTACTGTCTGAGCCACCAGGGAAGACTGATAACAAAACCAGACAGAGACAATATCAAGAATAAAAGAAAACTTCAGGCAATAGCTCCAATGGATATAGATGTAAAAATCCTTAACAAAATATTGACAAATTAAACTCAGCAAAACATTAAAAAGGATCATTGTTATTGTTCAATTGGTAAATCATGTCAGATTATTTGTGACCCCATGAATTTCAGCATGCCAGGTTTCCCTGTCCAACTTATGTCCATTGAGACAGCGATGCCATGCACCATCTTGTCCTCTGTTGCCCCCTCTTCTCCTCTTGCCCTCAACCTTTCCCTGCATCAGGGTCTTTTCCAATTGGTCGGCTCTTTGCATCAGGTGCCCAAAGTACTGGAGCTTCAGCTTCAGCATCACACTTTCCAATAAATATTCAGGGTTAATTTCCTTTAGGATTGATAGGTTTGATCTCCTTACTGTCCAAGGGACTCGCAAGAGTCTTCTCCAGCACCACAATTCAAATCAGTTCTTCAGTGCTCAGCCTTCTTTTTGGTTGTAAACTCTCATATCCATACAGAACTACTGGAAAAACCATAGCTGTGACTATATATACATTTGTTGGCAACGTAATGTCTCTATTTATTAATCTGCTGTCTAGGTTTGTCATAGCTTTTCTTCCAAGGAACAGCTTCTTTTAATTTTGTGGTTGTAGTCACTGTCCATAGTGAATTAGAGCCCGAGGAATAAAATCTGTCACTGTTTGCATTGTTTCCCCATCTATTTGTCATGAAGCAATAGGGCCAGATTCCATGATTTTCATTTTTTGAATGCTGAGTTTTAAGCCAGTTTTTTCACTCTCTTCTATCACCATCATCAAGAGGCTCTTTGGTCCTTCTTCCCTTTCTGCCATTAAAGTGGTGCCATCTGTATATCTGAGATTATTATTTCTCCTGTCAATCTTGATTCCAGCTTGTGAGTCAACCAGCCTGGCATTTTGCATGATGTACTCTACATATAATTTAAATAAACAGGGTGACGATACACAGCCTTGACATACTCCTTTTTCAATTTTGAACCAGTTCATTGTTCCATGTCCACTTCTAAACATTGCTTCTTGACCTGCATACAGGTTTCTCAGGAGACAGGTAAGATGGTCTGGTATTCTCATCTCTTTAAGAATTTGTTGTGATCCACACAGTCAAAGGCTTTAGCATGGTCAATGAAGCAGATGTTTTTCAACAATTCCCTTGCTTTTTCTATGATCCAGTGCATGTTAGCAATTTGAACTCTGCTTCCTCTGCCTTTTCTAAATCCAGCTTGAACATCTGGAAGTTCTTGGTTCATGTACTGTTGAAGCCTAGCTTGAAGGATTTTGAGCATAATCTTGCTACCATGTGAAATGAGTATAACTGAATGATAGTTTGAACATTCTTTGGCATTGGTTTTCTTTGGGATTGGAATGAAAACCGATCTTTTCCAGTCCCTGTGGCCACTGCTGAGTTTTCCAAATTTGCTGGCATATTGAGTGCAGCACTTTAACAGCACCATCTTTTAGGATTTGAAATAACTCAGCTGGAATCCTATTGCCTCCAGTAGTTTTGTTCCTAGTAATGCTTCCCAAGGCCCACTTGACTTCACATTCCAGTATGTCTGGCTCTATCTAGGTGAGTGACAACACCACTGTGGTGATCTAGATCATTAAGACCTTTTTTGTACATTTATGTGTATTCTTGCCACCTCTTCTTAATCTCTTGCCATTTATCTCCTTTATTTTGCTCATCTTTGCATCAGATGGTCCCTTGTTATCTCCAATTTTCTTAAAGAAATCTCTAATCTTTCCCATTCTATTGCTTTCCCCTATTTCTTTGCATTGTTCACTTAAGAAGGATTTCTTATCTCTCCTTGCTATTCTCTGGAATTCTGCATTTAGTTGGGTTTATTTTTCCCTTTCTCCTTCACCTTTCCATTGTCTTCTTTTCACAGCTATTTGTAAGCCTCCTCAGACAACTGCTTTGCCTTGTTGCATTTCTTTTTCTTGGGGATGGTTTTGGTCACCACCTCCCATTCAACATTATGAACCTCTGTCCATAGTTCTTCAGGCACTCTATCTACCAGACCCAGTCCCTTGAATCTATACAATGACAAAGTGGGATTTATCCCAGTGATGTAAGAATGGTTCAATATCTGAAACTCAACAAAATAAAGAACAAAAATAAAATTATTGTGTCAATAGATACAGAAAAAGTATTTGAGAAAATTCAACATTTACCCATGATAAAAACTCTTAACAAACTTGATATAGAGGGAACATATCTCAACATAATAAAGGACATGACAGATTTATGACAAATTCACAGCTAACGTCATGCTCAATGTTCAAAAACTATAAGCTTTTCCTTTAGGATGAGGAACAAGACAGACAGGCTCACTCTGACCACATTTATTCAACACTGTATTGGAAGTCCTATTCACAGCAATCAGGCAAGTAAATAAAACAAAAGTCATCCATATTAGAAGGGAAAAAGTAAAACTGTCACTCTCTGCCAATGAAATGACACCATATACAGGAGACCCTAAAGTTTACACCAAAAAGTTATTACAAAAAATGGATTAATTAAAGTTGTAGAATACAAGATTCATACACAGAAATCTGTTTAATCTCTATACACTAATAATTATCAGAAATAGTAAGGAAGAAAATAAGCCTGTTCAAAATCACTTTTAAAAAAGTAAAATACTCACTAATAAATCTAATCCAGGAGGTCAAAAGACCTATCGTCTGAAAAAATATAAGCTACCGATGAAGGAAATTGAAGATAAAACATAAATGGAAAGATATCCCAGGTTCATGGATTAGAAGAATTAATACAATTGAAAAATTCATACCACTCATAAAAAATCTACAGATTTAATGCAATCCCTATCGAAATAACCATGACATTTTTTACAGAACTAGAACAATAATACTAATTGTTTGGAACCACAAAGATTTCAGATAGCCAAAGCAATCTTGAGAGGAAAACACACACACACACAACTCAGAGTATCACACACCCTGATTTCAGACTATACTCGAAAGTACACTCATCGAAACAGTGAGGTACTGGTACAAAAACAGACACGTAGGTCAATAAAATAAAATAAAGAGCCTTGAAATAAACTCATACACACACTGTGAATTAATCTATGACACAAATGCCAAGAATATGCAAAGGGGAAAAGACAGTCTCTCCAATAATTGATGCAAAGAAAACTGGACAGCTGTATGTAAAAGAATTTCTTAAAAAGATGAGAAGACCTCTATGCAAGTCAAGAAGCAACAATTAGAACCAGACATGGAACAATAGAATGGTTCAAAATTGGAAAAGGAGCACATTAAAGCTATATATTGTCACTCTGCTTATTTAATTTATATGCAGAGTACATCATGTGAAATGCCAGGCTGGATGAAGCACAAGGTGAAGTCAAGATTGCCAGGAGAAATATCAATAACCTCAAATATGCCGATGACACCACCCTTATAGCATGAAGTGAAGAGGAACAAAAGAGCCTCTTGATGACGGTGAAAAAGGAGAGTGAAAAAACGGGCTTAAAACTCAGCATTCAGAAAACTAAGATCATGACATCTGGTCCCAACACTTTACAGCAAATAGATGAGGAAACAATGAAAACAGTGATAGACTTTATTTTCTTGGGCTCCAAAATCACTGCTGATGGTGACTGCAGCAATGAAATTAAAAGATGCTTGCTCCTTGGAGAAAAGTTATGACCAACCTAGACAGCTTATTAAAAAGCAGAGACATTACTTTGCTGACAATTGTCGACATGATCAAAGCTATGGTTTTTTCAGTAGTTTTGTAAGGATGTGAGAGTTGGACCATAAAGAAGGCTGAGCCCGAAGAATTGATGTTTTCACACTATGGTGTTGGAGAAGACTCTTGAGAATCCCTTGGACTGCAACGAAATCAAACCAGTCAATCCTTAAAGAAATCAACCCTGAATTTTCATTGCATGGGCTGATGCTAAATCTCCAATACTTTGGCCACTGATACGAAGAGCTGACTCATTGGAAAAGACCCTGATGTTGGGAAAGATAGAAGGCAGGAGGAGAAGGGGATGACAGAGGATTAGATGGTTGGATGGCATCACCAACTCAATGGATATGAATCTGAGAAAGTTATGGGACTCTTGCCTGGAAAATCCCATGGACGGAGGGGCCTGGTGGGCTGCAGTCCATGGGGTGGCTAGGAGTCGGACACGACTGAGCGACTTCACTTTATTTTTTCACTTTCATGCACTGGAGAAGGAAATGGCAACCCACTCCAGTTTTCTTGCCTGGAGAATCTCAGGGACGGAGGGGCCCGGTGGGCTGCCGTCTATGGGGTCGCACAGAGTCGGACACAACTGAAGCGACTTAGCAGCAGCAGCAGCAATATATATTTTTTGTAACTGTTTTCTTAGGCAAGGAAAACAAAACCCAAAAATAAACAAATGGGACACATCAAACTTAAAAGCTTTTGCAGTATGAAAGAAATCATCAACAAAACAAAAAGGTAACCTATTGAATAGGAGTAGAAGTTTTGCATTTACAACAACATGGATGGAACTGGAGGGTATTATGTCCAGTAAAGCATATGTAGTACATTTTCACTTAAATATGGAACCTGTAAAAATAAAACTAATGAACAAATATAACAAAACAGAAACAGATTCACAGAGAATAAACTAGTGGTTACCATGGAGGAGATAGTTGACGGAAGATGAAAGTTAGGGAAAGGGGATTAGAGTTACAAACTACTGGGCATGAAATAAATAAAATATAATACTGTAATATACCATATAGGGTTATTACAGTATTAATAGTCAGTATTACAGGGATATTCAGTATTTTATAAGGACTTTAGATGAAGCAGGGCTTCCCTGATGGCTCAGAGGGTAGAGCGTCTGCCTGCAATGTCGGGAGACCTGGATTCAATTCCCGGGTCAGGAAGATCCCCTGGAGAAGGAAATGGCAACCTACTCCAGTACCCTTGCCTGGAAAATCCCATGGACAGAGAAGCCTGGTAGGCTACAGTCCATGGGGTCGCAAAGAGTGGGACACAACTGAGTGACTTCATTTTCACTTTCTTTAGATGAAGCATAATCTATAAAATGACTCTACAACCCCATGGACTCTACAGTCTATGGAATTCTCCAGGCCAGAATACTGGAGTGGGTAGGCTATCACTTCTCCAGTGGATCTTCCCAACCCAGGAATCAAACCAGGGTCTCCTGCATTGAAGGAGGATTCTTTACCAACTGAGCTACCTGGGAAGCCTGAAGCATAATCTATAAAAATATCAAATCACTATACTATACACCTGAAAACTATAAAATGTAATGGAAATATACTTCAATTTTTTTTAAATTTCAGATATATATTTCCTATTCTTTAGTCCTATATCTAATCTGCTTCTTAATGCCTCCATTTAATTCCTTTCAATTAACTATAATTTTCATTTTAAAATTCTATTTTTGTTGATTGCTTACTTTTATGATTTCATCCTTTATTAACTATTTCACGTATAAGCTGTCTATAGTCTGATTTCAACAGATCCAGTATCTGATGTCTTTGTGAACCTGAATCTGTTACTTGTTTCTGCTGACTGTCATTCATGGTGGCTTGTCTCCCCCTGTGCCTGATACTTTTTGTGAATTCTCTGAGCTTAAAAATCTGTGGGAATCTTAAAAGTCTTCAGTAAGATGTTTCTGTTTCTTCTCCTTATAGCCGGAGAGGGTGGGTACCACAAACTTGGCATAATCTCTGTTGCCTTCTGAAGCAGACATGGTAGTACCAGGCTCATATATACCACCACAATGGGCTCAGAGCACTAATCTGAATGCCAGTGGTTCTTTGAACACCTGCCTGAAAGTATCCCTGCCTTTCATCTCCTAGGGCATACTTTTTGAGCTTTGGATCTGTACACTTGGTTTGTTTGTTTGTTTTGGAAGATAATGGTAGAGGATGGTCCCTAAGGGGACAAAAAAAAAAAAAAAAAAAGGTATGATTTATGCAAAATCTAGTTGTTCTGTAGCAAAAGATTGCTCCAGAGTTTCTAGTCTATCATACTGCCACAAGCAAATATTTATTCAACTCAATCCTTCAATTATGTTCTGCTTTTCACATCCTAGAAGTACTGCCTCTTGTACACACTGTATCATCCTTCTGGATGGAGTTCTGCCCCTTCTCCTTACTACCACGAACTCAAAACCAGAAACAAGAAGTAAGATTCTATATCATAAGGCAAGATCATTAGCAATCTAATATGTAGTGCTGTATAACCTCACCTCTCTCTTTCAGCTTTAACTATATTCTTTTTTTACCTGGCTTTCTATATCCACAAATAACCCTACTCTTTCTATTTCAGGTCAAATAGCTTCTCTTTTTCCAACCACATACAGAAGTCTATCTTTCTGACAAAAATGTTCCATATGTGCATGATGTTATACTAAGACAGTTTTCCCCCCAAAAGAGATTTTCTCATTCCTCCCTTTCCCCTTTCTTCTCCCTCTTAACCTGCAGATAATATATGTGTAGTCACACATGAGAGGCAAGTGTTATATTTTACTAAGTGGCAAAAAATAATTCTTAGTTTTAAAAGTTGATCATAGAGGAAACCAGTTAAAGATTATCCTTAAGATCACTTTCATCTTTAAATGGTTATGATTTATGAAATGGAAACTTCCCTGAGGTTAAAAGGCAAATCACTTCATATATTTGTCATTAAAAAGAAAAATAACTATCTCATAGACTTTGAATTTCTTTTTATAAGTGTATTAACCAAATAATATATGATGAAGGAATAAATAGAACCAAACAAATCTGAAGAAGAGATTCCAGTGCCATCTGGGAAATCAAGCAGGTGCTCAAGTCATCTCATGTAGTGGAAAAAAGGAATAGATTACATGCCAAAGGTTCAGGGGTTTACAAAGTACAAGTTTCAAGTTTACATCAAGTACCTTTTCAATTACTTCCTCTTCAAACACTAATAATTTGGGCATATGTACTCAGACACTTGGCCATGTCCCACTTTTTGTGACCCCATGGACTATAGCCTGCCAGGCTCCTCTGTCCATGGGATTTCCCAGGCAAGAATACTGGAGTAGGTTGCCATTTCCTTCTCCAGGGGATCTTTCAGACCAGGGATCCAACTTGCATCTCTTACATCTCCTGCATTGACAGGCAGACTCTTTACCACTAATGCCACCTGGGAAGCCCATAATTTGGGCATAGCCTCCTCCTAAACAATCCACACCTTTCCAAGTATGATCATATTCCTCTTTTAAAGATTTAAAATTCTTGGAACTCAACTTTGGAGTTGCTTCTATTAATGTTACAATACAATGCAATGTTACTTTGTGTCACAAGTTAATATACAATCTTAATGAGTAGCAACCAACTTTTTAAAAAAGCCTTGGTATCAGCCAGTGAGGCATGAATTATCACAACAAATAGAGAACATAGAAGCATTGGTATAGCTGTAAAAGATAATTGTGTGAATAATGTGCATGATTAAAGCCAATATATTTTCCTAGACCTCTTACAGTATTGTTTTTGCTAAAAGCATAAAAACAAATGTATTAAGATTATGTATGTGTTACAAAGCCTGGCAACTTTTAGGGTATGGGTTATGGATATAGTGATGATAGGAAGGCATCAGTAAGATTCAGCAGCTCTAAGACAAATGGTTTTATGTCACAGGGCGTAAGAGAGGAGAGATTAGTCACAAGAGTTACAGGATTCAGTCTACACATAACTTCCAGGAAAGTCACCGTATGTGCCTTCATTTCTTTTGTGTGTGCAATAATTTGAGGTTGCAAATCATTTGCACCAAAATTGCTTCACTGAATAAATCCAGTTTAGTGGTTTTTGTCTTCCTTCACTCTTTGTGTGATAGTAATGAGCTCTGAGACTTTCACTTGAACCTGAATTTAGGGTGTGTGTGCATGTGTGTGTGTGTTGCTCAGTCCCTTCAGTTATGTGTGTGTGTGTGTGTGTTGCTCAGTTGCTTCAGTTATGTCCAAGTCTTTGCGATCCCATGGACTGCAGCCTGCCAGGCTCCTTTGTCCATGAGATTTCACAGGCAAGAATACCAGAATGGGTTGCCATGCCTTTCTCCAGGGGATCTTCCTGACCCAGGGATTGAACCAGCTTCTCCTACAGGCAGATTTTTTACCTACTAAGCCACCTGGGAAGCCCCGATCTCAGCTAATACATATCAAGCTCATTTTTGTGAATTATAACTAAATACACTAGGAAGTCAGGCTACTGAAAATAATTGTATTACAAACGGGAATGTTATTGTAATGCTGCTATTGACTCCTAACTCACTATTTCTCAGACTTTCATGCCTGACAACCTTATAGTTTTGTCGTACCTTCAGTTTATACTATCACTTACTTAGCATTTTTCTTTGTAAGACATAACTTTTTACCATATCCTTCTATTTCTCATGAAGTTAAGATTTGGATGTATTAACATTTTTCTAATGGCATACAATAAGTAAGTAGTAATTAAAAGTAAAAAAGAAGATTGCTCATATGCCTGCCCCTAATATTTTCACATTCTACCACTTGTATGTTGATCTTACTTTGCAAAATGCTATTTTAACTATGTTTATGTTGTAACTATGTTTGTATGTTTATACCTACAGTTTTGTATGTTTTTATACCTTTTCAATACTGTATTTTCTCTTAAAAAATTACGTGTTTATCACTTATTAAATAGAGGTCAAAAATGAACATAAAAATATAGTAAAAGGGAAAGATCAAAAATATTTTGTCTACCCAGGTGCCACCAAAGAATCTGCCTGCCAATGCAGGAGATGTGGCTTCAATCCCTGGGTCAGAGACGATCCCCTGGAAGAGGAAGTAGTAACCAACTTCACTATTCTTGCCTGGAGAATCCCATGAACTGAAGAACCTGGCTGGCTACAGTCTAGAGTTGCAAAGAGTCAGACATGAGTGAGCAACTGAAAACACAGCATACATATAGTTACATAGAAATATTTGTCCAAGATTTATGAGATATACAATAAAAAAAAGAAATAATAAAATAAGAAAATAAAATAAGAAAAATGAAATAACAATACTTTTTTTTCATGAGGCTTACATTGACTATTTGATGCTGTACAACTTTCAGACTGATAAAGTATGTGTCCTTTCCAGTTTAGATTTAGAATGCGTCTATTCACATATTTTGCAATGAAGATACAGTTTCAAGTTCAGTGTATTCTTAAAGAAAAATGGAACTAAGTTCCATTAATGGATAAATCGAAAGATAAAAGACCACAATATAAACATCTATGACATGAAAAATTTTGAGAGTCTTCTTTATTGACCACAATATTTTACTAACAAAACTGAGTAAATTTCATAAATTCATTGTGTTTCAAAAACATATAAACATACCAGGAAGAAAAACCATGTGTACAGATTACAGATTGTCCTAATGTTGTAGCAGCCAGATTATTTAATGGTTTAAGCAAAGAATACCTATGAATGTTTCAAAAGCAAAAGAGGAATGCTAAAATCATCAGTTATAGGAAATAGCTATTTTAAAATGTACTTTAAAAAATTATACTTAAAAGAGTTGTATCAATTGTAGTTAAGCAGTACAAACATACAGCAATGAGATTAATGTATTATAAGAAAACTTGTTATATTGTTTCACAATTGGCTGGACTTTCCTACAATAAAATATTTCAATGAAATTTTCAAAAAATAAAATAAAAATTGATTAATCCAATTTGATTATTTAAATTAAAATGTATGTTATATTTCATCACGCCAAAATTAGAATAATATTACTATTATCTTTGAAAAGAAGCTAAGCTACAGAGAAATAATGAAGATAAAATACCTGCATCCAACAAAAAAGGAGGAATGAAAGATGTCAAAAATTAACTTTACAAATCATAAAATATTATACTGGAAAATTAGCCCAATCTCAAATATTATATACAGTTTAAAAATAAAAACCTTCTTATCTAGAAATACAACTAATGGTATTAGGTATTACTCCTATTTGAGTAATTATATCTTGTTCATTTTTGTAGGCCATTGTAACTTATTTTTTTTTAATGAAGAAAGGCTATTGATACTTCAGGTTTCCAGTCTGTTAATTTAAGGAGGTTAGAAGCCACCACTCCATGTTAACAAAAAATAAAAAGTTAAACATATTAAAAAAATAAAAAAACCTCTTCTTAGACACATCAGAGAAGTGAGGTTGCAAGTCCAAAGGCTGCCTCAAAAATTGGACAGACAAGTAGATACTGAGAACCAGAACTTAGCAAAGCAGAAAGCTACTAGCAGAAACCTCCATGGGAACCAATCCAGGGTATGAAAATCTAACCTGTAACTGACAAATTGCTGGAGATTCAGTGTAGACAATTCTGCAAGTTAAAAACTCCAAGGCGACCTAGTCATAGAACTCACACACTTGGGAGTTTTACCTCTAGGAAGCTCTACTAGATTTTCAGTGACTATCAGAGAAAAATCCCCTTATTCTTCCAGCAGGAGGAGGGGGATATTAACCATTTTGAAATATACAATAGCATTCTGCTCTTCTTAACATGGCCTGACCTTAAGAGAAACTATTTTATCAATAAATAACCCAATGGGTTTTACAAAATCTACCCTACCCAGGGAAAGGGAAATACCCAACTCCAGCCTACTCTAGCCATCTTGTTCTACCTATAGGGACAATAATCAACTGAGAGGCACTGGTGAAATTCACAGCCCAGGGATACCGGCTCAACAAAAGATTGAGACTTAATCTTGGTACTATAGCTGATTCAGCCACCCCTTTACTACCACATAACTAAAGATCTATTACCATAGTCCCTTTAACCTAGCATATCATGTTCACATGTCAACAGAAAATTACAAAGCATACTAAAGGGCAAAAAAGCATAAAGAAAGTGAGTAAACATCAGAATCATAGTCAGAACAACAGAAGTACTGCCTTTAAACTATGATTAATATGGTAAAGTTTTTAATGAAAAAAGTAGACTAACTGAAGAGTAGACAAGGCAGATAATATAAGCAGAGAGGTAGGAAGTTAGGCATGAGTAATGAGAGGTGGCCTAGCTGAAAAGGATGCAAGCTGATCTTTAAACCCCACCCCAGACACACCCAGGTGAGTGAGCACACAGCTATGCTTCAAAAATAACCACAGAGACTTTTCCAACTCCTGCACATGCCCCCTAGGCACATAGTGGATAAAGAGCAAACACAGGGGCTTTTTTAACTCTGACACATGTGCCCTTAATGCACAGCTATAACTTCAAGTAACCCTAGGGAGCTAGGAGCCCATTAAGGGTTCATAAATATTCTATGCATACACATACCTGATTATAACAGACTGAGTTACAGGAAAGACATGCAGTAGAGCCTGTTGTTAATCAAAACTCTCAGTCCATGCCCATCCAGGTGAATATGTGAAAGCCCTATTTTGCATGTGCCCAGATACACCTCCTTCCAGATTGGCCTTGAGCACACCCCCATCTGCATTTTGCACAGGGCAGAACCAAGAGGAGGAGACAAGGAAAAGGGAAAGTCAAGAGGAAACATGGCCACACATTCGGGGCCAGCCTGCTCCCAAGTTTCAGGAGTGTACTATCCTCTGTATGTTAAATAAAAGATCTGTCTGCTTGAGCTGTAACTGAGCTGTAACCAGTCTTTTGTTTCAAACCCTTGCTACAATGAGACAGGACTTGAGAAACCCTGCCTAAGCTGCAATTAGTCTGTTGTTCCAAGTCTTTGTTACCTCGAGAAAAGAAATAAGGGAGAGAAAATAAACCAACATAACACCAAGAAAGAATAAAAAGGAAATCCTAGACATAAAAATGTGTATGAGAAATGAGAATGCCTTTGATGGGCACATAAGTACACTGGACATGGCTGAAGAAAGGCTCGGTGAGCATAAGGATATGACAATAAAAACATCCCAAACTATTTTTTATTAGAAAAAAACTAAATAAAATGTACAAAATATACATGAATTGTGGGACAATGGCAAGACATATAACATATGGTTTATGTTAATATCAGGAGAAGAAAGGAAAACAAAACAGTCAAAGAAATAATGATTGAGAATTACCCCAAATTAATGTCAGATACCACACCTCTTTGGAGGAAACTCAGTGCACCAAGCAGGAAAATACAAAAATAAAAAAAGAAAAAAATTAGTCCTAGGCATATCATATTCAAACTGTTCAGTTCAGTTCAGTTGCTCAGTCATATCCGACTCTTTGCAACTCCATGAATCGCAGCACGCCAGGCCTCCCTGTCCATCACCAACTCCTAGAGTTCACTCAGACTCACGTCCATCGCGTCAGTGATGCCATCCAGCCATCTCATCCTCTGTCGTCCCCTTCTCCTCCTGCCCCCAATCCCTCCCAGCATCAGAGTCTTTTCCAATGAGTCCACTCTTCACGTCAGGTGGCCAAAGTACTGGAGTTTCAGCTTTAGCATCATTCCTTCCCAAGAACACCCAGGGCTGATCTCCTTCAGAATGGACTGGTTGATCTCCTTGCAGTCCAAGGGACTCTCAAGAGTCTTCTCCAACACCACAGTTCAAAAGCATCAATCCTTCGGCACTCAGCTTTCTTCACAGTCCAACTCTCACATCCATATATGACGACTGGAAAAACCATAGCCTTGACTAGACGGACCTTTGTTGGCAAAGTAATGTCTCTGCTTTTGAATATGCTCTCTAGGTTGGTCATAACTTTCCTTCCAAGGAGTAAGTGTCTTTTAATTTCATGGCTGCAGTCACCATCTGCAGTGATTGTGGAGCCCCAAAAAATAAAGTCTGATACTGTTTCCACTGTTTCCCCATCTATTTCCCATGAAGTGGTGGGACCGGATGCCATAATCTTCGTTTTCTGAATGTTGAGCTTTAAGCCAACTTTTTCACTCTCCTCTTTGACCTTCATCAAGAGGCTTTTTAGTTCCTCTTCACTTTCTGCCATAAGGGTGGTGTCATCTGCATATCTGAGGTTATTGATATTTCTCCCGGCAATCTTGATGCCAGTTTGTGTTTCTTCCAGTCCAGCATTTCTCATGATGTACTCTGCATATAAGTTAAATAAACAGGGTGACAATATACAGCCTTTTCCTATTTGTAACCAGTCTGTTGTTCCATGTCCAGTTCTAACTGTTGCTTCCTGACCTGCATACAAATTCTCAAGAGGCAGGTCAGGTGGTTTGATATTCCCATCTCTTTCAGAATTTTCCACAGTTTATTGTGATCCACACAGTCAAAGGTTTTGGCATAGTCAATATAGCAGAAATAGCTGTTTTTCTGGAATTCTTTTGCTTTTTTGATGATCCAGCGGATGTTGGCAATTTGATCTCTGGTTCCTCTGCCTTTTCTAAAACCAGCTTGAAGAACTGGAAGTTCATGGTTCACATATTGCTGAAGCCTGGCTTGGAGAATTTTGAGCATTACTTTACTAGCATGTGAGATGAGTGCAATTGTGCGGTAGTTTGAGCATTCTTTGGCATTGTCTTTCTTTGGGATTGGAATGAAAACTGACCTTAGAATAGGAAACAGGAGTCCAAAATGGCGGTGGCTAAAAGACAAGGAAGGGAAAAGCCGGCAAAAATAGAACAAAGGAAGGTCAAAGGAAAGTCTGAGGACTGGAGTGAGGACCTCAGGTAGAACAAACAGCACTCCTGGCTAGCCCAATTTACATACGGCAGGCCCAGGGGGGAGAAAAAAGCATATAAAAAAAGGGAGCCAAAGGGCCAGGTCTCTCTCTCTCTCTCTTTCCTCCAACACACACTCGCGCACTCCCCCACTATCTTCTCTTCATGTCTTTGGGTTGGCATGCCCTCACGCCTCGAGGATGGATTTTCCTGCTATTTTCTAAATAAAATAGAGCTGTAACATGGAGCTGTAACACCGATCTGTCTAAGAGCTACAACACGGTCTGTTTGAGACCTGAGAACTATAATGCAGTCTGTCCATGACCCAAGAGCTGTGACACCCTGAGGGCTTTAATGTCCGGCACCTCAAATCTTTGTTGTGACGAGACAGAACCAAGGAGAATACACTTGCCTGACAAAACTATACATATTCAAAGATAAAGAAAAAAATCCTGAAAGAAGCCAAAGAGTAAATAAATTCTTAGCTATAGAGGAGCAAAGATAAATTACATCTGACTTCTCAGAAACCACGCAAGCAAAGTAAGTAAACTGAAATATTTCATTTCTTTTTAGCACTGAGTAATATTTCACTATCTGGATGTCCTACAGTGCCCTCTGAAACTGTCCTTCAAAAGTAAAGGAGACTTTCTCAGACAAACAAAAATTGAGGGAACTTGTTATTAGTAAACCTGTTTTAGAAGAAATGTTAAATGAAGTTCTTCAGCAAGATCTACATAAAGAAAAAAAGAGCAGGAAGAAGATATAAGTAAAGCAAAAACTTTTACTTTTCTTATCTTAATTAATCTAAGAAGCAACAGTTTCTTCAAAATTATAATTGAAACAATTATGCATGCTTATGTATAAATATGCATATGAATGCTTATGTATAAGTGAAATAAATGACAGTAATGATGCAAGAAACAGGAGAGAAAAGTTAGTAACTGTTGTCACTATATGGTTTTTGCACTACCCATGAAACAGTGCACCATTGTTTGAAAATGGACTTGGATTAGTTGTAAGTATACATTCCAAATTTTTGAACAATCACTAAAAAAGTAAAAATGTATAAAGTTAAAGAAAGAAAGTGAAACTGGTATGCTAAGGAGAGAAATTATAATCATATAAAATGCTCATTTAAACCACAAAAGTCAGAAAAGTTGTAAAGGATAGAAACTGGAACAAAGAACAGAGGCAACAAAGATAAAACAGTAACAAATAGGACAGATATTAATCCAATTATATCAATAAATACATTAAACATAAAGAACCTAAAACACCAACTTAAAAAAGAGATTGTCAAAGAGGATTCCCTCCCTCAAAAAAAGGAAAGACCTAACTTTATGTTGCCTAGAAGAAACCCACTTTAAATTAAAAGTAATGGAATGGAGAAAGATATACCACATGAACACTAATTCAAATAAAACAGAAGCAGCTATATTAATTTCAGATAGAGCAGTCTTCAGAGTAATGAAAGTTATCAGGGATAAAGAGAAACTACATAATGATAAAAATGTCAATATTCAAAGGATGCAATAACCCTTAATAAGTATGTGCCACTACACACCTATTAGAATGGTCAAAATCCAAAACACTGATGCCAAATACTGGTGAGTATACAAAACAACAGGAACTCTCATTCGCTGCTGGTTTAAATGCAAAATGGTGCAACCACTTTGGAAAACAATCTGGAAGTTTCTTATAAACCTAAGCATACCCTTATCATATAATCCAGAAATCATTCTCCTTGGTATTCACCCCAAAAAACTGAAAATTATGTTTATAGGATTCATAATTGATAAAATTTGGAAGCAACCAAGATGTACTTAGTAGGCAACTGAATAAGTAAACTGTAGGACATCCAGATAGTGAAATATTACTCAGTGCTAAAAAGAAATGAAGTATCACACCATGAAAAGAAATGGAGGAAATTTAAATGCATACACTATATGAAAGAAGCCAATTTGAAAAGGTTATACACTGTATAATTCCAACCACATGGTGTTCTGGAAAGGGAAAACTATGGCAACAGAAAGAAGTTCAGTAGCTGCAAGAGTCTGGAGGGAAGGAGGGAGGGAGGGATGAATAGGCAGATCACAGAGGAATTTCAAGAGAGCAAAACTATTCTGTATGATGTCAAAGCAGTGGTTATATGTCAATATACATTTGTCAAAAACCCACAGAATGTAAAAACCAAGAGTGAAACCCCATATAAAGTACAGATTTGGGGTGCTAATGATGTGTCTGTATAGGTTCACTGATTGTAACAAATGTTCAACTGTAGTGTGGAATGTCAAATGTTGGGGACTTTCTATGGGTATGGGAAGTGGAAGTGTATGTGCACTTTGTATTTTCAGCTCAGTTTTCCTAATGAATCTAAAACTTCTCTAAAAATAAAGTTCATTAACGTTTTTTAAAGATTATTTCCAATGCTATGCAAATTAAGGAAGTCGTGCCAACATGCATCTTATTCTTTAATAAAGTTAGGCAGTGAGGAAAATGAATGATTTGTCAAGGAAAAAATTAAACTACAATTGGTAAAGAACAGCATTTTCCAAGGTAGTCTTCAAAGGAAATTTTCCTTTCAGAAATAATTTTGACAAATTCTGTCCATTATATTCTCTCTTGGAAAGCAACAATGCATAGTTGCTAATAAGTCCTAAAGTAAAGAAAGTTACTTAATGCCATTACTTAATGCGGTGCTTATTTGTGCAGCAAACCCTCATCTGGCATTACCTTTTCAGGAGGTACTCTTGTAGACATTTTTTAATTCTTCATTAAACTTCTCATAAGAATAAACACAAAAGAACTTGATGGAATCATTATTATTCCCATTTTACAAGAGATTAAGTATCACAAAGTTATCCAAGTTGGCAGCTAGTAAACTGTGGAGCTGGGATTCAAATAAACACATGTAAGCATGGAGCCACATTATAATAGAAAACTATGAAAATAAAATGGAATTAGTACTCTTTGAGATCTAATGATACATCACATTTTATTTTTCAAAATGTTTCCTTTGGATTTTCTCATTTGGAAAATCACAGGGATATGTATCACAGAGATATCTTGTAAATATTAAATGATTTTTATAAGATTTCAGAACAAAGAAGTGATAAAGTTGACATTTTACTTTTAGTTTTCTGAATTCTGAAAGTCTGTTCTTTTTGCAGGATACTCTGCTAGGAAACGGAGAAGGCAATGGCACACTACTCCAGTACTCTTGCCTGGCAAATCCCATGGACAGAAGAGCTTGGAAGGCTGCAGTCCATGGGGTCACTGAGGGTCAGACACAACTGAGTGACTTTACTTTGACTTTTCACTTTCATGCATTGGAGAAGGAAATGGCAACCCACTCCAGTGTTCTTGCCTGGAGAATCCCAGGGACAGGGGAGCCTGGTGGGCTGCCGTCTATGGGATCGCCCAGAGTCGGACATGACTGAAGCGACTTAGCAGCAGCAGCTGCTGCTAGGAAAAACAGGATTTTCTGCTATGCAATGATAGGCAAGGGGGAAGGTGAGGGAATAATGGGCTTTAAAACTGGAAAGGGATTTGAAGGCCAATTGTAAAGATTGTAAGGAATCTTACTTTCAGGCTAAGGTGTTTGAACATGATTGAATAGAAGAAAATGGTGATTTAATGAGAGGGTTTTTTCCACTGGTCAGAGGACAATCTAAGCTGTTCTCTATAAATGTGAATCTACTTAACATAAAAAATGTTTGGAATAAAGAATGAACGAAAGTCGAAAAAACCACAAAATTATTAAATTAGTGTTGTAGTTTAAAATAAAAGGTTGTCTGATCAAAATAACCAATACTTTACGCCCTTTAATTATAGGAAAAAAGTTTTATGTATAACATTAGAGTTAAAAGTAAACACATTTACGTAAAAATTGAGTCATTTCTATTTACCATTTTTATACATCTCTATTATCCTATTTTATCTATAGGCAGAGTGAAATTCATTCTTTGCTTATCTTCAGAAAGGGAATACTAATTGTTCCTTAGGACCAGAGAGATCACTGCTACCCTCCTGCACACAATAGGGGAAGCATGTGCTGTAAATCTGCAAGGACCTATTTGCTAATGATATGTCCTTTATCTGCACTTTACAATAAGGAGTTGTTTTTCTTAAAAAGCATTTGGGCTCTTTTCAGCTTCTTTTAACGGAGAAGGCAATGGCACCCCACTCTAGTACTCTTGCCTGGAAAATCCCATGGATGGAGGAGCCTGGTAGGCTGCAGTCCATGGGGTTGCTGAGGGTCAAACACGACTGAGCGACTTCACTTTCACTTTTCACTTTCATGTATTGGAGAAGGAAATGGCAACCCACTCCAGTGTTCTTGCCTGAAGAATCCCAGGGACGGGGAAGCCTGCTGCGCTGCCGTCTATGGGGTCGCACAGAGTCAGACACGACTGAAGTGACTTAGCATAGCAGCTTCTTTTAAAGCCAACAAATACAAAACAACAGGTCTTGACACAAATATATAGTGCTGTTTTCACATGATTAGGTCAACTTGACAAATGCTCAGCACCAAAACAGAACTCCAAACCATGCTGTTCACAAGGACATATAGGCACAGCTTCGATAGATTTTTCAAGGTTATGACAAGAACATGATGCAAGAATCCCTCTTAAAAAAAAAAAAAAGCAAATCTGAGGAATGGAAAATCAATCGTGACCATGAAATATATACGCCTACAGTTTTTAATGTGATTTTTAAAATAGTGGATAACCAACTCAAAACAGCTACATGTGTTCCTATCTTTGGGGAAGAGTTGAGTCTTAGAGAAAATGATCTCATGGGCCTGCGCACTCTCTGCGTACCCGCAAAGCCCTCGGACTGTTTTCAGGCTGGCTGTGGCATAGACTGGATCAAGGCCCTTGGAGGATCCCTATCCTGACCTGAGGGTAGAGTGCACATCTAGAATGCGTTTCTGCCGGCACTGTTGGCTCACAAAGCTGCAGGCTGCATGCAGTTTCTATTTGCATTTCCATTCTCTTGCTTTCAGTGTTTTTGGAATCAGTTGAAGTTGAAACATCTTGGAAGAAAAGTTTGGTTTTTTGAACCCCCTGGTTTCAATTATTTTTAAATCTGATGCACAAACACTGCTTTTAAAGATATGTGACTAAAGTGCCAAATAAGGATCTTTTGATTTTTTTGAAATACATGTGGTTGAAATTTGAGACCTGGCTGCTGCCAAGCTGCAGTTCAGGGAATAGAATACTGGCACAAGAAAACGAAGTGTTGTTCTGGGGATAATGTTAGAAGGAACTGTCCTACAGAAGGAAAATGTAAATTTTCATGATTTAGCTTATACTTGTGGGACAATTCTATAATCCTTTGTTAAACATGTTAAAGTTGAAATGCTGACGTGTCCTGTTGTTTATTCAGGTTCTCAGCTGTAAGTTTCTCATACATAAGTCAGACTTTCACTGAATTTTTATCATGATCATTTATAAAGATACATTCACAAGATATCATGACATTTTCAAAATAATGCAAACAGGTCCTTTTTTTTTTTTTAAGTATAACCTGAAGGTAATAGGCATTGATTTCTCAAAGAGAAAAGTTATAGTACTTTACAGTAGTAGAGACTCCTCTGGTAAAAATCATTTAAGCTAAAACGTGATTCAGGGAGAAAGCATTAAAGTATAATTTACCTATTTGTGAAAGGTACTCTAAGTGGGCACCTCCAATAAATGTATTAGAGAAAACATGGTATGAGTCACTCTAATTCATCATCTAGTATTTTAGGCAATGCTACATGTAAAAAGAAAAAATCAACAGTATGAGCATTTCTGACTAGCTAATGATAGATGCCATATCTGTCAAAATATGCCAAGAACTGTTATATCAATTGGAAAGATATAAAAGCTGCAACTAGATTGTGCTGCCAAAAAAAGACTGTGCGGCAGTAGCAAAAGCATATATGGAAATTAACAGGCAATAAAGTCAAATAGGGGCAAATATTAAGACTCAAAACAGGAATAGAAAAGGTACTATTTAAATACATCCAGAGTGTACTAACCAAATCCTCAGAATTGGTTACTTCAGACCAGTAGGACCAGAGAAGCAAAGAGATACTATTATCATTTTTCACATTTTCTCCCTTGTTTGAATTCCATGTGTGTGAACATATATTACTTTAAAATTAAATGGTTATTAAAGTTGGATTTTTAAAATTTAACATAGATTTCCAGAATCACCATTCCTTTCCAAAAGTATTTACTATGCACTTTTACTTTACAGTAACATAAAAAATGTGATGATAATAGGTCTCTTTGGTAGCTGAGGATAAAGCTACAGTTAAATGCCATCAAATCTTGATATTAGATGCAACAATTTAAGTCAGCTAAACATTTTCTTGGGCTCCAAAATCACTGAGAACTGTGCCTGCAGCCAAAAACTTGAATGACCCTTGCTTCTTGGAAGAAAGGTTGTGACAAACCTAGACAGCGTATTAAAGAGCAGAGACATCACTTTGCTAACAAAGATCCATATAGTCAAAGCTATGGTTTTTGCAGTAGTCATGCGTGGATGTGAGAGTTTACAACCATAAAGAAGGCTGAGCGCCCAAGAACTGATGCTTTTGAACTGTGGTGCTGGAGAAGACTCTCAAGAGTCCTTTGGGCAGCAAGGAGATCAAACCAGTCAATCCTAAAGGAAATCAACCCTGAATATTCACTGGGAGGACGGATGCTGAAGCTGAAGCTCTAATACTTTGGCCAGCTGATACAAAGAGCCAACTCATTAGAAAAGACCCCAATGCTGGGAAAGGTTGAGGGCAAGAGGAAAAGTGGGCAACAGAGAACGAGATATTTGGATGACATCACTGTCTCAACAGACATGAGTTTGAGCAAACTCTGGGAGATAGTGAAGGACAGGAAAGCCTGGTGTACTGCAATTCCTAGGGCGGCAAAGAGTCAGACATGACTTAGTGACTGAAGAACAACAACAAGCATATACTTGGCATTACACAGCTTAATGTTGAGATAACTTAACCAAATGTTTACAATTTATCCAGATGCATGAATAGTGTAAGGCACAACCACAAAGACTTTATCTATAAACATGAAAGAAGGACAAAATAGATACATATGATATTACTTGGGCTTTCCTGATGGCTTAAATTGGTAAAGAATTTGGCCACAATGAAGGATACCCAGGTTCAATCCCTGGGTCTGGAAGATCCCCTGGAGAAGGAAATGGCAACCCACTCTAGTACTTTTGCCCAGAGAATCCCATGGACAGAGGAGTCTGGTGGGCTACGGTCCATGAGGTTGAAAGAGCTGATCATGACTGAGCGACTAACACACATAATAATACTTAAATTCATAACAGGTATTAACAGTATAATATGGGAAATAATTTGAGAAAATAGTTAAGGATGATAAGAGCATTTTATGATTACTATACATTCATGGAAGAGTTTAAAAGAAGGGTTATTTTCCCTAATTTGTCTTAAAAGTTTTCTAGAAAAAAATTAAGAATTCAAAATTGTTTTTTTTGGAAACTAGGTAATATTTTGGCAAGCTTCAGAGGATGACAGATTTGAATTTGAGGTTGAAAAGAAACATGAAAGCAGACACCAATTAGTTGCATAAAGAATTTATGATACAAGGACTGAAAACCCGATGATTACAGTCTAGGGTAATTATCCTGTGGGCTTCCTGTAGGAAAGTCCACTCTCCTCTAGAAGCCAGATTTACCATTTTTATGAATACCTGCATTTGTATAAATCATGTTGCAAGTGATTAAGTACCATTTACTCTCTAAACAGACAAGAAGACCAGAAGCAATACAGACTTAAGAAGTTGAAAATAAAAGAAGACCATCCTAAATGCCTTAATTTACCTCCTAGAAGTTTAAGGATTTGATGCAATAGTGTAGTTTGTGGCATAAATTCTCATGAAATCAGCACTCTGTAAGAGGAGCCACTATTTTTTAAAATTTATTTAATTGGAGGATAACTTCTTTACAATATTCTGTTGGTTTCTGCCATACATCAACATGAATCAGCCATAGGTACATGTACCCTCTCTCTTGAAATTCCCTCCCACCTCTTACCCCATCCCACCCGTCTAGGTTGTCACAGCGCACTGGGTTTGAGCTCCCTGAGTCACACGACAAATTCCCAATGGCTACCTATTTTATTGGAGAAGGCAATGGCACCCCACTCCGGTACTCTTGGCTGGAAAATCCCATGGATGGAGGAGCCTGGTATATATGGTAATGTTTATGTTTCAGCGCTACTCTGTCAGTTCGTCCCACCCTCTCCTCCCGCTACTGTGTCTACAAGTCTGTTCTATGTCTGCGCCTCCATTTGCTGTCCTGCAAATAGGTTCATCAGTACCATCTTTCTAGACTCCATACACATGCATTAATATCCGATATTTGTTTTTGTCTTTCTGACTCACTTCACTCTGTATAATAGGCTCTAGGTTCATCTATCTCATTAGAACAGACTCAAATGTATTCCTTTTTATGGCTGAGTGATATCCCATTATGCACTGTACATACAACTTCTTTATCCAGTCATCTGTCAGTGGACAGCTAGGTTGCCTGAGTGATAATATCCCACTATACATTGTATACACAACTTCTTTATCCATTTAGTTAATGGACAGCTAGGTTGCTTCCATATCCTAGCTATTGTAAATAATGCTGCAGGGTATATGCATCTCTTTCAATTATGGTTTTCTCATATGCCCAGTAGTGGGATTCTTGGGTCATATATTAGTTCTATTACTAGCTTTTAAAGAATCTCCATTCTCTTGTCCTGATCAGTACGTCCTCCATACAGATATAGTGACTGTGTCAATTTACATTCCCACCAATAGTAGAAGAGGGTTCCCATTTCTCCAAATCCTCTCAGGAATTTATTGTTTATAGATTTTTGATGATGGCCATTCTGACTACTTTGAAGTGATATCTCATTGGAGTTTTGATTTGCATTTCTCTAATAATGAGCAGTGTTGAGCATCTTTTCATGTGTTTATTAGCCATCTGTACATCTTCTTTGGAGAAATGTCTATTTAGGTCTTCTGCCCATTTTTTGATTGGGTTGTTTCCTTTCCTGAAGTTTAGCTGTATGAGAGGCTTTTATATTCTGGAGATTAATCCTTTGTAACTATTTTCTCCCATTCTGAAAGCTGTCATTTACTCTTGTTTATTGGTTCCTTTGCTGTGCAAAACTTTTAAGTTTAATTAAGTCCCATTTGTTTATTTTTATTTTTATTTCCATTACTCTAGGAGGTGGGTCAAAGAGGATCTTGCTGCGATTTGTCAAAGAGTGTTCTGCCTATGTCTTCCTCTAAGACCTTCATAGTTTCTGGCCTTACATTTAAGTCGTTAATCCATCTTGAGTTTATTTATGTATAAGGTGTTAGGAAGTGTTCTAGTTTCACCTTTTTACATGCAGCAGTCCAGTTTTCCCAGTACCACTTACACTAGCTGTCCTTTCATGAAAAGTATGAATTTACTTGTTATAGCTCCATGCTACCACCTAAAAAAAGCATTTTTTTCTCTTTGGGGCTGAAATAAGAAGATGTATAAATAATTCTCAATTTTTTGAACAAATCAAACATTTTTTAGTTGAAGATAGAAAAAACATATAGAATTATCTCTTCTATTCTCAAAATGAAGAAATGTTAGGTAATGGCTTATTTTTTTATTGTTTAAAATATGGAGACAAACTCATTAACTAAATAGGTAAATATCCAGGAAGGAGAAAAAGGATAGCTTAGAAAAAGTAAAAGCAAGAGAAAGAAAGTAATTGAAACTCTAGTTATGTAACCTATGAATACAGAGGCAAATACAGGTTATGAAATCATGGGCTAGACTGATACAAACCTGGGAGCCAGATCTGTACCCTCTTCCCATGAAAACGGAAAGAAAGAAACTACCAGCCTACAGCCTAGCACAGGTGAAAAGCTAGTTGTGTGCGGCACGAATATGAGGCATCACACAGACTGAGTTTTAAGCCAAACGTTTACCATGTTCAAGTTACGCACCTTATAAACCCAGAGAAGAAATGAACACAAAGCAGTCACATAGACAGTTACAAGTCCATTTAGGGTGAGTTTACAGAAAAGATTTAAAAAGAACAAAAGCACAAGCATTACTGCATTGCAGGCAGGTTCTTTACCATGGGAGCCACCATAGAGGTCATATTACTGATGCAACAAATATTTATTAAATACCTGCTATATGCCTAAATGTTAAGACTGATTTAAAAAATGATCTTTATAAAGGTAGTTAACAAATCAGTACCTTCGTGGAGCAAACATTATGTACCAGCAGAAGTAAAATCAAACACACAATAAACAGATAAAATGTAAGAATGTTCATTGCTTCCAACAGGAGAGAATTGGACCCCAGAAAATTAAGTTAATAATTTAAGAAAAATGTTAAAAGAATTGTTTAAACATCTGCTGGTGGTCCAGTGATTAAGACTCTGTGCTTAGAGGGAGTGTGGCTTTGTACCTGGTCAGGGAACTAAGATACCACATATCATGTGGCATAGCCAATAAATAAAAAATAACTATTTAAAAATAAATAAATATGTCAAAGAGATAAAGAGAAAAGACTTTTATGAAAGTGATAAGTGATTACAAAACAGCAGACAGGAAAAAGGATAAATTAAAAATTGGAAATACAAAAATAGTGTTGTTAGGGAACTTTAAAATCCTTCAAACTACAGGGTAAATCTCAAAGAAATGTAACCACAAAATTAATAAGCTAGAAAATGGAACTAAGGGAATCTCCCAGAAACTAAAACAGATAAAAAGAGAGAGAGATTAAGAGACATGAGGAGCTCATATATCTGCCAAATTTCAGAAAAAAAAAAAATAGAAAGACTACAAAGAGGTAATATTTGAGGATATGAGAGCTGAAATTTTCCCAGAACTAATTATATGAATGATCACGTTAAAAAAAAAAAAAAAGTCCACCAAATGCCTAATTTACATCTCTACACATTATGAACTTTGCCACTGTTAGCAGCAATTAAAATATATTTTAGTAAAAATTATTTCCTACAAAAGCCTGATTTTCTTTAAGGAAACTTCACTACTTGGATGGATGGAAGATTTCTTATTCCTAGAAATATATGACAGAAATCAGAAAATAAGTATATATAGATAGCTGTAGGAAAAATACCTTGTATTCATTATATGCCTGTTCAGACTATCACTCAAGATTTAGGATGAACTAAAGACATCTTTATAAATCAAGGACGCAAATTTTAGTTCCTCACTGAATATATACATACATACATACATATATATATATAAAGTGTACATTTCACCAAGGAGACATTAACTATGTAGTAAGCCATAGAAATAAAGCTTCCACAAATTCCAAATAATTGATACTCTAAGACTGTCTTTTCTTACCACAGCCCTATGAAGTTCAATAACAGAAATTAACAAAACTAAAACAAACCAAAAAAAGAACAAAACTACCAAATGTTTGAAAGCCATAAAAGTCACATCTAAATAATCCAGTAACCCATAAGTTCAGAAAAGAAAATCATGTTACACTGACCAGGACCTCCAGTAATTAATGATTTAAGTGGGAGTAGTGAGAGTAGAAAACCTGTATGCAGGACAAGAAGCAATAGGTAGAACCAAATAAGGAACAACAAATTGGTTCAAAATTGGGAAAGGAGTACATTAAGGCTGTATATTGTCATCCTGCTTATCTAACTTACATGCAGAGTACATCATGTGAAATGCCAGGCTGCATGAAGCTCAAACTGGAATCAAGATTCCGAGGAGAAATATCAATAACTTTGGATATACAGATGATACCACTTCAATGGAAGAAAGCAAAGAGGAACTAAAGAGCCTCTTGAAAGTGAAAGAGAAGAGTGAAAAAGCCAGCTTAAAACTCAACATTTAGAAAACTAAGATCATGGCATCTGGTACCATCACTTCATGACAAATAGATGGGGAAAAATTGGAAACGGTGACAGATTCTATTTTAGGGGGCTCCAAAATCACTGCAGATGGTGACGGCAGCCATGACATTAAAAGATGCTTGCTTCTTGGAAGAAAAGCTATGAAAAACCTCAACAGCATATTAGAAAGCAAAGACATCACTTGGTCAACAAAGGTCTGTATATTCAAAGCTATGGTATTTCCAATAGTCATGTCAGACGTGAGAGTTGGATCATAAATAAGTGTCAAAGAACTGATGCTTTCGAATTGTGGTGTTGGAGAAGACTCCTGACAGTCCATTGGACAGCAAGGAGATCAAACCAGTCAATTCTAAAGGAAATCAACCCTGAATGTTTACTGGAAGGACTGATGCTTGAAGCTGAAACGCCAATATTTTGGCCACCTGATGTGAAGAACTGACTCATTGGAAAAGATCCTGATGCTGGGAAGGATTGAGGGCAAAAGAAGAGGGTGACAAAGGATGAGATGGTTGGGTGGTATCACGGACTCAGTGGACATGAGTTTGAGCAAACTCTGGAAGGCAGTGAAGGACAGGGAAGCCTGGTGTGCTGCAGTCCATGGGGTCACACAGAGTCGGACACGACTGAGAGCCTGAACAACAGCCACAAGTGAGAGTAGGCATGGCTTTTTAAAATGCTTCTGAAGTTAAAAATTAAGCACCATTTTTTGCATTCAGTTGTGGAAGATACACACAAGTAGGTTAAGTAAAATTCTCTTCTACTCAATACACACACATACACAAACACACACTGACACTTTTATGGGTCTACAACACTGAATGACTTTCCTGTATCTATTGAGATGATGACGAATTCTACTAACAGAGTGATGAATTTACCATGATCAAGTCCCTGGTGAATTAAAGGTTCTTACTTTGTCATGAAAAGAATTTCGAGATGAGACAGGGAGGTTTGGGAAGTAAAGTGAAGATTTATTTAAGCAAGAATACACTCTTAGAGGGAAAGCCAGCAGACAGGTGAGTGGCTTCTGCCCTGGGTTTTTTGGAAAGCCATTTATGAGGGAAATACAAATGAAGGGGTGGAATATTCATTGGGGATGAAGGGGTTTAAGGTTGTACTCCCTTATTTTCATCTCAGCTCCATCTTCCTGGGGGGAGGAGGGGTTTTTATTCTCATTTAACTCAGATAGGAAGTGTCATAGTATTGGCACCTAATGGGTACTTCTTATATGCAAGGCTAATTTTATTATAATAAGAACATAATGAGCTAAAGTTTACATTCGGAGGCAGGAGATTCCAATCTTTGCCCAACTTTCTTTGTGTGTCTCCAGGACATTTATCACCCAAAATGTGTGGCTTCCTGTCAGTCTGAAGTTTCCTGTTTTGCTTTGTCTGCCCATAGACCTCCACTGTTTAAACATTTCCTTCCACCTGGTCCCTGCCTCCATTTCTCTGTTCATATCTAGCTACCTGCCTGCTGTAACAATAAGGTAGTATAAAAAGTATGTCAAAACTTTCTTGCATAAATATTATTAGTTCTGATGTGGGTCCTCACAGGTGTACGATCAGATTGTGCTTACTTCTCTGATTGGATGTTTCTGGACTCCAGAAACATGGAACTGCTCTCTCACAAATCAATCAGAGAAGTAGGCACAAGCTGATCATATACCTGTGACCATCTCCCTCACACTGTCATTAAAAACCCTTCTTCAAAACCCACCAGGGAATTTGGTTTTTTTGAGCATGAGCTGTCCATTCTTTTTGCTTGGACCAAATTGGGCACATGGCAATAAATGCTATAAGCTGTGTTTAGAATGGGCATCAAAATTTATCTCTACCTTCCTAACAGAGGAAAATCTTTTATGACTTCCAAATTATAATCAACCAGTTGATTCTGGACTGATTATTTCAAAGTAAGGAATCTCTTAAACAGTGTGAACAGCTGAGTACATACTGACATAGAGTAAGACTCAGAATTACTGTTCAGTTCAGTTCGGTTCAGTCATTCAGTTGTGTCCGACTCTTTGTGCCCCCATGGACCGCAGCACACCAGGCTTCCCTATTCATCACCAACTCCCATAGCTGACTCAAACTTATGTCTATCAAGTCAGGGATGCCATCCAACCATCTCATTCTCTGTTGTCCCCTTCTCCTCCTGCCTTCAATCTTTCCCAGCATCACGGTCTTTTCCAGTGACTCAGTTCTTCACATCAGGTGGCCAAAGTAGTGGAGTTTCAGCTTCACCAATGAATATTCAGGACTGATTTCCAATGAATCAGCCTTTCCAATGAATATTCAGGACTGATTTCCTTTAGGATGGATTGGTTGCATCTCCTTGCAGTCCAAGAGACTATCAAGAGTCTTCTCCAATACCACAGTTCAAAAGCATCAATTCTTCAGTGCTCAGCTTTCTTTATAGTCCAACTCTCACATCCATACATGACTACTGCAAAAACCATAGCCGTTGGCAAAGTAATGTCTCTGTTTTTTAATATGCTGTCTAGGTTGGTCATAGCTTTTCTTCCAAGGAGCAAGCATCTTTTAATTTCATGGCTGCAGTCACTATCTGCAGTGATTTGGGAGCCCCCAAAATAAAAGTCTCTCACTGTTTCCATTGTTTCTCCAACTATTTGTCATGAAGTAATGGCACCAGATGCCATGATCTTAGTTTTCTGAATGTTGAGTTTTAAGCCAACTTTTTCACTCTCCTCTTTCACTTTCACCAAGAGGCTCTTTAGTTCTTCTTTGCTTTCTGCCATAAGTGTGGTGTTATCTGCATATCTGAGGTTACTGATATTTCTCTTGCCACTCTTGATTCCAACTTATGCTTCATCCAGCCTAGCATTTCACATGATATATTCTGCATATAAGATAATAAGCAGGGTGACAATATACAGTCTTGACATACTCCTTTCCTGATTTGGAACCAGTCTGTTGTTCCATGTCCAGTTCTAACTGTTGCTTCTTGACCTGCATCAAGAATTCTCTGGAGGCAGGTGAGATGGTCTGGTATTCCCATCGCTTTATGAAATTTCCACAGTTTATTGTGATCCACACAGTCAACAAAGCAGAAGTAGATGTTTTTCAGGAAATTTCTTGCTTTTTCTATGATCCAGTGGATGTAGGCAATTTGATTTCTGGTTCCTCTGTCTCTTCTAAATCCATCTTGAACATCTGGAAGTTCATGGTTCATGTAATGTTGAAGTATGGCTTAGAGAATTTTGAAGGCACTGGTCATTGCAAACACCCTCTTCCGACAACACAAGAGAAGACTCTGCACATGGAGATCACCAGATGGTCAATATCAAAATCAAATTGATTATATCATTTGTAGCCAAAGATGGAGAAGCTCTATACAGTCAGCAAAAACAAGACTGGGAGCTAACTCTGGCTAAGGTCATGAACTCCTTATTGCAAATTCAGACATAAATTGAAGAAAGTAGGGAAAACCACTAGACCATTCACATATGACCTAAATCAAATCCCTTATGATTATACAGTGGAAGTGACTAGTAGATTCAAGGGATTAGATCTGAGAGACAGTGTGCCTGAAGAACTATAGATTGAGGTTCATGACATTGTACAGGAGGCAGTGATCAACACCATCCCCAAGAAAAAGAAATGCAAAAAAGGCAAAAATGGTTGTTTGAGGAGGCCTTACAAATAGCTGAGAAAAGAAGACAAGTGAAAAGCAAAGGAGAAAAGGAAAGATATACCCATTTGATGGCAGAGTTCCAAATAATAGCAAGGACAGATAAGAAAGCATTCCTCAGTGATCAATGCAAAGTAATAGAGAAAAACAACAGAATGGGAAAAACTGGAGATCTCTTCAAGAAAATTAGAGATACCAATGGGCATAATAAAGGACAGAAACATATGGACCTAACAGAAGCAGAAGATATTAAGAAGAGTGGCAAAAATACACAGAAAAACTACACAAAAAAGATATTAATGACCAAGATAACCATGATGGTTATGTGATCTCTCACCATGAGCCAGACATCTTTGAATGCAAAATCGAGTGTGCCTTAGAAGCATCATTACAAACAAACCTAGTGGAGGTGATGGAATTCCAGTTGAGCTATTCCAAATCCTGAAATATGATGCTGTGAAAGTGCTGCACTCAATATGCCAGCAAATTTGGAAACTCAGCAGTGGCCACAGGACTGGAAAAGGTCAGTTTTCATTCCAGTCCCAAAGAATTTCTATATTTTTATTTAACAATTTCATCTGGAATCAGGTTGACTGATTATGCTTGTATTCCAGGAGAGCACAATGCACTGAAGTGTGCTTGCCTTAGTGTCTTATTGGGCCCGTGTCTGAGATTACATACAAGCCAGATCTCATGTCTTTACTTTCCTAAATTATATATCTAGACCATATAGGATTTTTTTTTAATTTCTCAAAGCTTTGGAAACTTAAAGTGCACAAAATATATGGTCATATCTCTATTAGTTACATATGCAATTATACAGTTTTATAGTTTAAAACTGGCATTTCCTATAAGTGTTTAATTTTGCATGATACACACAAAATGGAGAAAAATCACTACACTAAAAGAACCAGCATGATTGAAATATCATAGTCAGTAGCCTATGCTGTAAAAATTGTAGTCACTGAAGTATAATTTCAGGAATATCTATGAATAATTACCACAGAAAGAAGCAAAGACTATTCCCCTTGGGTGCAAATCTTCATAGAGACTAACAACATGATGACCTATTTGCTAAAGCAAATGATAATACAAAAGGTATTCTTCTTACAGTTTATATTTCTGATCTGCTAAATATGACAGGTTAATGTTTTTTAATGTATGGAAAATTTTTATGAGCTGCTAAAAACAATGCACTTTAAAGAAAGAGTCTAGGAAATTTAATTACCTAATTAAGAGGCATTTAATTTAAATAAGTTTAGACAAAAGGAGAGAAATTATTTCAAAGGCGCTGCTTGCAAATATTTATGTAAAGACAGTTTCCCAGTCATTAAACTATTTTTAACGAACATGTAAGAGATAAACCTATATCAAGGTCAAGCTCCTTGAAGAAATATAATTCCTTAAAGGCTTTGATTTAAATCTGTAGTTTGGACTTTCTCCACAAAAAAACGGAAGTTCAGACACATGAAACATACGTTCCCAACCACACTCAAGTGAACCACATTTGCTAGAGAAAGTCTACACATAAGATGCACAGCAACTGGGAAGTGAAATGCCATGTCTGTGTTCACTTTTTAATATACCCTAATAGAGCAACACTCACATATACGGCAATCTTCAGCCTCACTTTGTATGATCACGCTCAGAAATGGCATCTTAGCCTTCTGCTCTCCCTCTTACTCTTCCCAAAAATGGTGCACTTGGGATGATGTGCGATTTGGCCTACAGGCGGTAATTTGCAAATCTCTGCTCTATGTTCTTAACATTGCTTCTGTTATTGTTGAATTTTAATGAAATATATGTATGTTCCAAATTAGCGAGTGTTTATTATTTACCTTTAATAAAAATGGTATTCTATGGGCAAGCTAATTTGGTAAAATCCAAGTTACCCAGTTAGCCCTGATACACACAAATTCAGCCATCATAACTTCCCACATGCATTTTAAATATAAAATTCAATATAAATTCAATATAGCGGGAGGAGCCAAGATGGCGGAGGAGTAGGACGGGGAGAACACTTTCTCCCCCACAAATTCATCAAAAGAGCATTTAAACGTCGAGTAAATTCCACAAAACAACTTCTGAATGCCGGCAGAGGACATCAGGCACCCAGAAAAGCAATCCAACTCTTCGAAAGGAGGTAGGAAAAAATATAAAAGACAAAAAAAGAGACAAAAGACGGAGGGACAGAGTTCCGTCCCGGGAAGGGAGTCTTAAAAAGAGAGAAGTTTCCAAACACCAGGAAACCTTCTCACTGCCGAATCTGTGCCGAGCTTTGGAAGCACAGAGGGCAACATAACAGGAAGAAAAAATAAATAAACAATTAAAACTCGAAGATTGCGAGTCCTACGGTAACTCCCCCAGCGGAGAAGCAGCGCAGACGCCTGCATACGCCATTAGCAAGCGGGGGCTGGGCAGGGAGGCGCAGCGCGGGCTGCATTGCTTAGAGTAAGAATCTGGCCTGAATACCCTGAGCGCTATCTGAGCGAAATAATTTGGGCTAGCAAACCAGACTGTGGGATATCTACCACGCGAAAAGCCAGCCCCAACCTAAGACACCGCCAGGCCCGCGCACGGAACAAAGAATTGAACAGAGATAGCCGGCTGCAGACCTTCCCCCTCCGGTGACAGGCAGCCAGAGCCGGAAGGGGGCAATCGCAGCCCCAGAGAGACATTATCTATAAAACTGTAAGCAGGCTTCTTTGCTAACTAAAACTTTTTGGGGGTCTGGACGGTTAACATCTACCTGAGAAGGTGTGCCGGTTTTACACCCAGATAACCGAGTGGCGGGGAGGTGATAAGTCGCAGCATTGGCGCTCGCCAAACACCTCATCACTTGAGCTGCTCGGACCTGGGAAGAGCACAAAACTCAGGCCCAACTGAGTCTGCGCCTCTGAGGACTACCCGAGTGCCCGAACCTGAGCGGCTTGGACCTGGGAGGTGCATGCAACCCAGGGCCAGCCTCGGATTGTTCCCGGCGGAACAACCTAGAGCCCGAGCAGTGTGGGCAGGGAGGCTACACGCGCTGTGAGCGGGGGCAGACCCAGTGTGGCTGAGGCACTGCGAGCGCACGCCAGTGTTATTTGTTTGCAGCATCCCTCCGTCCCTCCCCACAGCGCGACTGAACAAAGAGAAGAAATACAGCTCCACCCACCAGAACACCGACACAAGCTTCCCTAACCAGGAAACCTTGACAAGCCACCTGTACAAACCCACACACAGCGAGGAAAAGCCACAATAAAGAGAACTCCACAAACTGCCAGAATACAGAAAGGACACCCCAAACTCAGCAATTTAAACAAGATGAAGAGACAGAGGAATAGCCAGCAGATAAAGGAACAGGATAAATGCCCACCAAACCAAACAAAAGAGGAAGAGATAGGGAATCTACCTGATAAAGAATTCCAAATAATGATAGTGAAATTGATCCAAAATCTTGAAATTAAAATGGAATCACAGATAAATAGCGTGGAGACAAGGATTGAGAAGATGCAAGAAAGGTTTAACAAGGACCTAGAAGAAATAAAAAAGAGTCAATATATAATGAATAATGCAATAAATGAAATTAAAAACACTCTGGAGGCAACAAATAGTAGAATAACAGAGGCAGAAGATAGGATTAGTGAATTAGAAGATAGAATGGTAGAAATAAATGAATCAGAGAGAATAAAAGAAAAACGAATTAAAAGAAATGAGGACAATCTCAGAGACCTCCAGGACAATATTAAACACTACAACATTCGAATCATAGGGGTTCCAGAAGAAGAAGACAAAAAGAAAGACCATGAGAAAATACTTGAGGAGATAATAGTTGAAAACTTCCCTAAACTGGGGAAGGAAATAATCACCCAAGTCCAAGAAACCCAGAGAATCCCAAACAGGATAAACCCAAGGCGAAACACCCCAAGACACATATTAATCAAATTAACAAAGATCAAACACAAAGAACAAATATTAAAAGCAGCAAGGGAAAAACAACAAATAACACACAAGGGAATTCCCATAAGGATAACAGCTGATCTTTCAATAGAAACTCTTCAAGCCAGGAGGGAATGGCGAGACATACTTAAAATGATGAAAGAAAATAACCTACAGCCCAGATTATTGTACCCAGCAAGGATTTCATTCAAGTATGAAGGAGAAATCAAAATCTTCTCAGACAAGCAAAAGCTGAGAGAATTCAGCACCACCAAACCAGCTCTCCAACAAATACTAAAGGATATTCTCTAGACAGGAAACACAAAAATGGTGTATAAATTCGAACCCAAAACAATAAAGTAAATGGCAACGGGATCATACTTATCAGTAATTACCTTAAACATAAATGGGTTGAATGCCCCAACCAAACGACAAAGACTGGCTGAATGGATACAAAAACAAGACTGCTACATATGTTGTCTACAGGAGACTCACCTCAAAACAGGGGACACATACAGACTGAAAGTGAAGGGCTGGAAAAAGATTTTCCATGCAAATAGGGACCAAAAGAAAGCAGGAGTAGCAATACTCATATCAGATAAAATAGACTTTAAAACAAAGGCTGTGAAAAGAGACAAAGAAGGTCACTACATAATGATCAAAGGATCAATCCAAGAAGAAGATATAACAATTATAAATATATATGCACCCAACACAGGAGCACCGCAGTATGTAAGACAAATGCTAACAAGTATGAAAGGAGAAATTAACAATAACACAATAATAGTGGGAGACTTTAATACCCCACTCACACCTATGGATAGATCAACTAAACAGAAAATTAACAAGGAAACACAAACTTTAAATGATACAATAGACCAGTTAGACCTAATTGATATCTATAGGACATTTCATCCCAAAACAATGAATTTCACCTTTTTCTCAAGCGCACATGGAACCTTCTCCAGGATAGATCACATCCTGGGCCATAAAGCTAGCCTTGGTAAATTCAAAAAATAGAAATCATTCCAAGCATCTTTTCTGACCATAATGCAGTAAGATTAGATCTCAATTACAGGAGAAAAACTATTAAAAATTCCAACATATGGAGGATGAACAACACCCTGCTGAATAACCAACAAATCACAGAAGAAATCAAAAAAGAAATCAAAATTTGCATAGAAACGAATGAAAATGAAAACACAACAACCCAAAACCTGTGGGACACAGTAAAAGCAGTCCTAAGGGGAAAGTTCATAGCAATACAGGCACACCTCAAGAAACAAGAAAAAAGTCAAATAAATAACTTAACTCTACACCGAAAGCAACTAGAAAAGGAAGAAATGAAGAACCCCAGGGTTAGTAGAAGGAAAGAAATCTTAAAAATTAGAGCAGAAATAAATGCAAAAGAAACAAAAGAGACCATAGCAAAAGTCAACAAAGCCAAAAGCTGGTTCTTTGAAAGGATAAATAAAATTGATAAACCATTAGCCAGACTCATCAAGAAACAAAGGGAGAAAAATCAAATCAATAAAATTAGAAACGAAAATGGAGAGATCACAACAGACAACACAGAAATACAAAGGATCATAAGAGACTATTACCAACAATTATATGCCAATAAAATGGACAACGAGGAAGAAATGGACAAATTCTTAGAAAAGTACAACTTTCCAAAACTCGACCAGGAAGAAATACAAAACCTTAACAGACCCATCACAAGCACGGAAATTGAAACTGTAATCAAAAATCTTCCAGCAAACAAAAGCCCAGGTCCAGACGGCTTCACAGCTGAATTCTACCAAAAATTTAGAGAAGAGCTAACACCTATCCTGCTCAAACTCTTCCAGAAAATTGCAGAGGAAGGTAAACTTCCAAACTCATTCTATGAGGCCACCATCACCCTAATACCAAAACCTGACAAAGATCCCACAAAAAAAGAAAACTACAGGCCAACATCACTGGTGAACATAGATGCAAAAATCCTAAACAAAATTCTAGCAATCAGAATCCAACAACACATTAAAAAGATCATACACCATGACCAAGTGGGCTTTATCCCAGGGATGCAAGGATCCTTCAATATCCGCAAATCAATCAATGTAATACACCACATTAACAAATTGAAAAACAAAAACCATATGATTATCTCAATAGATGCAGAGAAAGCCTTTGACAAAATTCAACACCCATTTATGATAAAAACTCTCCAGAAAGCAGGAATAGAAGGAACATACCTCAACATAATAAAAGCTATATATGACAAACCCACAGCAAACATTATCCTCAATGGTGAAAAATTGAAAGCATTTCCTCTAAAGTCAGGAACAAGACAAGGGTGCCCACTTTCACCATTACTCTTCAACATAGTTTTGGAAGTTTTGGCCACAGCAATCAGAGCAGAAAAAGAAATAAAAGGAATCCAAATTGGAAAAGAAGAAGTAAAACTCTCACTATTTGCAGATGACATGATCCTCTACATAGAAAACCCTAAAGACTCCACCAGAAAATTACTAGAACTAATCAATGATTATAGTAAAGTTGCAGGATATAAAATCAACACACAGAAATCCCTTGCATTCCTATACACTAATAATGAGAAAACAGAAAGAGAAATTAAGGAAACAATTCCATTCACCATTGCAACGAAAAGAATAAAATACTTAGGAATATATCTACCTAAAGAAACTAAAGACCTATATATAGAAAATTATAAAACACTGGTGAAAGAAATCAAAGAGGACACTAATAGATGGAGAAATATACCATGTTCATGGATTGGAAGAATCAATATAGTGAAAATGAGTATACTACCCAAAGCAATTTATAGATTCAATGCAATCCCTATCAAGCTACCAACAGTATTCTTCACAGAGCTAGAATAAATAATTTCACAATTTGTATGGAAATACAAAAAACCTCGAATAGCCAAAGCGATCTTGAGAAAGAAAAATGGAAATGGAGGAATCAACCTACCTGACTTCAGGCTCTACTACAAAGCCAGTTATCAAGACAGTATGGTACTGGCACAAAGACAGAAATATAGATCAATGGAACAAAATAGAAAGCCCAGAGATAAATCCTCGCACATATGGACACCTTATCTTTGACAAAGGAGGCAAGAATATACAATGGATTAAAGACAATCTCTTTAACAAGTGGTGCTGGGAAATCTGGTCAACCACTTGTAAAAGAATGAAACTAGAACACTTTCTAACACCATATACAAAAATAAACTCAAAATGGATTAAAGATCTCAACGTAAGACCAGAAACTATAAAACTCCTAGAGGAGAACATAGGCAAAACACTCTCTGACATACATTACAGCAGGATCCTCTACGACCCACCTCCCAGAATATTGGAAATAAAAGCAAAAATAAACAAATGGGATCTAATTAAACTTAAAAGATTCTGCACATCAAAGGAAACTATTAGCAAGGTGAAAAGACAGCCTTCAGAATGGGAGAAAATAATAGCAAATGAAGCAACCGACAAACAACTAATCTCAAAAATATACAAGCAACTCCTACAGCTCAACTCTAGAAAAATAAATGACCCAATCAAAAAATGGGCCAAAGATCTAAATAGACATTTCTCCAAAGAAGACATACAGATGGCTAACAAACACATGAAAAGATGCTCAACATCACTCATTATCAGAGAAATGCAAATCAAAACCACTATGAGGTACCATTTCACACCAGTCAGAATGGCTGTGATCCAAAAGTCTACAAATAATTAATGCTGGAGAGGGTGTGGAGAAAAGGGAACCCTCTTACACTGTTGGTGGGAATGCAAACTAGTACAGCCACTATGGAGAACAGTGTGGAGATTCCTTAAAAAACTGGAAATAGAACTGCCTTATGATCCATCAATCCCACTGCTGGGCATACACACTGAGGAAACCAGAAGGGAAAGAGACACATGTACCCCAATGTTCATCGCAGCACTGTTTATAATAGCCAGGACATGGAAACAACCTAGATGTCCATTAGCTGATGAATGGATAAGAAAGCAGTGGTACATATACACAATGGAGTATTACTCAGCCATTAAAAAGAATACATTTGAATCAGTTCTAATGAGGTGGATGAAACTGGAGCCTATTATACAGAGTGAAGTAAGCCAGAAGGACAAACACTAATACAGTATACTAACGCATATATATGGAATTTAGAAAGATGGTAACGATAACCCTGTATACGAGACAGCAAAAGAGACACTGATGTATAGAACAGGCTTATGGACTCTGTGGGAGAGGAAGAGGGTGGGAAGATTTGGGAGAATGGCATTGAAACATGTGAAATGTCATGTATGAAACGAGATGCCAGTCCAGGTTCAATGCACGATGCTGGATGCTTGGGGCTGGTGCACTGGGACGACCCAGAGGTATGGTATGGGGAGGGAGGAAGGAGGAGGGAAAAATAAAAAAATATATAAATAAATAAATAAATAAACAGGAAGGATACATAAAAAAAAAAAAATTCAATATAGTTTGAAATAACAGTTCCGTTCAGGCACAGTTCACAACTATAACCACTATGGCTCAAGATATTATTGCATCTGTAAATTAAAAATAAACAATGATAGCACGGTGTTTGTTAAGATGAAGAAAGATTATTTGGCTTACTTTAATAATGTAACTCTATTTACAAATCATTCTCTGAATCTTGCAGAATTTATTTTCTTGAAGGTATCCATCATGTGTTTCTTCCCTATTTTTTAAAAAATACTTTAATGAAATTAAGAAGTATTAATCCATTCATACTTTTTTGTTTTATAATTTTTTTTACTGGCCTAATTATATATACAAATTTAATACATTAAAAGTTCCCTGTATTTCTTTTCCTGTTATTATGTCTGCTATTATCTGCTTCATTTCATGATTATTACAAAAATAGCTTTATTACATAAGGAATACTATAAGATAGTCCACTTTGAGGATAACTCACCATATATGCAGCATTGTTCCATGAGTTTATTAAGCAAGCATATGCATTTTGAACATTTATTTACTGAGTAAAATATTTAAATGTTTTCAGAGGTAAAAATGCATTAAGATAAAATTAATCTGAGAAATCAACAAAGTGCTAATAATATATGAGAGAAAGTTCAGAGAACACGAAGGTTGAAATCTTCGCATTCAAAGATTATTCAGGCCTAAACAGATAAAATCAGTAATGAGAACTTTCACAAGATTAATAAGATGCAAATAATATGCAAGCTGCAATCACGGTAAAAGAACACAGTTTAGGAAATGTGTATTGTAGCTATCACGACAGGTGAGTTTGAATATTGGCCTCATTACCAATTACTGACCTGATATGAAAGTGACTTTCCTCAAAAGAAGTTGGCTTTCATATAAATCTAGTCTTTTCAAACATATTATAAAGTCAGAAGGGACACTTCTGTTAAAATCTGATACTTGTATTATCTATTGCATCAGTCTCTCAAGAGATGAATCACAACTCATTATCATATATCTAAGAAAAATAGGATGACTAATTCATCTGAAAGGAAACACAATAATGAAAACATATTCCTTTATTATCATCACATTCTTTAGCATTCAAACTATTATATCACTTTAGAGATGTTAATAACATATAGTTTAATTAATTCACCAAACCTATATTGAGACTTGACTAGGTCTGAGCAAGAAATACCAACACAAGGTTTTCCAAGTCCATTCTTCAACAAAAAGTAAAAAGAGGGCAGGGGAGGAAATGATAGAGTGAGGAGAAAAGAAAAGAGAACAGAAATGTAGATTACCTCATAGGATCTCAACTGAAAAGTGTGTGGTACATAAAAGTTAACTAAATTCCATCATTTTGCTGTCAGAGCAAAATGCCTCCTTGTTTTAGAAAACTTTGACTTTACAAGTATAGTGTCCTTACCAATAAATATCTATATTGTTTCTGATCTTCTTAACTGCTTGTTCTTTAACAAGATTTATGAACCTCTTCCTCTATTACACAACAGCTGTCTTACATGTGCCATTCACTGATTAAACACAAATCTAAAGAACTATCATACCAAGAGGTTTGGGTATTGCCAGTCTGGGCTAAAATGCTAAGATAATTCCAGAGATCTTTCATCATTGAAAAAAATTACTAAATGCATAACATATATTTCCACCAAATATTTTAAAATTATGGGTTTTGAATGATTTTCAAAAAAATCTCTACAATTATGAATGCCTGGTGCAGTGAAAGAAGTGAGCTAATCAGAAAACTTGGACTGTAATTCCAGTAAGACATCTAACTTCATTAAACCACAGTTTGTTAAAATAAGCAAATGATACCTGCACTCAGAGACTGTTTGAGAAAATGAATCTACATACAAAGAGAGGTTGAGCAAGAAAAAATGGTTTTTTAAAGATAAATTCTCAACATAAATAGATTCATTAGATTAGTGTATCTCTAAACGTAATTTAGGAAACGTATTTTCCATCTATGGCTGCTTAAATTGTGCTTAAACATTCACCAGTGGCCAATTTTATTCCCCCCGAAATTATACAAAAATTTCTACAATGATTTTGATGAGTCTCTTTAGAAAGATGTCCTTATTCTAAATATGACATTATGTGACTATAAATCTGAACCATTACAAAGTAAATATGATTCATGAGTTGGTTGTTTCAGGAAAAGTTTTGGAAGAGTATTTTGAAGTCAAAGACAAAAAAAAAAACCTCAAAATCTTGCAACTATAATTAAATATCATTTGAAACATATATAATTTGTGGACAATTCAATGATACAGTAATTCTTTGGGTTTGTTTTTAACACTGAACATTGTATATTCTGTACAACGTTCAGAATACAAACATACAAAAAGTTGTTTTATTTTTAACAATCAATTCATGTATATGTTACCTTATAAAATTTGTAATGAAAAGTAACAGCTTCTTCCCTATCCCTCCTTGCACACATCAACACTGATGTATGGAACAGTCTTATGGACTCTGTGGGAGAGGGAGAGGGTGGGAAGATTTGGGAGAATGGCATTGAAACATGTAAAATATCATGTATGAAACAAGATGCCAGTCCAGGTTCAATGCACAATACTGGATGCTTGGGGCTAGTGCACTGGGACGACCCAGAGGGATGGTATGGGGAGGGAGGAGGGAGGAGGGTTCAGGATGGGGAGCACATGTATACCTGTGATGGATTCATTTTGATATTTGGCAAAACTAATACAATTATGTAAAGTTTAAAAAAAAAAAAAACATAAGGCCCAGTCCCACCAGCCAGAGGCAATCATTTGTATTTCCTGCTTTTGTTGGTTACTTCCACAACTCTAAGTACAATGTTCCTGTCTAATTCTGCTATTTAGGGAATATATACCAGTTGGTGCTACTTAGCAGTATCTTGGTTTTTCTCACCCAAGAAACTAGTTTTCCTTTCAGGCTTAGTGACTATGATTCCCTTTTTCCTGTTTGAGGAAAGGATTATGTTGATTACGGTGGTATCTGGCAGTCATCAGGCCTCTCTCTCAACTGAGAAGCTTGCTGGCAGCTCTATGTACACAACTTAGGGGTACGGACTGACTTCTTTGGGGTGTATGTATCATGGTGGTCCCACAATAGTCAGGCTGTATGTAGAGGACTATTTTGGAGTGCCAATGTCCACTTTAATAACCTCAGCTCTCTTTAGGAAGGTTAGCCATTCTCTTTACAGAAGAGCCCTCTGATTTTCTTGTCCAGGTGTACACAGGGATAGCATCTGGCACAAGGATTCCATAACACGTCTTTAATTATCTGCCTGTTTCAGCCCCTCTTCTCACATCTACACTCGGTGCCTGCCTCTGGGATTCCACCTGAGAGTCACCGGGTAATACCTCTAAAAGCTTCATAGGATCATATTATTCTTAAATAATTTTTTTTGTACCATGTTGAATCCACTTCCCAGCTCATATTCACTTTCCAACTTCTACAGACTTGCTGCAGTCTCTCCATTTATGATGCTTCATTGCCATGGGTTTATTTCCATTTGGAGATTGTTTCTGTTCTCTTAGTGCTCTCTCCCTAAACAACATTCTGAACAAATTTATCCACGCACCTATACAACCATCAGAATCATCCTGTTCATCCTGTGTCTGCTTAACCTCTATCTTGCTAGAACAACATGCTTTTTTCTTTTAGTCTCTGTTCATCCTTTAAGTATCACCTTTTTGGGGAATCTTCTCCGATCTCTGTCTTGTGTCCTTTCAACGAGTCCCCACAGCACCTCATTTTCCATCACAGAGTCTATTGCAGTAGATTTGACTAGTCTCTCTTCCTTGCAGCCAGGAGGTCCTTGATAATAGAGACTGAAATATTTCCAAATCACATATTATTGAGCTTAATACCTTATCTAAAATGTTTTTTAAATTATTGTAAAAAGTGACCCAGGAAAATGTTTTTAGTATTTATTTCCTAGAGAAAATACTCTAGAACGAATTCCAGCCTCAAAAATCATTAGTATGGAACTTGTCAGTCAAGAAAGTCTGGGAGATACTGTTATATATCCTTTGCATAAATATACAATTCACATCTTAGCATATTAAAGGTTCTAAACAAAGTAAAGAAAAAGTTACATTTTATTAACTTGGTATTTCCTAAAGTTTTTAACTATATAATTTTATTATGAAACAAAGGCTGCTGCTGCTGCTACTACTAAGTCGCTTCAGTCGTGTCTGACTCTGTGCGACCCCAGAGACGGCAGCCCACCAGGGTCCCCCATCCCCGGGATTCTCTAGGCAAGAAGACTGGAGTGGGTTGCCATTTCCTTCTCCAATGCAGCAAAGTGAAAAATGAAAGTGAAGTCACTCGGTCATGTCCGACTCTTAGCTACCCCATGGACTGTAGCCCACCAGGCTCCTCCGTCCATAGGATTTTCCAGGCAAGAGTACTGGAGTGGGGTGCCATCACCTTCTCCGAAACAAAGGCTAACATCCCACAGTTATAGTGCTTGAGAAAAAAATAGAGGACTGTAAGAAATCTAGGATAAAAATGTGATAATTCTGGATAGGCAGGCAGCTTATAATCAAAGAGGACTTTTGAATGAGCACTGGCCTTTGATTCTTGTGCGAGGGCTAAAGGTAAACGCTGGAGAAATTCTTTATACCTCTCCTTGGGAGAGAAGTTTAGGGCTTCATTAAGAGTCAAATGTGTACTTGTTATACCACAGTGCCTGGCAGAGAGTTCATTCTTTGTGGGCCAAGGTCAAACCAAAAGTGTTATTGAGCAGAACTTCAGTCTTAACCAAAAGAAAAATAATTCACTCAAACACAGCTTAAATTAGTCTAAATATAAAATGATTTTCTTAAAAAAATAATAATCACTTTTAACCTTTTCTAAGGGTAAATTCTTCCCTGGTGGTTCAGCAGTAAAGAATCTGCCTGCAATGCAGGAGATACAGGAGACCCAGATTCTATCTCTAGGTTGGGAAGATCCTCTGGAGGGAGGAATGGCAACCCACTCCAGCATTCTTGAGTGGAGAATCACACAGACAGAGGAGCCTGGTGGGCTAGAGTTACATAGGGTAGCCAACAGTCCTTAAAAATCTAGGAATAAAACTACAGAGTTGGGAGGGAGGCTCAGGAGGGAGGGGGCCTGTGTACACCTATAGTTAATTCATGTTGATATATGGCAGAAATCAAACCAATATTGTAAAGCAATCATCAATTAAAAATAAATATAATTATATATAAAAAGAAGAGTTGGATATGACTGAAGTGACTTAGCACACAACCCAAGGGTAAATGCATAGATAAGTTATATCACGTCAGCCACGGGAATGGTGTTCTGGCCCCATTCCAATCAGTTGAGGCTGCTGGACGGATATAAACTATGTATTTGAAACATTTTAGGGCATTTGTCTCTATGCTTACACCATTGTGCCTTATTTTCATTGGGTAGTCCAGAAAAGAGACATATTCAGCCAGAGAGGTAAACAGAATATATTATGGGTATTTTTAACAAATTCTATTGATTTATAATTTTGTAAGTAAGAATTTTGAAACACTATCACATGATTAGAGACTTTTTCAAATATTGAACTACAACCTAGGTTTAGGCTGAATTTTATTTGAATGTGATGTTTTGTCTCTCATTTTTGGTTTAAAAATTTAGAATATCACTTTATGTGAATGAGAAAATAAGTAAATCTACATCTTTACTGCAATGAACACAAGTCTAGGAGAAAAGAAATTGGTTCCGGCCTAGGTTTACCATCAATTACTTATATGACTCTGCCTGCACTCTCTCATTTCTGAGTCTTCGTTCTGTCCAGATGTAATTTTGGAGTAGGGTGAATAAAACAGTAATAATACATTAAGTTAAATGCTTATGAGGCCAAAAAGACAAATATTGTAAATTCTACTTATATGAAGTATATAGAGTAGTCAGATTCATAGAGACAGGGAGTAGAGTGATGATTGCCAAGGGCTGGTGGGATGGGGCAATGGAGAATTACTCCTTAATATTTATGGATCTTCCATTTAAGTTTAAAAAAAAAAAAGTTCTGGCAATGGATGCTGGTGATGGTTGCACAGTAATGTGAGTATAGTTAATGCCAATGAACTATATACTTAAAAATGCTTAAAATGCTAAAATCTGTGCTATATATATTTTATCCCAATTTAAAAAAAAAAAAAAAAACATTTAAATGCTTTCAATTCTTAGGGGAGCCAATGAGATAACATAAATGAACACGATGTTTGGCAAAACTAATACAATATTGTTAAGTTTAAAAATAAAATAAAAGAAAAAAGAAAAAGCTGCTTTGAGTATAATGCACTAAGAATTGGTGTATGTCATATTGGAGAATAAATGCTCTGCTGCTGCTGCTGCTGCTGCTGCTGCTGCTGCTAGGTCGCTTCAATCGTGTCCGACTCTGTGCGACCTCATAGACGGCAGCCCACCAGGCTCCCCTGTCCCTGGGATTCTCCAGGCAAGAACACTGGAATGGGTTGCCATTTCCTTTCCAATGCATGAAAATGAAAAGTGAAAGTGAAGTCGCTCAGTTGTGTCCAACTCTTAGCAACCCATGGACTGCAGCCTACCAGGCTCCTCCATCCATGGGATTTTCCAGGCAAGAGTACTGAAGTGGGGTGCCATTGCCTTCTCTAATAAATGCTCTAATCAGTGTTAATTCAACAAATGTTTACTAAATGAACTGTACCTAAATGCAAGGAGAATAATGCTGGAACATTGAAGAATCTTTTCCCACTAATATATCACATCTATATTTCTAGCACAATATAACAAACCACTTTCTGACAGCACAATGACCAAGACCACCCCAGAAATGCATTATATAACCCTAAGCTGTGTTTGTTAAGAAGAGAAACAGAACAAAAAAATTTATGAGCTTCACTTTAGCTTCTATCAGTATATTTCAAGCAACAGAACACTTGTTCATTTTGCAGGTGGTGATTTAAAGCCTGTACTATAGATTAAAAAAAAAATCATTCCTAACAATTTTAAGCCCCTAAGACCCATTAATTAACTCTGTATTATGAAACATTTTTAAACCAATCATTACCTCTTCTATGCAAGCTGAAATGAATGCTAGCAAGCACTTTCACTTTAATAAATTAAGAGTTGTTTCAAAAGTTAAGATAACTGTATGCTCAAACTGTATTATGTACGTTGTCAGGTGATTTGAGTTATAAGAAATTCTTTACTGTGCATTTTTAAAAATCACCTTTCTGTGGGGAACCCATCAATTTCTTCCTGTCATCCTCCTCTCCTTCCCTCCAAGCCACCCACTAATCTAAGCATTCTTGAACCCAAACCTTCTAAGAAGTGTTTCTTCATGCATCTGTACTACATTGGGTAACTAAATGAAACACAGCTGGGAAATACAGAGTGGACATTGAAATGACTCCTTAGGCAGCTATACAGAATAGACAGAAGAAAGCGGCAGGAAAAGCTACCATGAAGATGCCTATGGTCATACACACCATTTCTTGTGGATGACTAGAAGCAATAGAAAATAAAGCCATGGGGAAGAATATGGAGTTTTAAGATTCCAGTGCTAGACAGGAATAGAAATAAAACTTACTAAAAATACAGATTTGCAGATAAAATTCATACCAGAAAACACTCAATCCAAGACCATGATTAGTATTAACAAAGCTGAGGGTATGAATGATTAAAACAAAACAAAAACTGGCAATATTTTAGAGAAGTCAGTAATCAACAGGAAACTTAGGGCCCTAAATTATCTGTATTTTACTTTGCTTCTTAATCCTAAACTCGATAAGGAAATTAATACTGCATGCAGGTCATGGAATTTGGAGCAGAAAACCTTAAGTTAAAGTTCAGCTTAGCCATTTTCTATCTGGATAAATGAGTCTGTTCACTGATCTAAAAATAAATGGAGATAATACAGACTGCAAAAAGCTATATCTGTAAGGATTCAGTTATATTAATTGATTTTTTTTAAAATAGCATTTCTTGAAACCAGACTAACTTGGGTACTTCCTCTATTGTTTATTAGCTGCCTGACATATGAAAAATATTTAATGTCTCCAAACCTCAATGTATTCTAAGAAATGGGTAAAAAAACATAAAAATCATAGGATTGTAATTATTACATGAAAGTGAAAGTGTAGTCACTCAGTCATGTCCGACCCTTTTCGACCCCATGGACTGTAGCCAATCAAGCTCCTCTGACCATGGAATTCTCCAGGCAAGAACAATGGAGTGGGTTGTCATTCCCTTCTCCAGGGGATCTTCCCAACCCAGGGATCGAACCTGGGTCTCCTGTGTTGCAGGCAGATTTGTTACTGTCTTAGCCACCAGGGAAGCCCAATTATTATATAGGATAATATATGTAGTATGTTAACACAATGACACCTTATCATACACTACACAACTTAATTATCACTAGTAAAAGAAAGTACTTAGAGAATAGTTCATGTTCTAAAAATCTTTGTTGAACCTAAATATGATAGAGGATAATTTTTATCTTAAGCACAATTATGCATGCTTTTATCTTTGCCACATATATTTGGAATTTTTAATGATAACTAGGATGAACAGCAATATCAGCCAATGCTATACACACATATATGTACATATATGATCTGAACTAATGCAGTATTTTGAAAAGCTCATTATAGCTAAATATCATACCTAAGGAAGAAAGTAAAGGTATTATGCTACTGATTTAAGAGACAATTAGCTAAGATATGCTAAGAGGAAAAGTGTTCTAGAGTTGCCAGTAAACACTGGAAGGCAAGACTACGAAAATCCAGAAAATGAAATAACAATAATCCAAGAAACACAGCCCTAACTATCACCAAATGGCCTGTTCTGCCTCTTAGCTGTACCACTTCCAGCAACCTCTTTCTGCAGGCTGACATGTCACTTAGCAAACTACTCTCCAATTACTTCCTAACACCAAGTCATCTCTGCACTCAAACACTTCCAAGATGTGTCCATTACCCAAGCATTTAAGTAAAATGCAGTCTAGGTTAAAATCTCTCTAAGATGAGAGGTCAATTCACTTAAGTACTCATTCTACCCTACACATAGAGCACAAAGCTCTAAGGACATGGAACCATGCACTGTGCCCAAGCACTTCCTGAGTGTTCTCATTTTCCTGCTCTTCTGCATTTAGTTCTACCTGAAAGTCTTCTTTTCTGTCTTTACTTGTTTGAATACCCAGTTACATACCTTTATATATAACTTGTTTCAGCCAACAAAATATTTCCATCTGTTCTCTCATTCCCAAATACTGAGTGTCAATTGAGTCCCAGTTATGCAACAGGCATAATAAGAGATTCTGTAGGTGAAGAGTTAAAAAAAATTTTCGGAATTTAATTAAAACGTCAGCTGTAAAGATAAAATGTTTTAGTTATAGAGTGATATAAAAGCAACTGTAGTTTCACATCGTTGAACTTTGCTGTTTGCTATTGGAATACATTCTTAAATAAGTGTGATTATGTTATACATCATTTTAATGTGCATTTCTTGCTTTATGTTTTTTTTTGCTAATGACATTACTTGCTGTTTATTTTAAATTCAGTTTAGATTAGGGAAATGATGTTAGATAAAAAGCAAATTCGAGTGATTTTCATATTTAAGTTCAAAATGGGTCATAAACAGCAGAGACAACTCACAACATCACCAAAACATTTGGCCCAGGAACTGCTAATGAACATAGAGTGCAGGAGTTGTTCAACAAGTTTTGCAAAGGAGACTGGAGCCTTGAAGATGAGTGTGGTGGCTGGCCATTATAAGTTGACAGTGGCCAATTGATAGGATCATCAAAGCTGATCCTCTTACAAGAGAAGTTGCTGAAGAACTCAAGGTCAACAATTCTATGGTCATTCAGCATTTGAGGCAAACTGGAAAATTGAAAAAAGCTTGACAAATGGTTGTCTCATGAGCTGACCGCAAATCAAAAAACAATCATCATTTTGAAGTGTCGTCTTCTTTTATTCTACAAACAAAACAAGCCATTTCGCAATCTGAATGTGTCGTGAGACAAAAAGGAGATTTTATATGACAACCAGCAATAACCACCTCAGTGGGTGGACCAAAAAGAAGCTCCAAAGCACTTCCCAAGGCCAAACTTGCACCAAAAAAAATGGTTATGGTCACTGTTTGGTGGTCTGCTGCCCATCGATCCACTACAGCTTTCTGAATCCAGGAGAAACCATTACATCTGAGAAGTATACTGAGAAAATTGATGAGATGGACCAAAAACCGCAAAGCCTGCAGCCAACATTGGTCAACAGAATAAGCCTAATTTTCCATGACAATGTTGGACCTCACATCACACAACCAATGCTTCAAAAGTTTAACAAATTGTACTATGAAGCTTTGCCTCATGAGTCATATTCACCTGACATCTCGCCAAACAACTACCACTTCTTCAAGCATCTCAACAATTTTTTGCAGGGAAAACACTTACACAATTGCTGGAGACAGAATATGCCTTCCAAGAGTTCACTGAAATCCAAAGCATGGATTTTTATGCTTCAGGAATAAACAAATTTTTTTTTCTCATTGACAAAAATGTGTTGATTATATTGGTTACTATTTGACTAATAGAGATGTTTTTGAGCCTAGTTATAATTGTTAGGTAGATAGAATAGGAAAAAGGAGTCTAGAATGGCGGTGGCTAAAAGAGAAGGAAGGGAAAAGCCTGCGAAAATAGAACAAAGCAAGGTCAAAGGAAGGTCCGAGGACCAGAGTAAGGACCTCAGGTAGAACAAACAGCACTCCTGGCTAGCCCAACTTACATAGGGCAGGCCCAGGGGGAGGAGAAAACATATACAAAGAGGAGCCAAAGGGCCGGGGGTCTCGTCCCACACTCGTGCTCTCACTCTCTCTTCTCTTTGTGTCTTTTGGGTTGGTATGCCCTCATGGCTCAAGGATGTATTTTCCTTTATTTTCTAAATAAAACTGAGCTGTAACACAGAGCTGTAACACTGTGTGAGAACTGTGACACGCCGAGGCCTTTAACTTCTGTCGCTTCAAATTTTTGTTGTGATGAGACAGACTGAAGAAATTACACCCCCCTAACAAAATGATACAAAATTCAGGATGCAAAAGGCAATTACATTTCAACACTTAATATTGTGAATTCTAGAAAGCAACATATGTATTTTGCAGTTTGGGGGAGCACATGAGCTTGCATTAAGTGTACTGAAAACCCCTTTGTGAAAGTGTCTAAAAATAAAAGAGTGTTCAATCCTTAAAAAAAAAAAAGAAAAAGAACTTTCTAAAGGACTTATGATACAATCAGCAACTTGTCTCAAGCAATAATTGGTCTGCTTTGAAAAAAAATTTAAACAAAGTTTCAGTTCAGGTATGTCACTCAGTCATGTCTGACATTTTGCAACCCCATGGACAGCAGCACACCAGGCTTCCCCGTCCATCACCAACTCCGTGAGCTTGCTCAAACTCATGTCCATCGAGTCATTGATGACATCCAACCATCTCATTCTCTGTTGTCCCTTTCTCCTTCTGCCTTCAATCTTACCCAGCAACAAGTCTTTTCAGTTCTTCGCATCAGGTGGCCAAAATATTGAAGTTTCAGCTTTCACATCAGTCCTTCCAATGAATATTCAGGACTGATTTCCTTTAGGATTGACCACTTTGATCTCATTGCAGTCCAAGGGACTCTCAAGAGTCTTCTCCAACACCACAGTTCAAAAGCATCAATTCTTCCGTGCTCAGATTTCTTTATAGTCCAATTGTCACATCCATTCATGACTACTGGATAAACCATAGCTTTGATTAGATGGACTTTTGTTGGCAAAGTAATGTCTCTGCTTTTTAATAAGCTGTGTAGGTTGGTCATAGCTTTTCTTCCAAGGAGGAAGCGTCTTTTAATTTCATGGCTGCAGTCACCGTCTGCAGTGATTTTGAAACCCCCAAAAAATAAAGCCTTTCACTGTTCCCATTCTTTCCCCATATATTTGCCATGAAGTGATGGGTCTGGATGCCATGATCTTAGTTTTCTGAATGTTTAGCTTTAAGCCAACTGTTTCACTCTCTTCTTTCACTTTCATCAAAGGGCTCTTTAGTTCTTCTTCACTTTCTGCCATAAGGGTGTTGTCACCTACATATCTGAGGTCATTGATATTTCTCCCAGCAATCTTGGTTCGAGTTTGTGCTTCATCCAGCCCAGTATTTCTTATTATGTTCTCTGCATATAACTTAAATAAGCAGGGTGACAATACACAGCCTTGATACACTCCTTTCCCGATTTGTAACCAGTCTGTTGTTCCATGTCCAGTTCTAACTGTTGCTTCCTGACCTGCGTACAGATTTCTCAGGAGGCAAGTGAGGTGCTCTGGTATTCCCATCTCTTTAACAATTTTCTACCATTTGTTGTGATCCATTAAGTCAAAGGCTTTGGCACAGTCAATAAAGCAGAAGTAGATGTTTTTCTGGAACTCTCTTGCTTTTCCTATGATCCAATGGATGTTGGCAATTTGATCTCTGTTGACTGTGCCTTTTCTAAATAGCTTGAGCATCTGGAAGTTCATGTTTCACGTACTGTTGAAGCCTGGCCTGGAAAATTTTGAGCATCACTTTGCTAGTGTGTGAGACAAGTGCAATTTTGCAGTAGTTTGAACATGCTGTGGCATTGTACTTCTTTCTGATTGGAATGAAAACTGACCTTTTCCAGTCCTGTGGCCGCTGCTGAGTTTTCCAAATTTGTTGGCATGTTGAGTGCAGCACCTTCACAGCATCATCTTTTAGGATTTGAATTAGCTCAACTGGAATTCCAGCACCTCCACTACCTTTGTTCATAGTGATGCTTCCTAAGGCCCACTTGACTTCGCATTCCAGGATGTCTGGCTCTAGTCTACTGATCACACCATCTTGGTTATTTGCATCATGAAGATCTTTTTTGTATACTTCTTCTGTGTATTCTTGCCACCTCTTCTTCATATCTTCTGCTTCTGTTAGGTCCATACCATTTCTGTCCTTTATTGTGCCAATCTTTGGATGAAGTGTTCCCTTGGTATCTCAAATTTTCTTGAAGAGAGGTCTAGTCTTTCCCATTCTATTCTTTTCCTCCATTTCTTTGTGCTGATCAATGAGGAAGGCTTTCTTATCTCTCCTTGCTATTCTTTGGAACTCTGCATTCAGATGGGTAAATCTTTTCTTATCCTTTGCCTTTCACTTGTCTTCTTTTCTCAGCTATTTGTAAGGCCTCCTCAGACAACCATTTTGCCTTTTTGAATTTCTTTTTTGGGGGGATGTCTTGATCACTGCCTCTTATACAATGTTATGAATATCTGTCCATAATTCTTCAGGCACTCTGTCTATCAGATCTAATCCCTTGAATCTATTTGTAACCTCACTGTATAATTGTAAGGGATTTGATTTAGGTTATACCTGAATGGTCTAGTGGTTTTCCCTACTTCAATTTAAGTCTGAATTTGGCAATAAAGAGTTCATGACCTGAGCCACTCAACTCCCAGTCTTGTTTTTGTTGATGTATAAGGCTTCTCCATCTTTGGCTACAAAGAATATATTCAATCTGATTTTGGTATTGGCCATCTGGTGATGTCACATGTAGAGTATTCTCGTGTTGTTGGAAGAGGGTATTTGCTATGACCAGTACATTCTCTTGGCAAATCTGTTAGCCTTTACCCTGCTTTATTTTGTACTTCAAGGCCAAATTTGTCTGTTAATCCAGGTATCTCTTGACTTCCTACTTTTGCATTCCAGTCCCCTATGATGAAAAGGACATATTTTTTGGGTGCCTTGGAAATGAACAGAGATCATTCTGTCATTTTTGAGATTGCATCCAAGTACTGCATTTTGCACTCTTTTGTTGACTAAAAGGGCTACTCCATTTCTTCTAAGGAATTCTTGCCCACAGTAGTAGATATATGGTAATCTGAATTAAATTCACCCATTCCAGTCCATTTTAGTTCACTGATGCCTAAAATGTGATGTTCATTCTTGCTGTCTCCTGTTTGACCACTTCCAATTTACCTTGATTCAAGGACCTAACATTCCAGGTTCCCATGCAATATTGTTCTTTATAGTATCATATTTTACTTCCATCACCAGTCATATCCACAACTGTGCTTTGTTTTTGCTTTGGGTATGTCTCGTCATTCTTTCTGGAGTTATTTCTCCAACCTTCTCTAGTAGCATATTGAGCATCTATCAACCTAAGGAGTTCATCTTTCAGGGTCATATCTTTTTGCCTTTTCATATTGTTGAAAATTCATCAAACTGATCACATTGACCATGGCCTTATCTAACTCAATCAAACTATGAGCCATGCTGTGTACAGCCACCCAAGATGGATGGGTCATATGGAAAGCTTTGACAAACGTGGTCTGCTGGAGAAGGAAATGGTAAACCACTTCAGTATTCTTGCCTTGAGAACCCCATGAACAGTATGAACAGTATGAAAAGAAGTTTAGAAGGTGGCAATAAAATACATACATTATTATTACTCTGACTTTCATTTTAAGGAACAAGAGGAAATTATTCATCATTCAAAATACACCAAAAAAGAAAAATACAAAAACCAATCTGACACAAAGAGTGCTATATAGAGAGAATGTACTCATGATAAAGGCAGTAAGTCTTAGTTAAAACGATTTTTTTGACTTCATGCAATTTTTTCACACATTTTATAATAAATCAAGCATATGAAATAATCTTGATTTTTGACATCATGTTTAATCATTGTTTCTTTGCCATGAAAGTAATTTCTTCCATTTCTCTAATTAAATTTTTTAAGATCTAACTAGGAACTCCTATAATATAAATAAAACACAGGGACTTAATATACCTAAATCTGCCTCCCTGGCAGTAATCTATCATTTACTTAAAAGAGGATTCAGAAATTTTTATATGCAACAAAACCCACACAACTTGTGTAATGAATTTAATGAATAAAGAGCATCTACAAATATGGAGAAACAGGAAACAGTTTATTTTTGTACTTTTCTTAGATTGACATTTGAACCCATCGCTTGAAACTTAGAAATACTTCATCTAAAAAGGTGCCTTGAGGATGAATGAAAAACACATTGAGTGTATTATTGGGCATGAAACAAATATACCTAAAAATTGGTTTATGCAATGTTTTCAAATCATTTGTACAGTCTTTAAATATAGTCAAGATTCAAGCAAGAAACAATCCAGAAATAAGTGGAGATTGTCTTTAAATTCTCAAGTTAGATTGATTGTTCTTCATAACTCATTTATCTTAGCACTAGAGAACACTGTCACCATAAGTAGAAACAAAATATGCTAATGGTTATGTGTTCTACAGTCCTTTGAAAGATAATTTATTTTGACATGACATGCAAATTTTTAACATCCTGGCCTACATCTTTTTTCCCTCCTGGCTATAAAATAACCAAAAGTTTCAAGGACCATCTGGTAAAACAAAGGCCTGTAGATTTTTAAAATATTCATATATTGAGCACTGACATTTTGATAACACTATTATATGGTAAATTAATGGAAACATCAATGTTATAATATTACTATTAAAATTATTTTTATTATTATGCTTTATACATTACTATTTTTTAAATGAATTTTCCATTATTATGACCTAAGAAAATGGAAAAATTTTTTTAATTGTTTTATAAAAAATACATATTTTTACTTAGGAGACAATGAAGATTTACTAAAATAAAGATACATTTAACTTAAAAGTTTGATGTGGGCTTATTTAAATAAAGTAACAAATAAACAAACGGGACCTGCTGCTGCTGCTGCTGCTAAATCACTTCAGTCGTGTCTGACTCTGTGTGACCCATAGACGGCAGCCCACTAGGCTCCCCCGTCCCTGGGATTCTCCAGGCAAGAACACCAGAGTGGGTTGCCATTTCCTCCTCCAATGCATGAAAGTGAAAAAATAAAGTGAAGTTGCTCAGTCCTGTCCGACTCCTAGCGACCCCATGGACTGCAGCCTACCAGGCTCCTCCATCCATGGGATTTTCCAGGCAAGAGTACTGGAGTGGAGTGCCATCGCCTTCTCCACAAATGGGACCTAATCAAATCTAAAAGCTTTGCACAGCAAAGTATAAAAATAAACAAATAAACAAAAAGACAACCTACAGAATGGGAGAAAATAATAAAATGATGTGAGAAAGGCTTACTCTCCAAAATATACAAACAGCTCATACAACTCAACAACAAAAAAACAAACGACTCTACTAAAATATGAACAGAAGACCTTAATAGACATTTCTCCAAAGAAGACATACAGATGGCTAGTAGGCAAATGAAAAGATGCTCAACATCTCTGATTAATAAAGAAATGCAAATCAAAACTACAGTGAGGTACCACTTCACACTGTTCAGAATGGCTGTCATTAAAAGTCTACAAATAACAAATGCTGGAGATGTTGTAGAGAAAACAGATCCATCTTACACTGTTGGTGGGAATATAAGTTGGTACAGCAACTATGGAGAATACTGTGGATGTTCCTCAAAAAGCTAAAACTAGAGTTACCATATGATCAAGTAATCCCACTCCTAGGCATATACTTGGACAAAACTAAAAACTCAAAAAGTGATATTTGCATACTATTCATAATAACCACAACATGGAAACAACCTAAATGTCTATCAACAGATGGTAGGTAAAGAATATGTGGTCCATATATATAATGGAATACTACTCAGCCATCAAAAAACAAAATAATGCCATTTGCAGCAACATGATGCTACTAGATATTATCATATTAAGTGAAGTAAGTCAGAAAGAGAAAGATAAATACTATATCACTTATATGCGGAAGCTAAAACATGGAACAAATGAATGTACCTACAAAACAAAAAGAGACACACTGAATAGACTGAGTTCAAAGCGGGAGAGAGGACTAGAAGTTTGGGACTAGCAGATTAAACTATTATACATAGCATGGGTAAGCAATAGGCTCCTAATGTATAACACCTGGAACTATTTTCATTTCCTGTAATAAACCAGGAAATAATGGAAAAAAAATATTTAAAAAAGAATGCCTACATGTGTATAAGTGAGTCACTTTGCTGTACAGCAGAGACTGGCATAACATTCTAAATAAACTATACTTCAACAAAAATAATGGAAAATTCTATAAAAGAGAAAAAAAAGAGATGTTTAAATAATATTTCAGTGTGTACAAGTAACTTCATTTGCTTGATTCATTAATGAGTAGAAACTACAAAGTAGTATCTTCGTGACATCAAATTAGCAAGCTTGAGAGAAAATTAAAGACCTTGATTTAGTTTTCTGCTTTTTTTTTTTTTGTCTACAGTGGATCAAATTTGTCATCTTTTTTTCCCCCCATGGAGTTTTTCAATGTTGTGAAAGTTAGGATCTATTTGGCTATATTGGCTACTATAGTGGAGAAGGAAATGGCAACCTACTCCAGTGTTACTACTATATGGCTACTATAGGAACTATAGGAACTGAAACCATACACATTTAAGACAGTTGATAGTTGACAAAATATTCATAGCATTTTGAGGTCACTAAGTTTTAAAAATTTCAGGTTCCTAAGAGCAAGAGACAAGGCAGGAGAAAACATATAGGAAGTATTTCTTATTTCCTAGTCCCAAGAGACACAGTAATATAGGAAATGGCCCATTTGACTAACGGTCATTGTACATACACTAACCTAATAACGAGCTCCAGTATTTTGGTCATCTGATGTGAACAGCTGTTTCTTCAGAAAAATGCTCCTGATGCTGGGAAAGATTGAGGGCAGAAGGAGAAGAGGGTGTCAGAGGGTGAGAGGGCTGGATGGCATCACCGATTCAGTGAACATGAACTTGAGCAAACTTAGGGAGAGGTAAGGGACAGGGAGGCCTGGTGTGCTGCAATCCATGGGGTCGCAGAGTCAGACATGACTGGGCGACTGAACAACAATAACAGCATTGCCTAAAGAGAAAGGCCACTGCAGTAATTCAGTCAGATTCAATTAGTCTCTTTTATACTCTTCCTCAGAGAAGGCAATGGCGACCCACTCCAGTACTCTTGCCTGGAAAATCCCATGGACGGAGGAGCCTGGTAGGCTGCAGTCCATGGGGTCGCTGAGGGTCGGACATGACTGAGCGACTTCACTTTCACTTTTCACTTTCATGCATTGGAGAAGGAAATGGAAACCCACTCCTGTGTTCTTGCCTGGAGAATCCCAGGGATGGGGAAGCCTGGTGGGCTGCCGTCTATGGGGTCGCACAGAGTCGGACACGACTGAAGTGACTTAGCAGTAGCGTACTCTTCCTAAGGGCAATTTGAGCTTCGCCACACTTCCCTACCCCCCTCCTCCGCCCCCGGTGGCTCAGATGATAAAGCGTTTGCCTGCAATGAGGGAGACCCGGGTTCGATCCCTGAGTTGGGAAGATCTGGAGAAGGAAACAGCAACCCACTCCAGTACTCTTGCCTGGAGAATCCCACAGACGGAGGAGCCTGGTAGGCTACAGTTCATGGGGTCACAAAGAGTCGGACACGACTGAGCAACTTCACTTTCACTTCACTTAAAGGGCAATTTACTTATATCTCCTCTATGCCTACACCTTAAAACTTCCTATTTCAGGTTTTGCAAAACCATTTCTCACTTGTATAGTTAACTTTGAAGAATTAGAAAGTAACAGAAATTAACCTGGAAGGCTTTTCTATCCCGTTCAGCAATGAAAATAACTAGGAGGAAAGGTAGGAAGCAATGGCCTGACAATTTCCAAATAGACACAAAGTTTGTTTGTTTGGTTTTTTCCTGCCCCAAAGACACCTAGAGATGCCCATAGCCAAAAGGCAGCCCATCATAGGGCATTTTCTAGACACCAGTTCCTCTGGATACTCTGTAGAAAAAGGAGTACTATGGCTGAACACCTCTGGAAAATAGTGTCTACAATATATCCCATTCTACTCAAGTTATGGGCTTCCCAGGTTACACAGTAGTAAAGAATCTGCCTGCTAATGCAGGAGACTCAAGGGAGGTGGGTTCTATTCCTGGGTCAGGAAATGGCAACTTGCTCCAGTATTCTTGCCCAGAAAATCCCATGGACAGAGGAGCCTGGTGGGCTGTACAGTCCATGGGGTCTCAAACAGCTGGACACAACTGGACACACACACACACTAAAGTTATACAATATATATAGGAGTGAAAATCTTGCTATAAAAACAGCAACATTTAGAATCCTTATATAATTAACTCAATATTTCCAGAACCAATTTGACTGTGAGGATTGCTGTGAGCTAAATGTTTGTGTCCCCACTGCAAAATTCACATGCTGACAGTCTAACCCCAATGTGATGGTATGAAGAGGTGGGTGTTTGGGAAGTAACCAGGTTTAGATGAGGTCATGAGGGCAGGCTCCCATGATAAGATCAGTGCCCTTATGAAAGGAAGAAGAGACACCATGGCTTCCTCTCTCTGCCAAGTGAACACAGAACAGGAAGACATTGGTCTGCAAGCCAGGAAGAGTGCCCTCACCAGGAAGAAGCCAAGTATATTTGCATTCTGATCTCAGACTGTCCAGCTTCCAGAACTGTGAAAAATAAATGCCTATTGTTTAAGATATTAGTCTGTGATGTTTTATTGCGCAGACTAGCACAGGGCCTTTTCCCCCTTTTTTTACACATCTATTTTATTTTTTATATGTCTATTACATAGTTACAGAGCCATAGTTTGTCAACACAGCAACAGGCTCAAAAGGCTTTACACAGGAGGGAGAATAAACATGTCCACTTGGGAAATTCATCAATTCATTTACATTTGTGGAAAACAGGAGAGAGGAAATAATGAAAGCATTGGGAGTGGAACATACTAATAGAACAGACAAGAGAGCTCAGTTGTGTCCAACTCTTTGCAACCCCATGGACTTTACAGTTCATGGAATTCTCCAGGCTGGAATACTGGAATGAGTAGCCTTTCCCTTCTCCAAGAGATCTTCCCAACCCAGGTATCGAAACCAGGTCTCCCGCATTGCAGGCAGATTCTTTACCAGCTGAGCCACAAGGGAAGCCCAGATGAGAGAGGAGGAGGAATCAAAGTTGGCTGAAGACTTTCTGGGTTGAACACCTCCATAGATGACAGCAGCCACTGACTGAGATGGGAAGGACTTGAGCAAGAAAGGGCTATAGGGTGAGATCAAGGCACAGTGCTACCCACCCCCACCCCCCCCCACCCCGCAAGTAATAAGACTACACTCTATCTTACACGTACATGCTATTAAAGCAAAGTACCAAGCCTAGTAGGGCATCCCTGGTGGCTCAGTGGTAAAGAACCTGTCCAACAATGCAAGAGACACAGGTTCAATCCTTGGGTTGGGAAGATCCACTAGAGAAGGGAATGACAACCCACTCCAGTATTCCTACCTGGGAAATCCCATGGACAGAGGAGCCTGGCGGGCTACAGTCCATGGGATTGCAAAAGAGTTGGACATGACTTAATGACTAAACAACAACAACAAAACCCAGCTCATCATTTTACTTACTCTTACTGTATGTTAGGTTGGAAGTTAGGCAAGAGCAATGAGTGGTGGCTTAGTTGAAAAAGATTCAAGCTGATCTCCACCCAAGACATGCCCCTATGCGGCACAGGAGAGCTAACAGGCATGCTATAAAATAGCCACAGAGGCATTTCCAACTCCTATGCAAGTGCCCTAGGTGCAGAGTAAATACAAACTAACCACAGGGATTTCTCCAACCCCGGCACATGCACCTTGGTGCACTGCTATGTCCTCAAGTGATCTTAGTTACCGGGGAACCCATTAAGGGTTCATAAATATTCTATGGGCTTCCCTGGTGGCTCAGATGGTAATGAACCTGCCTGCAATACAGGAGACCTGGCTTCAATCCCTGGGTCAGGAAGATGCCCTGGAGAAGAAAATGGCAAATGGCAACCTGCTCCAGTATTCTTGCCTGAAAAATTCCATGGACAAAGGAGCATACATACATTTATCTGATTATAACAGACTAAATTATGGGAAAGACATGCACAATAGACTCTTTTATGTAATTTGCAACTGTCAATCAAAACTGTCAGTCTAAACCTGTTGAGATGAATATGTAAAAGCCCTGTCCTGAAAACCCCAGTACCTCATCATTCCAGTACCAGTGCCTCTCTTGGGTTGGCACACCTCTCCCTTGAGGTGTTCTTTCTGTTCTTTCTTCAGTAAACTTGTTTTTTGTCATAGATAAGACCTCAGATTCTTTTTTATGTCCTTACGAAGAACCAAAGCCCATGAGGAAGTGTCCTTTTCAACTTTCCCTATCCAATAACAGTATATTTTTTCAAAATATAAAGTACTGAGACATACACACAGATTTTGTTTCCGTAGATCTGATGTGGGGATGGAGACTTTGAATTCCTATACAACTTCTCAGTACTTCTGATGACCAAACCAGCTTGACTGTCACAGTTAGCTCTTTCGCCTGGCTTCATCTCTTGAACTCAGCAAGTGCTTCATTACTAACTAACTGAAAGGGCAGAACTCAGTTAGAACCTTGCCTTTCAGGAAGCGGGAAGGAGTGAAACTGCAGAGCGAAAACGAAAGCAAATATAAACATCGAGATACCTGAGGACTGGCACTTGCTCTATCACTGGGCTCATCTTCATCTGCCTCACTTATAAAATAACCTCTAATAACGCTTCAGACTCCAAAATTAAGTGTTTTCAAGAAATCATGTGGTTGAGTGTTTGCAATCGGTTATTAGGGGGCATGACCACTTACTTGATCCACACAGTCAGGACATAAAAAGCAAGTTGGTCTTTAGTACTGTAGGCACAACGTACTCGAGGGGCCTTAACTGCTAAAATGCAGTCTACAGGTAACTGATGCATAGAGTGCAAGAGCTTGCCCGTGAAACAGCTCCAGAGTTATTTTGCTACCATAATGTTCCAAAGGATCCCACATCAATGTAAAACATATTTAATGCCAAGAGTTTATACTTTTCATGAGAAAAACAATTTTTTGAAGAGTTCTCTGGATCCACACTGAAAACCACTTATACCAATTGGAAACCTCCTGAGTCAATGCAAGAGCGTAGCTTCTTTCATTTGCAAGTTTCTGTAAAGAATATCAAGGGGGATCTGGAAGAAGAGGACTGCAGCCCTCCAGCACTCTTTCTATAAGAAAGGACAAGGCAGGGTGCACTGAAGCTGAAGCTGAATCAGCCTGTGGAGGGAGTGTCACACTGCCACCACAACCCTGCTTCAAGCAGTGATTATCTTTCAAGTTTTACTCCTTTGTTCAGTGTTTTGTGAACGTCCTCTATCAACAATACCAGGTGAGGTGACTCTTACATTTTCCTTCTTCATGTAAACCAACAGTCCAGCCTCAAAATAGCTGTAGACTTTCCAAAAAGAACAACAAAACAAACTACTGAGCTGGGAGGATATGGTATATTACTCACCATTCCATTTTTAATTTTGCGTTCAAAGCACTTATTTTGTTTTCCTTCTTCATTTGCTTTGGATAAGCTATGCTTAAGCTTTTCCTCCCTCCTGCAGAATGGAAATATTTACAACAACATATCCATCCACTACAAAACAATTTAGTTGTCTCATGGAATCCAATATACTGGTATTTTACCAGCTCTTGATTAGTCTGTGACCCCTCCCCCACTCCCCAAACTGTTTTTTTTCACCAACTGTCTGATGAGTCCAACATGAGGTGCCTGCTCCACAGCTGTGTATTGATTTATGCATAACTATATATCTCATTTGGCTCCTTCTGGTGGAATTATTTTCTCCTACCTCCAATATCAGAGCAGACCATATCCCAGATTCTCTTTCTGCTCTTGCTACCAGCACATTCCTAATATTCACAGAACTAGAATTTGTCATGGGTCCAAATTGGCTTACCCATTCCTAATTATTTAAAAATACACTGTACTTTGAAATATGACATTCTACTGAATTATGAACCTTGCAAAACAGATGCTCAGAAAACATCTGATATTAAACTGTATTTTTCAATACTGCATTATGGTCTTCTGGGAAACAAATTTATAAGGATCATCTGGACGCAAAATGTGATTTTTAGGACTGGAACATTGAAAGCATTCAGCATATTTTTGGTATATGCACTATAAAAATTAACATCAAGAGCGCTCTCAGAACATACTGAATGCCATAAAATCAATCAGGGCTCTACGGTGTCTAAAAAGCTATACTAAAAATGCCCAAATTGTTCCTGATAATAAAAGTGACACTGTGTGCTTGTCTCAGATACCACTCTCAGCCCACTGACGGTTCACATATTCCTTGAAATCCTTGTGTGTTTTGTTTCAACCTTTTAAAGTATAAAACACAAAAGAGCACACACAATTTGACATTTCCCAGTGCCTAACCTCATATCTGTCCCAACTCTGACTCCTTTGCAGATTATGTTTATATAAATAAAGGTGAGTCCAAGGTGTCTGGGCTCAACCCTGTAATTTCTCTTTCTGTAGTAGGAATGGATTCAGATTTTATGGGCTCTGATATTGATACTCTTTGGAGGATCATCTTTAAGAAAAGTAATTTAATGTTACAGATACCAAATTTAGTATATCAATGAGTATATATTTAGAATGGAGAAGGAAATGGCAACTCACTCCAGTATTCTTGCCTGGAGAATCCCAGGGACAGAGGAGCCTGCTGGGCTGCCGTCTGTGGGGTCACACAGAGTTGGACACGACTGAAGCGATTTAGCAGCAGCAGCAGCATATATTTAGAAGGAGAAAAACTGAACAAATTATAAATGTTGAAAAGCTCAAAAACACTATAAGCAACACAAAATGAAACTAATTAACTGCCTAGTATACATCTATATCGGAGAAGGCAATGGCACCCCACTCCAGTACTCTTGCCTGGAAAATCCCATGGATGGAGGAGCCTGGTAGGCTGCAGTCCATGGGGTCTCGAAGAGTCGGACACGACTGAGCGACTTCACTTTCACTTTTCACTTTCATGCATTGGAGAAGGAAATGGCAACCCACTCCAGGGTTCTTGCCTGAAGAATCCCAGGGACGGCAGAGCCTGGTAGGAGGCCGTCTATGGGGTCGTACAGAGCCGGACATGACTGAAGTGACTTAGCAGCAGCATACATCTATATTTTTTATGTATCTGAGACAAGAACATACAGGACTTTTTAAATCATGGTATGATGTTTATAGGTTCTTTTGTACTTTTATGGAAGTGTTATTGTATTATTTAATTAACGGTTCTAAAAGTTTTTAAACTTTGTTTCCATAGAGAAGTCCCCACTGATAGTATTTACATACATAACAAATTGGGATGGGAGTAGTCAGGGAGAGACCCAGTTTTTAGAACAGTACCTGTAATTCTACCCATTTATTTTCCACTCAAAAAAAACAAAAAATCACACTAAATGATAAAGATAAAATGTGGTCCTCTTTACCAGTGGTTATGAACTATAATCTTCTGTTTCATTGCTTCAATTAGATTTATTTCTCTTTGCATTGGCCAGAATTCTTGAACAATGTTATATAATTAGAGTGATTATAGAGAAACTTTGTCTTTATTTTAGTAGAGATGATTTTTAAGGAAGATGTCATAATTTTGCTTTAGAAAAACACTTATTTTTCTCATTAGAGGTGTATCTTTTCATTCTTAGATATCAAAGGACTTTGTCTTTTTGGATACAAAGGCTAAAATATTGTTAGTATCTTTGTAACGTATCTTTCAACAATCATTTGCCTACTATCATATGCCACATTTTGGCATCATTATACTATCATGAATATGATATATATGATAAATATATATTATCTATTATATATATGTATACTATCCTATATATATCATATACATGCTATAAGCACTTATCACATACTCCTGTCAACCAGACTCAGTGCTAAACATGTTTACCACATTATGTCATTTAATATACTTATTTGATGGATTAAAGAGTATTTATTCTACTTTAGTACTTTCAAATTAGTTTAAATTGCATAAGGCATATGTTAATATGGTTTCCTTATAAAAATCTAAGCTATGTCAGATAAGCTCAAGCTTTCATTTCTTCTAAATTTCTCCCTCAATTCTTAATTAGTTCATAAGGTTATATATATTTTCTTTCTATATTCTTTCCATATATGTGTACATATAGCCATAAAACACAGTTTTATCATTGTGATTTTTTATATTCTACATAAATATTTTATAATCTATATGTTTTTTTTATAAAACTCTCTTTTATTCCCCAAATAATATATTTTTGAAATCTTTGTTTGATAATACATGTAAATATTCTTTATTATTTTTAATTGTTTCAAACCATTCAGTAGCATTAATCACAGCAGAGTTTATTGAGCCATGCCCCTTTTTAAGTAAAATGTAAGAAGGCAAAATAATTGTCTGAGAAGGCCTTACAAATAGCTGAGAAAAGGAGAGAAACTAAAAACAAAGGAAAGATATAACCAACTAAATACAAAGTTCTAAGGAACAGCAACAAGAGATAAAAAAAGCCTTCTTAAGGGAACAATGCAAAGAAAAAGAGGAAAAAATAGAATGGGAAAGACTAGAGATCTCTTCAAGAAAACTGGAGATACCACAGGAACATTGCAGGGAAAGATGAGCACAATAAAGGATAGAAATTGTAAGGACCTAACAGAAGTAGAAGAGATTAAGAGGTGGCAAGAATACACAGAACTGTACAAAAAATGGTCTTAATGACCTGGATAACCATGATGGTGGTCATTAACCTAGAGCCAGACATCCTGGAGTATAAAGTCAAGTGGGCCTTAGGAAGCATCACTATGAATGAAGGTAGTGGAGGGGGTAGAATTCCAGCTGAGCTACTTCAGATCCTAAAAGATGACGCTGTGAAAGTGCTGCACTCAGTGTGCCAGCAAATCTGGAAAACTCAGCAGTGGCCGCATGAAAAGGACAGTTTTCATTCCATTCTCAAAGAAGGGCAATGCCACAGAATGTTCAAACTACCAGATAACTACATTCATTTCACATGCTAGCAAAGCAATGCTCAATCTTCAAGCTAGGATGCAATAGTGTGTGAAGCAAGAGATTCCAGATGCACAGGCTGGATTTAGAAAAGGCAGAGGAACCTTGTCACTTTGCTGACAAAGGTTTAGATAGTCAAAGCTAGGGTTTTTCCAGTAGTCATGTACGGAGGTGAGAGTTGGACCATAAGATGAGCTTCAGAGAATTGATGCTTTACAACTGTCATGCTGGAGAACACTCTTGAGAGTCCCTTGGACTCTAAGGAGATCAAACCAGTCAATCCTAAAGGAAATTAACTCTGAATATTCACTGGAAGAACTCACAGTGAAGCTGAAGCTTCCATATTTTGGCCACCTGATGGAAAGAGCGGACTCACAGGAAAAAAAAAAAACCCTGATGCTGGGAAAGATTGAAAGCAGGAAGAGAAGGGGATGACAGAGGATGAGATGGTTGGATTGTATCACCAACTCAATGGACATGAGTTTGAGCAAGCTCCAAGAGATGATGAAGGACACGGAAGCCTGCAGGCTATAGTCCATAGGGTAGTAAAGAGTGGGACATGACTGAAGTGACATAGCATGTATGCATGCATAGTTTGATATAGTATTAGGTAGGTAGTTTCAATTATATTCAATGATATAGTATTAGTATAGTATAGCTTCAGGTGTACAGCAAAGTGAATCAGTTGGAGATATATACATATATATATATATATGTATATATCTCCACTTTTTAAAAATTTTATCATATCATTTATTACAGAGTGTTAAGTAGAGTTCCCTGTGCTATACAAAAGGTCCTTGTTAATTATCTATTTTATATATAGTAGTATGTATATGTCAATCACAATCTCCCAGTTTATCCCCCTCTCTCTTTATACCCTGGTAACCATAAGTTTGTTTTCTACATCTGTGGCTCTATTTCTGTTTTATAAATAAGTTCATTTTTACCCTTTAAATTGAATTGTTTGCCTTCAGTAAAATTTTGAACACTTAAAAAAAATGACACTGTAGAAACAATCACTTTAAAACAGTATTGATTATTAAAAACTACTACTAATCACTGGCATATTTATTGTAGCTATTCCACTCCTGGAATCTTACAAATTACTCAGACTGTTACAACTTTACCAGTTTCTGAGTTATTTCTTCCACGTAGTGTTGGAGTTTACAAGTTTTACTCGTTCTGCTTCCTTTATTAAACACCCTTAAATACCTTAAAAAGACTAGAACTTGAATGCCAATAAGTTAACTTTAACATTACTATAACTAAGAGAAATAAAATTCATTTGGGCATTTTGAAACTATAAAATAAATGGAAAAAAAAATGTTTTTCAAGTCTCAGTGGTGAGGATGAGGTGCTGTCTGGCAGAGAGAAGTACAACTAAAACCAATTAGTAATAAGAAGCAATTGGTAATCCTAGTGAAAAATCTTCTGAGATCATAGATACATGATAAACTTTTCAAGACCAAGTCAAAAGGCCACTATTCATATCTATTTTGTTATTGACATCTTTAAATGAAATCAGTGTTACTATCAGTCAAGGACCAATTCAGTGAAATAGTCACTGAAGATACAAAATAGATACCACTTATAATTCTGTAAAAGAAGGGAAACTGACACAAATATATTAAAGTCATACACATTTATATCAGCTTTTTAAAAATCAATTGTTCAAAGAAAAAAGATAGAAAGAAGGAAGGGAGGGAGAGAAGGAGAAAATAAGGAAAACATTTAGCTATCTTCCTATAATGCATATACATAAAGATACACTTTGAGATTTATTCACAAATGCAAGCTTAATAGTTGACCTACTTCAGCACTAAACATCTCTAAACCTCAGCCTTCTTTGCTATTAAATAGCCACAACAGACAAAAATATCTTCAGCTTACTTATAAATTTCATGTATCTGATCAATATCTTTATACTGCATATCAAGAAGTCTCTAAATGTGAAAAATTGTCAAAATAAAAATTGACCATTGTTGATAAAAACTCTCAATTTTTATTGCTTTTTTTTCTTTATTGAGGAAAAAGAGTATCCACATCTGCAGTACCTTCACATAGAACATGCAACAAAATTATATTAAAAAACAGCCAAATCCTTCACAGAATTAGTGGTCTTTTCATTTATTTTTAATACTAAAAATGTAGTTTTATGCTCTCATTGATATTTAACACACATTCAGTCTCTAAACCAAACATGAAATTTGTCATTTGAAAATGTTTACTGACAAGTTATGCCTTTCTGAAAACTAATTCAGTTAATTAAACAGTATGTGACACAAGCGGGAAAATGAGAAATTTGCCTATATACAATGTGATTTTTGCAAAGAAATATTTAACCGCATATGATATAAAATAATTTTCCTATGTCACACACAATTACACATTATCATTAATATTCCAAAGTAGAGACAGAGACCGGACATTTGCTGGATATAGACCCAGACTGCATGAATACTGGTAGGTGTTGCCTGAGACAGACACTGTTTTTCATTCAGTACTTCACTGACATTGAGAATCTGACTCCTGATCTCATAATTAACTATCATCAACCAATGGAAAGTAAAAAGAGCTACCTTCAATTTGCTGCATCTTTGAAAACTGTCACTACTCAAATGATTCTCCAGTCAAGTAATGACTACTTCCATCTACTGCTCATATGCAAATGTTTCTTAAGAATTTGACTCCGAAATATTGATATTTTTATCAAAGTCATTTGTAGAAAGTATCAACTAGACTGATCTTTAAAAAAATATTTTTCTTTTAAGAAAATACGTTATATAAACATCAAGTAAAAAATTTAGAGTTCCAGAAATCTTTAATGGAAAAACATAAGATGCTAAGATAATAAGAGTAATTAACATTAAAGGAAATCCAACCTGTTTCATCAACCTTTACTATAACAGAAGAAGGCAATCCCACACGGACCAGGGACACTGTTAACAGAATTCTCTAATTACCAGTCCCATATTCCCAATATGTGAACTACTCCCTTCAAGTCCACCTCTCCACAAAAGTCTCAATGTTCCTGTTACTCTCATCTAGAACAATATAAAGGAGTTAGTAGAAACAATAAATATTTGTTGACTTTAAAAAAGACTATAATGAACAAACTTCTGATATCCCTATTGTTCTTCAAGAGCTTTTTGAAAACAGCTAATATTGTAATTATTGAGGCAAGCTAATATTGTAATTATTGAGGCAATATGTAATACTGAGGCAAGAATTTTATGGTCTTAGAAAGCACTTTCCATGACACTGACATTGCCCTGAACACCGCCTGCCTCTCCTACCATCATTCTCCTAGGAGACTCACTATCTCAGGCAAGGTACATCCTGCAACTTCTACCGTGAGGTAGAGAGACGATATCACAGAAATGTTTCCTGGTTTCTGAATCTCGTTAGCACTCTAGGAGAGAGTCTAGCCTCGCTGTTGGGTCTCTCCTAAGTAACTTAATAATATAAGTCATTTATTGAGCAGCTACCCCAAACCAAGAACTGTTTTACAACAGAAAAAGAAGCTGGCCTCAACAAAATTGAGTAACATTGTCCAAAGTCCCAGAATTATTTGTAAATAGTGGGAAAAGATTTCAAATTCATCTCTGTTTGATTTAAAGCTAGAGTTTATCCTACCTGTGTCATGATGTATTTTACTTATTTCTTAATTAAATATATTAATACAAAGAGGGGAAAAATTTGGCTTTCAAAATAAAGTACACATGAACATGTTTCTGCATGGTCGTTGCTGTTCAGTCACTAAGTCATGTCAGAATCTTTGTGACCCCGTGGACTGTAGCCCACCAGGGTCCTCTGTCCATGGGATTTCCCAGGAAAGAATTCTGGAGTGGGTTACCATTTCCTTCTCCAGGGGATCTTTCTGACCCAGGAATCAAACTCATGTCTCCCGCTTGGCAGGCAGATTCTTTACCACTGAGCCACCTGAAATTGAACCCAGTTCTCCTGAATGGCAGGCAGATTCTTTAGTGTCTAAGCCACTAGGGAAGCCACTGTATAGTCATACTAAATGTCAAAAGATGAAGAAGTGAAAATGATTTTGAGTTATATTAAGAGAGATACTATAACTGTACATACTTACTTACTCTATACGACTTACTTCTTTGGTGGCTCAGATAGTAAAGAATCCACCTGTAATACAAGACACCAAAGTTTGATCCCTAGGTTGTGAAGATCCCCTGGAGAAGGGAATAGCCACCCACTCCAGTATTCTTGCCTGGAGAATTATATGAATAGAGGAGCCTGGAGGGCTACAGTTCATGGGGTTTCAAAAAGTCAGACACCACCAAGCATCTTAACACTAACTGTAACTATACATACTTATACACATACACATAAATATTGTTATGGTCATCATTTTATGTAAACCTGGATAAATTACAGTTTCTCAATAAACACTAACCTATACACTGTCACTAAGGTATTTGGTAGATGTGATTAAAGTTCATAACCAGTTACTAAGTAAGACTAGCCTCCATCATCTGGGTAGGCCTGATTCAATCACTGAAAGCTCTTGATTGCAGAGCTGAGGATTCCACAAAGAAGGTATTCCACTTATAAACTGCAAGTTCAATTAAACCTGAGTTCCAGCCTGCCCTTCCTGATGGTCTGCACTAAGGATTTCTGACTTGCCTAGCCTGCCTTCACATCATTCAAGTCACTTCTCTTAATACAGTCCTCCTACTAGTTCTGTGTCCCTGGTTGAATCCCAACTGATCAGACAGACAGATAGATAGACAGATAGGTAGATAGCCAGACAGATACGGAGAGATCTTCTCAAAATATATCCTAATTCTTAATCTTGCCTTTGTAATAATTTACTTATAATCACCAATAGCTCTAAGGCAGAAACTAGCTAGCTGGTCACCAAACATTTCCTCCTCCTCCTGGACACACATACAGATCATATTTCCCAGTATCCTTTACAGTTGGGCATAGCCATATGGCTGAGTTCTGGACAGTGGAATATGAGTAGAAGTGATTAATACTATTTCCAGATTTCCCTATACAAGCTAAAGTTTGAAACCCCCATGCCTTTTCCCCTTCTGTGGTAATTTCAGAAGTCAGATGTTGAAGATTATTGAGCCAATAAATAGAAAATGGTTACTGAATCAATGTTTTCACAAATGCTGCCTGCCACTCAGGATAGCCTGTTTGAAACTTTTGATTAGAATTTTGATTTTAAAAAATTATACTTACATTGTATTACATGTTGACATGTACTCACTGCTATATTTAACAAGGAGTTAATTTATGCACAGGGAACTCTGCTCAGTATTTTGTAATAATCTAAATAGGAAAAGAATTTGAAAAAGAATAAGTACACGTATATGCATAACTAGATCACTTTGCTGTACACCTGAAACTAACACATTGTTAATCACCTATATTCCAATAAAAAATAAAAATTAATTAAATGCTTATGTTGCATTAAATTACTGAAATTATTTTATTAGTGTTTTACATAAATTCTGGTACCTTAACTAGCATAAGCACTTTCCATTTTTTTCCAAAATAAAATATTCCAGTTGAGTAACAACAAAAGCTTAAAATATCCATCACTATTATTTACTTCTACTGGCTGAATAGCATAGAGATAAATTCAATAGAATTTTATTCTATCTCATAACTTAACAAAAGTGTCAATAATTCCCAAAGAACTAAAACATTCTGAAATGTAACAGAAATAAGGACTGTTCAAATTATCTGTGTGTGTTTACGCTCAGTTGCTCAGTCATGTCCAACTCTTTGTGACTCCATAGACTATAGCCTGCCAGGCTCCTCTGTCCATAGAATTTTTCAAGCAAGAATACTGGAGCGGGTTGCCATTCCCTCCTCCAGGGGATCTTCCCAACCCAGGGATCAAACCCACATCTCTGGCATCTCCTGCATTGGCAGGCAGACTCTTTACCACTGTGCCACCTGGGAAGCCTCAAATTATCTAGATCATTGAAAATATATTGTTTTCTTCTACTTACTTAAGAATTACTTACAAAGCATTTTAATTAAAAAGCTTATGCATAAAAGAAAAATAATTCAACATACTTCAGATAGTTTACAATGTTAAGTCTGTTTGCTATCCTAATACGTTTCAACTTAACAAACCAATATCTATTGCACCACAAAAGGATTAGAGATTTGCTAGTGGGAAAAAAAGTAATAAATTATGTAAAATTTTAATGGAAAAAAAAATGCACTTCACAGTAATTTAGAGCTGTTCATATCTCTGACCCACCCTCCATGTGTATTTTGATAACAGCAATTCTATTTCTGCTGTGGCCCTGCCACCTTGTGTTCTCTTCCTAAGCACACAAGTAATTTTACCTTTTTTTTTTTAAGTACAATGAAACATGTTATGAGAGCTCATGTGTCATGGATTTCAGATATTTTGCTTTAATAAAAATAAAACTCAGAATCACCTCTTGCCTTTGGCTGCATCTCTGTATGCACAAAGAAGTGGAAATTTAATGCAAGTGTCAAGACTCACATAATCCTGTTATTGAGGGGAAAAAATTAAAGATGAAATGATCCAGATTTGCTGTGCATACTGGGCACATTTTTCAGATAATTCTTCAACTCTCTACTTTTACTGGCTCCCATTGTCTTACTGTATAGTCTTTATAAAGTGCGTAGAAACTCAGGAGATAAGTTAACTCAGCACTCTTAAGATCTCTGACTCCAGACAATGTACTTTGGTGGAAAGCCAGGTTTTAAGTCCTTAGGGAAGGCTTTAGGGATAAAATGATAGAAAAGGAGACAGAAAAAAGAAGTGTGAAAATCACTCATACAAAAAAGAGAGAGAGAGATGAGGAGAAATATTGGCTCTGATGACAAAAGGTGGATTCAATCAAATGTGTTCATAACCAGAGTGAGAGAAAATGAATTCAATTAGAGAATACAACGGGTCCAGTAGATGAGAGATGTTGATTTGAAGGAAATATTCTTAACATCTCTAAATCATCTCTAATAAATATAATATCGAAAAATCGATTAAAAAAAGAGAAGTTCATCAGGAAGCATTTTTAACTACCTGTAACAGATAAATTTCAAAAATTTAATGTAGCTATAAAGACAGATAAATTGATTTTTAAATACATAATTGATGTTGGAAGTTTCAGTGTTCACTGATCAAAAACACATCCACATAACATCTCTGCAACATAACTATAAACCTTGATAGCAAATACAAATACTTTAACTGTCATGTGCAATTTAATCTCAGTAAAATACACATATTATTAACTCGGAAGAGTTGTATCTCTCTACAATAGAATCTGAAAACTAGCTAAATGCCAAACTTAGATTAAAACATATTTTTGTACCTTGGTGATAAACCAGAGTAAATATGTTTCTCATAATCCTTTAGTATTTAATTAACATATGATAACTGTCCTAATAAACCTAAATTAAATCCTTATTGGAAAGATAGCTTAAAATGCAACTGCAGCTTCTTTTATGTAAATTATAACTATTCACAAGGATCAAAACCCAATTTCAAATGCAAACTATCTGAAGTGATTACATAGTTTGATTTCGGAGAATAGAAACTTGGAAACCAAAGGAAAGCGAAACTTGGAAGGAGGGGGGTGACATGCATCAATAATTTCTTTTTAAAATTTTTATTTTAAAATTTTGCTATGAATTCAACTGTATTCATTCAGATACCCAAATAGAATTTGGGATCTAAAATTGTTTATATGCTTTCCTCCTGCCTAGCAACCCAACTGCTTTTGACTGGCTCCCAGAAAATGTGCCATTTTTCCTTCTGTTTATTTCTCTGGTATATCAGCATTCATCTGTTTGAGTCTGCTTTAATGGAAGTCTTTGAGTATGCCATGCAACATTTTGCTGGGGGAAGGAAATTTTCTGACTGACAATCATGTGTAGTAGACCAAGGCTGAGGGTTTGCAGGGGGAACCAAACATTAAGACTGTCTCTTGTCTGGGAGCTCTGAGAATGTTTATAGAATATTCTGTGTTAGGGAATGTCTGCAGGAAGGAAAGTCCCCAATAAGATTTGTTTGGAATTAGTCGTAACCTCCCTGTTTGAGGATATTGCACGATTTAAGGATGACATCAGGTGGGAATAAAAGACAGAAATAAGACCAAGAATGTGTTTTACTTTCTTTTCAGGCAGCCAAGAATAACTTGCTTTGTATGATCATGGAACCACTTCAGTAAAATGTTTAAATCTCAGGATTTTATGCATAATAAACCCACAGGAGCATTTAAGCCTCGAACAACCGCCTTTCTGTAATCCAGCCACATAAATCACTACTCTACAAAGCATAGATTATGTGTCCCTGAAAAAATATGTTCAAATGAGTATTAACAGGTATGATATTCTATATATCATTTATTCTTTGGAATGGGTTTGATAACTTGGGTACTAGAAACCCTCATAGAATATCAGAACTCTGTCACTGGTATCATACTGTAACACAGAATCTAATAAGCAGAACTGAATGGTTTGCATGATATGCCTTCTTTGATTCTTGGAAATGGATTTAAAACAGTAAAGTGACAAAAAGTCAACAGAAATTAACAAACTGTTTCAAAACAAATTAATTCATTGTTTATAAGGCCACTACTCAATAGAGAACAGAACCAATTATTTAATCAGTGCAATGTAACACTGGGGTTAAGATGGCCTGGCAACAGTAACATTTGTACTTTTACTTCCTTATTACTCAAAGAATCTCATCAGGTCTAATAAAGATATGTTACAGGCCAACATATATTATGAGACATAATTCAATAAATATTTCAGTTGAAGCCAATTCCTACCTTTCAAACAACTAACCCAGAGTAAGCTGAAGTAGGATTTGAGATAAAATCAGCAGATTTCTTGCAATAATGTAGCCCAAGCCCTCTATACACAGAACATAATGTAATGATACGAAAGCACCTAACATTTCACAGACTTAAGCCTCCTTCATGAGAAGGCATAGTTTAGAACAAATTTACCCCTTATACACTCAGTCAAACACCGAGTTTTAGAGAAATGGAGTAAATAAGACCAAGGTCAGGAATGGACATAAGTTTTTCAAACACAGTGAGTTAGCCATAAAGAACCACACAAAAATCCCATGGCCATCTAAGAGACTGAAAGAGAACTCTACGGGAAGAAATAGCGAAAGCACAAAGGAAACTATGGAAAAAACAAAGGTGGCCCAGAGCATGCGTTTTCCCTCCTAATCTGGGCTAGGCCCATGCCATTCCAGACCAATCTAGTTTGAGGTTATTTCTTATCTTTTTAATAACTGTTTCTTTGTTTCCAAAACTGCCTCAATCTTGTCTTGTCTCTTTTCCAAGGATGAAGGGGGAAATAGATGTCAAAGTATTTTCAGCTTTTTAGAATGACGGCTTTTAATAAGGAGCATTATTAATGGTGTTGCTTTATAATTCTATTGATTCTTTTAAGATTATCTTGAACATATCCATCTAACTGTAGCTCACAGAGTGGGAAAAAAAAGTGTCATGGGTTGGATAGCTTCTTTATGCTCAAGTCAATCTAACCCTCAAAATCAATTTAAGTCTTTCAGATAGTCACATCTTTATGCCAGCCATAATATCCTGACTGGAAAGTCACAGATGAAGCCGGATTTCTGTTTCCTTTTTTAAAGTACTAGAATGCCAATTGATTCATAAAAATACAATGTTAGACAATCCACTTAGCCTAACTACTGCATTCTCCTTTCTCCCTGTAGTTCTCAGACCAAACCTAATGTCTGGAGCTTACTCCATGCTTCGCCCTTAAAGGTGTGACCCTTAAATAATTTCTCTCTCTCATTAGAGCTTAACACAAAGACTTTCAGGCCTATACTGTGTTTGGGAACCTGCATATTTCCCTGAGCAAATATATGTACTTTTATCCCCCCTTGCTCCCATAAGCATAGATTGGATACACACATAAATAGGAAAGAGGACTACACTGGACTCCAGGCCAGTCCAGCTCTCCATTCACACAGCCTTAACTACTCACTCTTGCCAGTTCCTGGAGAGAAATTTCCACATAATAAGGAGCCCCTTCTCTCACAGCACCCAAACTAGCACTAAGTCCACAGGGCAATATTCAAAACTCATTTCAGCCCTTACATTACTCCATTGTCTAAAATGCCCTCCTCCAACCCAGAAAACCAAACAAAGAACTCACAGTAAAAAAGAAACAAACAAAAAAAGAATCAAACTATATTCATCCATTTCACTCTAACTTTATTCCTAAGAATGTGTTGGGAGGGGGGGGCGGGGTGGTGGCGTAGGCTAGAGCAAAACATTCATGTCATTTATCACTACTCACGCACATTCATGAGGCTACCCTGCTGACTCAGATGGTGAAGAATCTTGCCTGCAATGCAGGAGACCCAGGTTCAATCCCTGGGTCAGGAAAATCCCCTGGAGAAGCGAATGACTACCCACTCCAGTATTCCTGCCTGGAGAATCCCATGGACAGAGGAACCTGGGGGTACAATCCATGGGGTCCCAAAGAGTTGGAAATGGCTGAATGACTAACACTTTCAAAACTTTCACACACATTGACAACTACTTTACTCTTTCTGCAGTTCACAGGCTTGGTTTCTTAAACATGGCATTAGAAAACATTTACATTTAAAAGCAAATTTCTTTTAAAGCTGTATCCATAAAATTTTTATTGCCTCCTAAGGAGCAGTCACAAAACTCCCAACAAGGACAGAGAGCAATCCCACTTCCTGAGTATGGTGGTTCTCTTAACTATTTGTTACTGACTTGAGATGTCCATTGTTGCTTTTTGATAAAGATTCTGTTAAATCAGTTCAGTTCAATTGCTCTGTCATGTCCAATTCTTTGCAACCCCATGGACTGCAGCATGCCAGACCTCCCTGTCCATCACCAACACCATAAGCTTGCTGAAACTCATGTCCATCAAGTCAGTGGTGCCATCCAACCATCTCATCCTCTGTCACCACCTTCTCCTCCTACCTTCAATCCTTCCCAGCATCAGGGTCTTTTCCAATGACTCAGTTCTTCACATCAGGTGGCCAAAGTATTGCAATTTCAGCTTCAGCATCAGTCCTTTCAATGAATATTTAGGACCAATTTCCTTGAGGATTGACTGGATGGATCTCCTTGCAGTCCAACGGACTCTCAAGAGTCTTCTCCAACACCACAGTTCAAAAGTATCAATTCTTTGGCGCTCAACTTTCTTTATCATCCACATCTCACATCCATACATGACCACTGGAAAAACCATAGCTTTGACTAGATGGCACTTTGTAGACAAGGTAATGTCTCTGCTTTTTAATATGCTGTCTAGTTTTCTCACAGCTTTTCTTCCAAGGAAAAAGCATCTTTTAATTTCATGGATGCAGTCATCATCTGCAGTGATTTTGGAGCCCCCAAAATATAAGTCTGTCATGGTTTCCATTGTTCCCCCAACTATTTGCCATGGAGTGATGGGACCAGATGCCATGATCTTCGTTTTTCGAATGTTGAGTTTTAAGCAAACTTTTTCATGCTCCTCTTTCACTTTCATAAAGAGGCTCTTTAGTTCTTTGCTTTCTGCCCTGAGGGTGGTGTCATTTGCATATCTTAGGTTATTGATATTTCTCTGGGCAATCTTGATTTCAGCTTGTGCTTCATGGAGCCTCACATTTCGCATGCTGTATTCTGCATATAAGTAAAACAAGCGGGGTGACAATATACAGCCGTGACATAAAGCTTTCCCATTTTGGAACCAGTCCATTTTTCTATGTCCGGTTCTAACTGTTGCTTCTTGACCTGCATACAGATGTCTCAGGAAGCAGGCCAGGTGGTCTGGTATTCCCTTCTTGTTAAGAATTTTCCACAGTTTGTGTGATCCACACAGTCAAAGGCTTTGGTGTAGTCAATAAGGCAGAAATAGACTTTTTATGGAACTCTCTTGCTTTTTCGATGATCCAACAGTTATTGGCAATTTGATCTCTGGTTTCTCTTCCTTTTCTAAATCCAGCTTGAACATTTGGAAGTTCTTGTTTCACGTGCTGTTGAAGCTTGACTTGGAGAATTTTGAGCATTACTTTGCTAGCGTGTGAGATGAGTGCTATTGTGTGGTAGTTTGAGCATTCTTTGTCATTGCCTTTCTTTGGGATTGGAATGAAAACTGATCTTTTCCAGTCCTGTGGCTACTGTTGTTTTCCAAATTTGCTGGCATATTGCGTGCAGCACTTTCATAGCATCATCTTTTAGGATTTGAAGTAGCTCAACTGGAATTCCGTCTCCTCCAAGTACCTTTGTTCCTAGTGATGCTTCCTAAGGCCCACTTGACTTTGCATTCCAGGATGTCTGTATCTAGATGAGTGGTCACACCATTGTGGTTATCTGGGTCATGAAGATCTTTTCTGTATAGTTCTTCTGTGTATTCCTGCCACCTTTTCTTAGTATATTCTGCTTCTGTTAGGTTCCTACCATTTTTGTCTTTATTGTGCTGATCTTTGCATGACATGTTCCCTTGGTATCTCTAATTTTCTTGAAGAGATCTCTAGTCTTTCCCATTCTATTGTTTTCCTCTATATCTTTGCACTTATCACTGAAGAAGGCTTTCTTATCTCTCCTTGCTATACTTTGGAACTCTGCATTCATATGGGTCTATCTTTTCTTTTCTCCTTTGCCTTTTGCTTCTCTTCTTTTCTCAGCTATTTGTAAGACCTCCCCAGACAACCATTTTGCCTTTTTGCATTTATTTTTTGGTGGGATGGTCTTGATCACTGCCTCCTGTACAATGTGATGAACCTATATCCATAGCTCTTCAGGCTCTCTGTCTCTCAGATCTAATCCCTTGCATCTGTTTGTCCCTTCTACTGTATAATCATAAGCAATTTTATTTAAGTCATACCTGAATGGTCTGGTGGTTTTCCCTACTTTCTTCAATTTACATCTGAATTTTGCAATAAGAAGTTCATGATCTGAGCCACAGTCAGCTCCCAGTCTTATTTTTGATGACTATATAGAGCTTCTCCATCTTGGGTTGAAGATGAACTTGCAGGTCAGTTGGTGCCCAAAATGCTACTGGAGAAGAGTGGAAAAGTAACTCCAGAAAGAAGGAAGAGACAGAGCCAAAGCAAAAACAACACCCAGTTGTGGATATGACTGGTGATAGAAGTTAAGTCCGATGCTGTAAAAAACAATATTGCATAGGAACCTGGAATGTTAAGTCCATGAATCAAGGTAAATTGGAAGTGGTCAATAGGAGATGATAAGAGTGAACATCAACATTTTAGGGATCAGTGATGTAAAGTGAACTGGAATGGGCAAATTTAATTCTGATGACCATTATATCTACTACTGTGGGCAAGAATCCCTTAGAAGATATGGAGTAGCCCTCAAGGTCAACAAAGGAGTCCTAAATGCAGTGCTTGGGTACAACCTCAAAAATGACAGGATGATCTCTGTTTGTTTCCAAGGCAAACAATTCAATATCAAAGTACTCCAAGTCTATGCCCCAACCACTAATGTCAAGAAGCTGAACAGTTTTATGAAGACCTATAAGACTTCTAGAACTAACACCCAAAATAGATGTCCTTTTCATCATAGGGGACTGGAATGCAAAAGTAGGAATTCAAGAGTAATACCTGGAGTAACAGCCAAGTTTGGCCGGGGAGTACAAAATAAAGCAAGGCAAAACAGTATGCTTGTAGACAAAAATATCAATTCTTTATTTATTAAATATGCCCAGACATATATTATTTTAATGAGCAATGAGATTATATCCTAAAGAGACATTAAAGGTTTATTAGTTTTCATTTTTAAGGAAGATAAGAGATGATTGGAATCTAAAGATTGCTAGAAAAGAAGGAAAATTATGAATGTAAAGTGAAAACTAAGACAGAACTAGATACATCTTTTGAAAAGAAATGTTAAGAGACCTCACAAAAAGTGATAAAATAACGAAAAAGTGAAAAGGCATTTTCTCCCATTTTCATGCATCCAATTATTGTATACGGTTAAAAATTCTTGATCATATAACCAAAATATCACAAGGTCTGAAACACAGTCTATTAGATCACTGAATGAGGCAGATGCAATTCTACTCTTAATACAAAACGTATTTCCGAATCATCACCTAACACCCTCTTTAATATCCCACAGCCCTTTTTGTCCTAGACTAGAGATATCTTACTTGAATGAAGTAATTTGATGCACTTCAAATGCAAAATCACTAACATATTAAGTTTGATTGCACTTCTAGCTTACCATATGACCCCAGCAAATTCTCCTTTAAAAAAAAGAAAAACCGTTTTATAGATTATATCCAAGAGTTTCATAGTATTTGATTTTTTTTTTAATTTGCTATTTTTTAAATAATATAAGAGGAAACAAATCAATGTGTTGGAGAGATATTTGGCTTGTCCATTCACAACTGCAGTGAATTTTTTTTGTTTGTTTGTTTCTTCATGATTCTATGTCAGCAGTGCTCAGAAAATTTGTAACCCAAGCAGACAGTCCCATTAGACTAAGAGATTTGTAGCTAAAACCAGCTGCATTATACTCATCCAAAAAATGAAGGTGGGAAATAATTTTAATCATTATGTCACTAGCACCTACCCAAACGCTTGAAATTAGTTGGCTGCTCAATAAATATGAAGGAAGAAAGGAAAGAAAGGAGGAGGGATAGGAGAATAAAGGAAACAAGGGTAAGAAAAGGACTAATTTGACCCAACGAATTCAGCAACTCATTTATTTCAAGCTGTTTGGAGCATAAACACTATAAAATAAAAATAATTGACAGAAGAAATTATTAATACTTTGCTTCACAGGAAAATATTCATATTTGCTCAAATAAAAGTGTGCTCTACTTCTTTCTTTATATCTTGGTCATTAGCCATTGAATGGACGTTAACTATACTAAGAACCTAAAACCTGCGCGATCAACCTACATTTTGTCTGTGGCAGATCCTTAGTATGGGAATTCCAATCTTCCATTTCCTCATCTAAGCTTTTTTGTGCTATTACTAAAAGTCAGAATATATTATTTGAGTATGGCTTCTATTTGTTAGGATAATTTTAACTTTTATTACAAGATTACAACTACTGCACGTGTCCAAACCAAGGAAGTAGTGTGCAGGCAACAGCAGCACCTAGAAATTACAAGCAAATAAAGGATGTGCATCGTAAGTTAGTTTCTTTTGATTCTGTTCTACGTTCTATTTTTGGGTGCTGTACTGAAAAGATTCTAACATCTAAAATGTGGGTCCTTTCCTTTTCCACCAAATCTTAAATTTGTTCACCTGAATAGTGTGAATGAGTATAAAAGAACAGTTCACATGATGTCAATCTGCTAACCACTAGTCTTCTTTGGAACCCCACAGATAAATTCAAGTTATATTCTTAGGAAATCAATCCCACAGGTTTTAGATTTCCTCTGACTCGTTGCTCTTACTATCACCATATCCAAATTCTAACAGATTCTTTTTTTTCAGAATAGACAATTCTCCTTTTGTGAGACTGACCAGCAGTAGCAAATCACCAAGTCACTTTCCCACAGTCACTTGGAGCGCCTTGCTTTTCAGTGAAAGACTAATTAACATGAGCCAGTATGTTTCGTGCATCGTATTTAATGATGATACTTTGGCCTATCCAATCTTCTTTCATGCTAACACTACACTCTATTCCATAATTGCAATTTAGTCTTTTAGAGAGAGCTTCATCCAAAGCAGTTTGACACCATGAGAACAATTCCCTCTACTAATCCTAAAGGCAATAGTGAAATGTGAGGATCAATATTACTCATCTTTCAGAAAGTATCAGTCGATGCATAAAACCAAAAATATACTGAATATTTTGATTCAATTCGTACACTTATCAAGTAAGGCTTATCATCTAAACTTATCATATAAATAACCAGGATCTTGAGTTTCCTTGTGTTTGGGGGATGGGGTGGGGGCGGTGTGCTATCAACAGCTGAATTCATGCCACATATCCCTCTTGCTCTTTTGTTTATAACTTCAGTACAGGCGAAGCAGCAACCACATTTGTTCTGCTTTATCATAGATGGTAGTAAAACCCAAAAAAATAATAATAATTGAATGTATCTGTTTCCTGTTTGACAAAGCTGGCATTTTGCTTTCAGCACTCTTCACCGCATTAACGCCTCTCTCAATTAGGCAGTGAGAGAAGAGGGGATAATGCACACACTGCGCTCGGCATTTCAACAGCAGTGACTCTACTCAATTCCAGCAGAGCAGTTTGCCTTCTGATTTAATCCATCTTGTCAGCTGCTCATCATAAACTGTATAAGTATGTTGCATGTAGTTTACAGTTTACAGTTCTGCAATGGGAAAGACAACGTGTCTGCTAATGTATATTGCAAGAGCAAAGCTTGAAAACAATCTGCATGCCTTTAAAATTTTATTTAAAATCAGATGATTTATGCTTATTCTAATTGCCAAGATATAATAACTGATAAATTATATATATATATATATATACACACACACACACACACACACACACACACACTCACACACACACATACATACATACACAAACACAAATGGAGAAAGGAAGAAAATAAGAGACAGGGAGAGGAGAGGCAGGGAGAAAAAAGAAAAAGGTTAGTCATCTCTAAGTTTACTTATTGATACCTAAGCTTATCATAAAATGAGAACATGAGCAACAGATTTGTAAATCCCACACTTAGGATTTCCCACTGTATCTGAGAAAAGTCAATCTTGCCTAAACAAATTCTCAACTCTCATTACAGAGGTGAGAATGAAAAATGGCAAACGGTATTCCTTTCTCTCCATAAAATCATTTCTCCATCAGAGTAGCAATAAGACTAAAAACTTGAGACAACTGTCCTTTAATATGATATCTATTTTGAATATACTTGTCTTTCTGTTACAAAAGTTAAAGTAAACAGAAATCTACGATTCCTTGCACAAACTCATGATGAGGACCTATGCTTTCTACCCCTTAATCTCCATTCTAACTTACTGCATCTCTCACTAGGTTCCTTATGTCTAACTTTTATCATGAATTTTAACCAATTGTTCTGTCCCATTAAAACATTATTCTTTCCCTTCCCACTTAAACTTCTATTTTATCTCCAATCCTCTCCATTTTAATTTTCTCTGCCTTTCTACACAGAATAATGAAAAAAACTATCAGTTTCGTGGCACTCTGCATTAGGAGACAACAGTTGAATACTAGCTGCTCTTATCTTTCTTATTATATTTACTTAGGTGTTATGTGAGGATTTATACCAGAGTTACTCCTTAACACTATAGTGTAGGTCATTTGTAAAAAGTAGATTCTTTATGAAATAAAGTCAAATTTAATTAACCTAACACTTTATAGCCATGAGAAGCCAAAAACAAAAGCAAGAAAATATTTCCTGTATTAATGACAAAGGATATCTTCCTAGCAAAACCCATCACTCAGCATGTGAGACAATGAAAGTAAAGAGATGTTTTGCATACTGCAACTCCAGGTATTCTCATGCACCTCAGTGGAAATGAAGTACTTTGGGATATGAAAACCAAAGATATGGGACTTTCCTGGTGGTCCAGCAGCTAAAATTCTGTACTTCCACTATGGGGTGTGCGAGTTTGATCCCTGTTGGGGAACTAGGATCCAGCATGCCACGCAATACAGCCAAAAAAAAAACCCCACAAGCAACCAAAACAAAGATATGGCATAGTCTCTGTTATCCTGAAGCCAGCAATTCAATGAGGAGATAAAATATACAACTAATAGGAATAGAAAGAAGGAAAGAAAGTGAAGTCACTCAGTCGTGTCCGACTCTTTGCAACCCCGCGGACTGTAGCCCGCCAGGCTCCTCTGTCCATGGGATTCTCCAGGCAAGAATACTGGAGTGGGTTGCCATTTCCTTCTCCAGGGGATCTTCCCTGTATTCTGTATTGTATTCTGAGAATTTTGCAATCCGGAGGCTTTTTTTCCACCTGATGGATACTCTCTCTTGCTGTGACATTTCTGAAGCAAGGTTCTTCAACTTCTGCATTACTGGACCAGATGATTCTTCGTTGTGGGGTCTGGGCTGTGTACTGCAGTATGCTATGACACATTCTACAAAGGCTGCCCCCCTGAAATGTCAGCAGCAAAGAGTTGTGACAGTCAAGAATGTCTTCAGACAAGGCCAAATGCCTCTGGAGGGCAAAATCATCCCAATTGAGAACCGCTGTTATACAGTAGTACGTAGTCCTTTGGTACTCTGATGTCTGCTGTCCTATGTCACTGACTAGCTTTCCATGTATCTTTCTAACAAGCTGCCAGTGAAGATCACATAGTAGACACTCAATAAATACTCATTGACCGAAATGAATAAACCTTCTCAGCAACGCATGTTTTTCCTTTTCTTAAATTCTTTAAAGTTGAGACAACCACACGCTTTCCCATGTGGACCTCCCTCTGTGAGCAAACAGATCAAGCCAACAAACCAAAGGCAGAACTTGGCTCCAAGAAAGAAAATGTGTAGAATGGAGTTATTTATTAAGAACAATCCAATCTGAGAAACATCTTTAAAGATAATTTATCTTCCCTTCAGTTGCATCCATTTTCCTCCAGGGAAGCTTTAAAACTGTATATAAATGTTTGTAAACTCTTGCTTTCTCCATGGTTACAAACTATGAGATCCTATTTATTTATACTGAGAGGTCAAGACTGAGGCTATTATCAACAAGAGATACACTAAGATAATGGTACTCTACCCATATTATTTAGGGCAAATATTTGTCAAAAATATAAATTGAAGCTCCCTTAAATGAGTCAGACCTTATATACCCTTCCTACAACTCTAAAAAAAAAAAAAAAATCTTAAAGGAAGGAAAAAACTGCAGGCAAAATAACTATGACAATATGAAGCTGGGCAGACTATGAAGTGAATCATGGGCAGAAAGGACTGCAAACATCAGGGAATGAGATACCCTGAATGGTATGCAGTGTCTGAGAAGAAAAGTCAAGCTTTGAAACCTGGTACTCAACAAATCAAGGTCTGACAAATGGCACACAAAGGAGGCTGGTATCGTGTCCCTTGACTCAGTCTATGGCCCAAATGTTTTGCATTTGAAGGCATTTATGAGAAGCTGAATGAACTCTTGTGGTTGGCTCAGAAATGTCGGTGTCTTAAGGCCAGAATGCTTTCAACCTCATCATTTCCTAACTTGAAGACAGGAAACTGGAAAAGCTTCATGAAGTGTAAGGGAGACAGATTTCATGTTTAAATGTAACAGTATGTTTCTCAAAATATTTAAACGAGTTAGGGAATAAATCTCTTAACTAGAAAGTTAATAAACCAAATGCATGTGTTTTATCCATCTCAAAATCTACTGTAGTATTTTCCTTAAATACTTTATGGCTTTTTAAAAGGAGAGAAAACCAGAAAAGAAATGTCTTTTTTTTTTTTTTCTCTCTCATTCACACATGGTAGAAGTTTCCAGAGGGAGAGAGGGAAGAAAGGGGGCCTCACATTTACTGAGCATTTATTACATGATACTTACTGAATCTTTCAAAAGTACTATTTCATTTAATCAGAAAAATCCTGTGAGGTAAGTACTGATAATCCCATTATGTAGATGAAGGAACTGATGCCCAAACTATAGAGTTAGGAAGTACCAGAATTTGAACACCAAAATCTATGCTATATCCCTAAGTTACTAAAACAATGCCCCAAAATTTTTCCTGACTTTTTCTCAGAGAAGCCCAAAGTAGAAAACAAACAAACACAAAACAATCACCACTGTGTTAGACTCTGAAGATGATATATATCGAATTTTTTTTTAAGTGTGGCCTACAAAACAATACTTTGTCAATATATTACATTCCTTCTCATGTTCTGCTCAATTAAACTCGGGTTAAGAGACTTCCCTAGTGGCTCAGATGGTTAAGCATCTGCCTACAATGTGGGAGACCTGGGTTTGATCCCTGGGTCAGGAAGATCCCCTGGAGAAGGAAATGGCAATCCACTCCAGTACTATTGCCTGGAAAATCCCATGGACAGAGGAGCCTGGTAGGCTATAGTACCTGGGGTTGCAAAGAGTTGGACACGACTGAGCGACTTCACTTTCACCTTTACTTAAGGTAATAAATATACATACTTTTATAGTAGAATTATTATTTAACAGTGAAATAGAAAATAAAACACCTAACTGATCTCAGATGTAACTAAATGTAATAACTTCTGGCAAAAGTATGCACAGAATTTACTACAGGGGATTTATTTTTAGCCTAATAACCGCAGCTCAGAGAATGTTTCTGATGTAAAAATCAAGATATATTTTTCTATTTTTGCCTAATTGTTTTTGACTTTGAGGTTATCATGATGATACTAGAAAAGAGAAAAAGATTGTACAAATTTATCTTTGTTGAAATTTAAAGTGGTTGTACCCAATTTTCCTATTAGATATCCCATGACTATTCATATTGATGGGTTGATAGGTCTACATGGCTGATGCAAAATATACCTGACATGTGGGGAGGGAAAAAAAAAAAAAGGCAAGTTATCCTACTCCAGTAGGAAAAGGAGTCAGCCAGTTTCATTACCCCAAAAACGCTGGCCCATACCCAGAATCTCCTTTCATATTCCAAAGGCCAAAAGAAAATCTCAAAGATGCTCTTTCCCATTTGCTGAACACCACTGCAGAAGGCTCCACTGGTTGATGTTCTGCAGTGCTGAAACTTTCATTTGCTTTGGGGAAAAAAAAGAGAGAAGAGGTGAAACATTTGCTACTGAAAGATTTTACTTAAAGTAAAATCATATGTTTCCCCCCCATTGCTCATATTAATGTATGGTGCATTAAAATTTAGTCCCATAAGTCTTCATTATTCAGGCACTTACTCATATGGAAAACGTGGTAATTTAATTAAAACAAGCATTGTAGGTTAGATATCCCATGGGATACAAACCTAGAAAAATTATCTAATCCCCATGGTTTTCATTGTGAAAATGTATTAATATTAGACCACAAGACCACAGCAGAAAAAAACTGCTGCTCATTTGCAAAGCAGTAATCTGATACAGAAACAACTCCAGTCTAAGAAGCCAAAGAACACACCATTATTGCTGGAATGAGTGGAGACTTCGTTAGAGATGGCTGCTCTGCTCTCACAGAGGTTAGCAAAATGCTGCAGGAGAAGCATTTTCAGAGATAACAACTCTACTTTGTTTAGAATACAATTGCTGATGGTGACATTATGATAGTCTATCGAACGGACTTCCAAAATGCAATCATCTTTTCAGAGCATGATATTTCATCTTTTAAAATATGTTACCATCTTTTCTTTATGAAAAACAATATTAACAAGTGCTATATGCAAACAAAATCAATCTCATTTACCCCTGAGCATCTATTACTGCTAACGTGGAGGTTCCCGTTTTCTAATTCCATACTCAAGTTTATTTCCATAGACTAGTCACAAGCCATAATACCCTTAGTTTTGGGAACCTAAAACAAAAGAAACTTAAAAGATCAACCTTAGATCAACAAGATTCCATAATAAAAAATATTTTAAAATTGCCTCCTCTATCAACCTTGCCACAGTGAATAAAATCTTTATATCATTCACTCCTTGCTGCTAAGTCCTCAAAGCCTACAATTTTAGATTACTGCCTATTTGAGTTCATGTTGATGTATTTCCTCATCATCCAGATTACAATATCTTGGGTTGAACTATAGTAGTGATGATAGTGAAGATAGCTTTTCTTGAGTTAGGAGGACAGGAGAGCTTGCCTGGCACATGCAACACCGATTTGGAAGAGAATATCATAAAAGCATAAGACATATTTCCTGGATCATATTTTATCCAACATGAACATCTCTGGAATAGAAATTTAGTGGGGCATCAATGATTTCTCATGACTTCTGGAGTTCACTTGATACTGTATTATTTCTACTCTAATTTCAGCTAAACCAATATAAATGGGACAGAGCATTCACAATGTTAAAATAGCTCCTCAAAACTTTTTTGTGCCTTTCCTCACCAATCCTACTCTATCAAATTAATGCTTCCGACATCATCTGCATTTGGCCCACTACAGGCATACCCAATGGATCAGAAGAAGTTTTAGAAGGGTGACCAAAAAAAAAAAGGTTTAAACTGGAAGAAATGGAATCCCAGAATCAAAAGAAAGAAACAGTTTCAAGACAAATAGGTTGAACAGGAGATCAAAGTTCAAAAGGATAAAAAGGAAAATGTAATCATGACCTTCATATGCCTGAGGAGCAACTAGGAGGGCAGAATGGTAGGACCCACGGGTAGAAAAGAGACAGTAGTAAGAACCTTATCTCTAAGTGGTAGGAAAAGCAATGATGATGTAAGATAATATAACCTTTCAAACTAGAAAAATAAATACGTGTGGTGAGAATCCATTGTGAATGAAAATCCATCTATAGTTGTGAAAGCACATTCTGATGTCTCTTTGGACAAAAGACTATAAAGAAAGAGTGGAAATTAAAGAAACAATTTAAAGACAAATGTTTAATTCCCATTTCTCCTTGTTTAATTTCACTTGCCTTACATATTTTCCCATCATTTTATTTTTAAGTTGTGTATAAAGCTGAGTCTGAAAAAGACCCTGATGCTGGGAAAGACGGAGGGTAGGAGGAGAAGGAGGTGACAGAGGATGAGATGCTTGGATGGCATCATTGACTCAATGGACATGAATTTGAGCAAACTCCAGGAGCTGATGCAGGACAGGGAAGTCTGACGTGCTGCAGTCCATGGGGTGCAAAGAGTGGGATACAACTTAGCGATTGAACAATAATTTTTTGAACAGTATGTAGTAGAATTTGCTTTGTGACTTTGTGAATCTTTTGTCTTATAATTGAGCTCAACTCATATTTATTGTTATAACTGATACATTAGTTCTTACTTCTGCTTTCTTCCCTTTTACTTCCTTTTTCTTCTTTCTTTTCTTCCGTCTCATCTGCTGATCTATATATTGTTTCCATTCTTTCATTCTCTAGCAAATTAGAGACATGCCATCTATTTTTATTCTACTATTATTTAAGATTTTACCAATATGTTTATACTATAAATAATCCAGTAGACAAATATATAATTTCACTGAGAAAATTCTTTTCCTAAGCATCGGTGCAAGAAAAGAAACAGCTCTTCTTTTTCTCTGAATCATCTAATTACCAGGTGTTATTTCACTGATGAAGACTCCCTCCCGAATATCATGAATATTAACAAGAGTATCTTCTAGACATTAAGAGCAGTTTCCATAGCTGTACATGGCATTTTAGGGCAGATGCAAGTCTTGTAAATCCCTTCATATTATACATCGGAGTCAACCATGGAGGATATCTGTTGCTATGTCATAGCAAGGGTACTTCAATCACAGAGATCATTTTAACCATTTAACAACTATGTGGTGATTTTGCTCTCAGAGCAGCTGCTTCAATAAATAAAACTCTCCATATCCTTCTTAAAACAAAACTTTAATAGAAAAACATGTTTTTACAATTATTTTCCCACCTAATAACCTGTTTGGAAATAGACATAAAAAAAAATTCATAAAGTCCCCATTATATAATTTCCTGAATACAATTCAACTCCCCCAATTAGATTAGTGAGAATCTAATGCATAGAAATCATATTCCTTACTCTCAAAATAGGTTGAAACTTGGTGAAGAAAACTTCTTACAGTATCAACTGAAAAGTAAAGCAGTGTTATAATCACTAACACTTCACTTTTTACACAAGGTATAAATTCTCACAGTGTAATAGGATGGGGAAAATCACTTCTCAACGGCTGTCCTCTGTCTTTTTCTCTCTCACACCTCATGTTCATTTATTTATTTAAAATCACTTCTATGATGTTTGCTATATGCCAGGCAATGTTCTCAGTCTTTTACATATACTAAAACACTTAATTCTGACAACTCTAGAGGTAAATATTGATATCATATCCATTCTACAAATTAGAGGACTGAGGATTTGACTGCAGCTAGGACTGTGTTCTTGCCTGGAGAATCCCAGGGACGGGGGAGCCTGGTGGGCTGCTGTCTATAGGTTTGCACAGAGTCAGACACGACTGAAGCAACTTAGCAGCAGCAGCAGCAGCAGGACTGCTTTAGAGTGTGTGGTTTAGACATTACACTCTACCATCTCACCAGCATCCTCAGATATTACTGGTTTGTGCTTATACAGCTCAGGTAAAAGTTAAGGTGAGTTTAAGAAGGAAACAGAACAAAAGTCAAAAAATAAAACAGATTTGGGTATATGTCCCTGGTCTGTCCCTTACTACCTACGAAAAAATGGGTAGGCAGAATTATGGCTCTGCGAACATTTCAATCCTAATCCCCAGGACTAAAAATGATGAGATACCATACCCGTTAATATGTTAACCTCACATAGCAAGGGGGCTTTGAAATGTAATTAGGATTATTAATCAGTTGATCTTAAAATAGAGATTTTATCCTGGATTATTTAGGAGGGCCTAATGTAATCCCAGGAGGCCTTAAAAGCAGAGGCAAAAGAGGAAATCGAATTGATTCAAAGTATGAGAAGTAGTCAATGTGCTGAGGCTGGTGTGAAGATGGAGAAGGCTGCTGCTGCTGCTGCTGCTAAGTCACTTCAGTCATGTCTGACTCTGTGCAGTCCCACAGATGGCAGCCCACCAGGCTCCCCCGTCCCTGGGATTCTCCAGACAAGAACACTGGAGCTGAAAAGTTAATGAACACAATGTTTAAGAAATTATCATTGAATTTTATGACAAGAGTTTACATGTAAACTTAATAAGAACTTAATAAATGACGTGATGGGAATAAAATGTAGATATGAATGCATTAAAACAAGAATGAAAAGCAGGAAGAGTTGATGCAATGAGTGCTGTGGTGCTTCTGTACTGTGCTGACTTGAGTAGTTTGGAACTGTGTTTTATAAAAACCCATTCTCTCTATGGTTCTGGATTAGAGCTGGACAACAAAGAAACTTGCAGACAGAATGAAGCACTGCTCTCATCTTGTTCCACAGGTAATTCTTCTTGAGATACCACACCCGTTAATACGTTAACCTCACATAGCAAGGGGGCTTTGAAATGTAATTCTTCTCATTGCAAGCCCTGCTAACCAACAGCAACCCCAGACCTACCACCAGGTCCAGAGGCAAGAGCCTCCCCTGGATTCTCTAGCTCTGCTTCATGGCCCCACTCTGGCAGTTAGACCTGTCTGGCTTTCCAGAAGCCTCCAGCTTGTTCACCCACACCAGTGTCTCAGAAGAGTGATCAGAAACTTTTCTTTGATCCTCCAACTCCCCCTTTTGTAGTCTTGTTCCTAGCTCCTCCCTGCCATAATTCCTATAATTAATCCCTATTATAGAACACTCATTCTCTCCCTACAAGTACAAAACTTTTCAAGGAGTTTTGTTCTAAAGGGAAGGAAAGAAATATAAAACAGCTGGATATAGATGCAGATATAAAGTCAAGGGGATAGCTTTCTTAAATTTTTAAGATCAGAATGATTAATATGACATATTAGTTATACTAGTAGATTGATTCGGTAAAAAGGAAAAATTGATGACCCAGGACATGGAGAAGGTAATTCAGAAGCAAAATCCTTAAGTAAGCACATGGGGATTCAACAAAAGGAATAGTCTTATACAGATTTTGAAGCTGTTCATCATCATAATAGAAGGTTGAGAATATGAACACAAATACAGGGAAATTGATAAATTGAGGGTAATATATTAAGATGAGGTTTGTGTTTTGACTGCTTTATTATCTGAGACTGAAGAATAAGAAATAGATGTTGTAGGTCTGACAAGGAGAAACTGTAAAATAAATGTTGAAAAATAGGAGAAAAGTTGACTAGGGAAGTGTAGTAGAATAACAGGACAGAGCTGAAGAAAAGCTTAAACTGTGAAAACTGACACCAGTCAGTGAGTTTTCTGTTTGTTGGTTGTGTTCTTTTTTTTTTTTTTTTTTCCAGTATACCCACCTGTTGGTTATAGGTTTGGAGCAGAAGGCTTGGATTTAACCTGGTAAATTTAGATGATGGAGAAATGTAGATGCATGTAAGGTGATGATTTCAGTAACTGACTCTAAGCATGGAAAATGGGAAAATGAGCACATGAAAAAGAATATGATGTGGACAATAACATTCAATTTCTCAATTAGGCATGAGAATTCATCCCATGAGGATACTAGAGCAAGCACTGTGAAGTTAGTAGAGTTGATAAAAAAATGGGATGCTTGATATCTATGTTTTGGAAGTGGTGTAATCTTTGATAGTAACAAGGTCTAAAGTATGACCCTAAAAACAAGTGAATGAAAAGAAAGATTACTGGAAAAGGTGTCTATCAAGTCAAGGAACTAAGATGTATTGTTACAGGGTAACATATCTTTCAGGAAGTTAATCCTGCCAAATAGTATCATAAGAGAGAGGATAACAACAGGGCTGGAACTTGTGAAGGAAGCATGGCACCCAGGGTTCAAAATTTAAGGAGGTATGCAATTGCAGGGATTGATTCTGCACTTGCATTAATTGAGAGAGGCTATTCCTAAGCAGGTTGATAAGAAGTCCGGGGGTCCCCAAGGAGAGAGGGGTCTGGAATTCTCAAGGAGGAGGAAAGGACAAATGTTTTTTGTTTTTTTTTTTCCCTCTACATTCCTTAGGATTATATAACAATAATATATCCTGCTTGAGGGCAGTTTCTGGAAAAAATCTGGCTAATCCTGTTATCTTAAAATGTAAATTATGGGAGTGGGTCTAGTAAGGTCTTTACAACCTCCAGCCATTCTTTTGATTCACTATAACTAATTAAAAAGTATATAACTCCATTGCTAACACTAGCGGGGGGGTACTCTTTCTACCTCCTTCTGATGTCTATATCAGAAGCGTTCTCTATCTCTTTTATACTTTAATAAAACTTTATTACACAAAAGCTCTGAGCAATCAAGCCTCATCTCTGCACCCAGATTGAATTCTTCTCCTCTGGAAGCCAAGAAACCAAGCGTCTTTCATGGTTCAGCAGCAACCTTTCAACATCAGTAACGTTAACCTAGACATTAAGAAGCATGAAGAGCAACAGAACATGGATACCATCCATTGAAAACAGAATCATGTAAGTTTTCATAATCAAAATCTATATTCTGTATTGTGCATAACTTTAAAAAACCAGTAAAGAGTCTGCTCATAAAAAAATCAATGGTTTTAATATTAAAGAATACTCAGTAAATAAGAATTACTCCAGCTTAACATAACTATGTTGTTCACATGTGGATCTGAAACAGTCTCACTCCCTTTAACTGTCTCTCATTGTTTAAGAAGTGTTCAGTGATTAATAGCTAAAGCCATTTCCTCTTCTACACCATATGGTAGACATTTTATTTTGCTATTGTCTATTCTTGACAATAGATTTTGGAGTTGACTTTAGATAACTACAGAATTGAAACTGACTTCATGAATTATTTCTGATCAATGGCCATTCTCTTTCTTAAACCTAATGAATCTCTAAAAATTTTCCTAACTTTTGTCCTCAAATACACATTTACCAACTCACTTAAATTCATCACTGAATTTCTAACATATATACTAATCTGAGAAGAAAGGAAAAATAAGAATATTACATTGACACTGAAAAAGTTTAATAAGTATCAACCATGACAGAATAATAAAGTGATCATTGTTTTAACTTTCCAATTGAAGAGAAAGTATTTTTATTTGCAGAGCAGAGTGAGTGGGTAGAGTGAAAGTCACTCAGTCATGTCCAACTCTTTGTGACCCCATGGATTATACAGTCCACGGAATTTTCCAGGCCAGATACTGGAGTAGGTTGCCTTTCCTTTCTCCAGGGATATTCCCAACTCAGAGATAGAATCCAGGTCTCCCTTATTGCAGGCAGATTCTCTACCTGCTGAGCCACAAGGGAAGCCCAAGAATACTGGAGTGGGTAGCCTATCCCTTCTCCAGCGGATCTTCCCGACCCAGGAATCGAACCAGGGTTTCCTGCATTGCAGCCAGATTCTTTACCAACTGAGCTATCATATTTGTTTAGTTCAGTTTAGTCACTCAGACATGTCTGACTCTGTGACTCCAAGGACTGCTACACACCAGGCTTCCCTGTCTATCATCACCTGGAGTTTACTCAAATTCATGTCCATTGAGTCAGTGATGCCATCCAACCATTCAATCCTCTGTCATCCCCTTCTCCTCCTGCCTTCAATCATTCCCAGCATCAGGATCTTTTCAAATGAGTCAGTTCTTCACATCAGGTGGCCAAAGTATTAGAGTTTCAGCTTCAGCATCAGTCCTTCCAATGAATATTCAGGACTGATCTCCTTTAGGATGGACTGGTTGCATCTCCTTGCAGTCCAAGGGACTCTTAAGAGTCTTCTCCAACACCATAGTTCAAAAGCATCAGTTCTTTGGCACTCAGCTTTTTTATAGTTCACCTCTCACATCCATACATGACTACTGGAAAAACCATAGCTTTGACTAGATGGACCTTTGTTGGCAAAGTAATGTCTGCTTTTTAACAAGCTGTTTAGTTTTCTCACAGCTTTTCTTCCAAGGAGCAAACATCTTTTCATTTCATGGCTGCAGTCACCATCTGCAGTGATTTTGGAGCCCCCCCAAAATAAAGTCAGCCACTGTTCCCATTGTTTCCCCATCTATTTGCCATGGAGTGATGGGACCAGATGCCATGATCTTAGTTTTCTGAATGTTGAGTTTTAAGCTAACTTTTTCACTCTCCTCCTTCACTTTCATCAAGAGGCTCTTTAGTTCTTCTTTGCTTTCTGCCATAAGGGTGGTATCATCTGCATATCTGAGGTTATTGATGTTTCTCCTGGCAGTCTTGATTCCAGCTTGTGCTTCTTCCAGCCCAGCGTTTCTCATGATGTACACTGCATATAAGTTAAATAATCATGGTGACAAAATACAGCCTTGACGTACTCCTTTCCCTATTTGGAACCAGTCTATTGTTCCATGTCCAGTTATTACTGTTGCTTCTTGACCTGCATACAGATTTCTCAGGAGGCAGGTCAGGTGGTCTGGTATTCCCATCTCTTTCAGAATTTTCCACAGTTTATTGTGATCCACACAGTCAAAGGAGTTGGCATAGTCAATAATGCAAAAGTAGATCTTTTTTTGGAACTCTCTTGCTTTTTCGATGATCCTGCAGATGTTGGCAATTTGATCTCTGGTTTCTCTGCCTTTTATAAATCCAGCTTGAACATGTGGAAGTTCACCGTTCACGTACTGTTGAAGCCTGGCTTGGAGAATTTTGAGCATTACTTTACTAGTGTGTGAGATGAGTGCAATTGTGTGGTAGTTTGTGCATTCTTTGGCATGGCCTTTCTTTAGGATTGGAACAAAAACTGACCTTTTCCAGTCCTGTGGCCACTGCTGAGTTTTTCAAATCATATTTGTAAATACACCTAACTCATTCAAGCTTTTGTTTCTACCTAAATTCACACTGATGACTCCTGGAATACCATCAGATGCAATTCTAACCTATACTGCTTTGAGAAAAATAATGACATCTTATAACCCAAACTTCCACTTCAGAGCAATCATCCTAAAAACCTCCTAATACCATCAATGTAACTTAAAACTATATAAACCTCAGTATATGTAATGAATGCTGATAATGGCTTTAGTAGTTACCCCCAAAATTCACTGCCCCTACTTTGGGAAAAAAAAAAAAAAAAGGACGTAAAGATAGAATCTACTATGCTGAGCCAAAACATGTAATCATGAGTGATATTTGCCATCCCAGAGATGTAATTAGATTCCTTTAGAGAATGAACAAAGGCTTAAAACTACCACCTGGAATAATTACTTTAAAGGTCAAAGAAATTAAAAATACTCACAAATCCTATTTGGGTTAGACCTTTGTGAGATACGTTTAACATGCAATCTCAGTGAAATAAGGAGAAATATTAGACCAGGCCTGCCTAAAAACAGATCCAAGATGGGATTAAACATACAAGGGTTTTATTAAGGAAAATGTCTGTGTGAGGAAATGGGGAGGGAGCCAGGAGAGGCGTGGAGAGACACCAACACCTGATACAAGCCTGGCTCCAAGGGAAGGAGAGATGAAATAAAAGTCTGCTGGAAGCATCGTGGACTGTCCTGCAATTCAAGGAAGCCTCAGCCAGGCGTTCAGGGAGCCTGAGCCCCAGACACCTATCAGCGAAGCCCTGAGTCTGCCAGGAGCAGGCCTACCTTAGAGTCCCGCCTGTGCTGTACAGCGGCAGCAGGGCATGGAAAGCATGGCTTCTGTGAAAATGCCTTGATAGGCTTCAGAGCAGGGAACCTGGAGTCTTCTGTCAATCATATACTTGCAGGTGGACTTTGAGGCACACTCTCATGGCTGCCAGAGGTGGCAGTGGTTAAGTTGCTAAGTCGTGTCTGACTCTTGTGACCCCCATGGATAGTAGCCCACCAGGCTCCTCTGTCCATGGCTCCCAGAGGGGGAAACATAACTAATATTCTACTATTTTCAATATCAGACTTGTCAAGATTTAAACCTCACAAGCACTTAAGTCCCTTTTAACTGGACTGATATTGTTAATGAGAATGATCACTGAAATAGCATCAAAATATGTATCTTAGGCATACATATATAACAAAGATTTTACCAAAATGCAAACTGACAACTCATTCCGTCTCCAGCCCAAATACATTACTTTGCTTCTGGAATAAAACGGAATACACTTTTTTTTTTTTTTTCTTTTTTACTCAGTTACACAAAGTCTCTTCAACATTCTTTCAGATTATGATTTTATATATTACTGTTTTAGTATAGACCCTTTGGATTTACTTTGTTCAAATATCTCCTTTAAATTTCTACCTAAATAAGCTTTTCCACTACATTTTTTTTTCCTAAACAATTTTAAAACTTGTTTGTGTGCCAGCTGTTATTAGAAATATTTATTAATGCATCCTTTCAGTTCAGTTCAGTTGCCCAGTCATGTCTGACTCTTTGTAACCCCTTGGAATGCAGCATCTCAAGTTTCCCTGTTCATCACCAAGTTCTGGAGCTTGCTCAAACTTATGTCTATTGAGTCAGTGATGCCATCCAACCATCTCATCCTCTGTTATCCCCTTTTCCTCTGCCTTCAATCATTCCCAACATCAGGGTCTTTTACAATGAGTCAGTTCTTTGCATCAGGTAGCCAAAGTATTGGAGTTTCAGCTTCAGCATCAGTCCTTCCAATGAATATTCAGGACTGATCTCCTTTAGGATGGACTGGTTGCACCTCATTGTAGACCGAGACTCTCAAGAGTCTTCTCCAACACCACAGTTAAAAGGCATCAAATCTTTAGTGCTCAGCTTTCTTTACAGTCCAATTCTCACATCCATACATGACTACTGGAAAAACCATAGCTTTGACTAGATGGACCTTTGTTGACAATGTAATGTCTCTGTTTTTTAATATGCTGTCTAGGTTGGTCATAGTTTCTCTTCCAAGCAGCAAGTGTCTTTTAATTTCATGGCTGCAGTCACCATCTGCAGTGATTTTGGAGCCCCCCAAAAAATAAGTCTCTCACTGTTCCCACTGTTTCCCCATCTATTAGCCATGAAGTGATGGGACCAGATGCCATCATCTTAGTTTTCTGAATGTTGACTTTTAAGCCAACTTTTTCACTCTCCTCTTTCACTTTCATCAAGAGGCTCTTTAGTTCTTCTTCACTTTCTGCCATAAGGGTGCTGTAATTTGCATATCTAAGCTTATTGATATATCTCCCAGCAGTCTTGATTCCAGTATGTGCTTCAACCAGCCCAGCACTTAGCATGATGTGCTCTCCATATAAGTTAAATAATCAGGGTGACAATATACAGCCTTGATATACTTCTTTCCTGATTTGGAAACAATCTGTTGTTCCATGTCCAGTGCTAACTGTTGCTTCTTGGCCTTCACACAGATTTTTCAGGAGGCAGGACAGGTGGTCTGGTATTGCCATATCTTTAAGAATTTTTCAGTTTGTTGTCAAAGGCTTTGACATAGTCAATAAAGCAGAAGTAGATGTTTTTCTGGAACTCTCTTGCTTTTTCAATGATTCAATAGATTTTGGCAATTTGATCTCTGGTTCCTCTGCCTTTTCTAAATCTAGCTTGAACATATGGAAGTTCTCAGCTCACATACTGTTGAAGTCTGACTTGGAGAATTTAGAGCATTACTTTGCTAGCATGTGAGATGAGTGCTATTGTGTAATAGTTTGAACATCGTTTGGCATTGCCTTTCATTAGAATTAAAATGAAAACTGAACTTTTCCAGTCTTGTGTCCACTGCTGAGCTTTCCAAATTTGCTGGCATACTGAGTGCAGCACTTTCACAGCATCATCTTTTAGGATTCGAATTAGCTCAACTGGAATTCCAGCACCTCCACTAGCTTTGTTCGTAGTGATGCTTCTTAAGGCCCACTTGACTTCACATTCCGGGATATTTGTCTCTAGTCCACTGATCACACCATCATGGTCATCTGGGTCATGAAGATCTTTTTTGTACAGTTCTTCTGTGTACTCTTGCCACATCCTCTTAATATCTTCTGCTTCTGTTAGGTCCATACCATTTCTGTCCTTTATTGAGGCCATCTTTGCATGAAATGTGCCCTTGGTATTTTGAATTTTCTTGAAGAGATCTCTAGTCTTTACCATTCTATTGTTTCCCTCTATTTCTTTGCACTGATCACTGAAGAAGGCTTTCTTATCTTTCCTTGCTATTCTTTGGAATTCTGCATTTAAATGGGTATATCTTTCCTTTTGTCCTTTGCCTTTCGCTTGTCTTCTTTTCTCAGCTATTTGTAAGGCCTCCTCAGACAACCATTTTGCCTTTTTGCATTTCTTTTTCTTGAGGATGGTCTTGATCACTACATCCTATATACTGTTACGAACTTCTGTCCACAGTTCTTCAGGCACTTTGTCTATCAGATATAATCCCTTGGATCTATTTGTCACTTTCACTGTATAATCATAAGTGATTTGATTTAGGTCATACCTGAATGGTCTACTGGTTTTCCCTACTTTCTTCAATTTAAGTCTGAATTTGGCAATAAGGAGTTCATGATCTGAGCCACAAACCACTCCTGGTCTTGTTTTTGCTGACTGTATAGAGCTTCTCCATTTTTTGTAGCAAAGAATATAATCCATCTGATTTTGGTATTGACCATCTGGTGACGTCCATGTGTAGAGGGACACATGGAAGAGGGTGTTGGGTATGACCAGTACATTCCCTTGGCAAAACTGTTAGCCTTTGCCCTCCTTAATTTTGTACTCCAAGGCCAAATTTGTCTGTTACTCCAGGAATTTCTTAACTTCCTACTTTTGCATTCCAGTCCCCTATGATGAAAAGGACATCTTTTTGGCTGTAAGTTCTAGAAGGTCTTGTAGGTGTTCATAGAACCATTAAATTTCAGCTTCTTCAGCATTACTGGTTGAGGCACAGACTTGCATTACTGTGATATTGAATGGTTTGCTTTGGAAACAAACAGAGTTCAGTCTGTCATTTTTGAGATTGCATCCAAATACTGCATTTTGGACTCTTTTTTTGACTATGATGGCTGCTCCATTTCTTCTAAGGGGTTCTTGCCCACAGTAGTAGATATAATGGTCATCTGAGTTAAAGTTGCCCATTCCAGTCCATTTTAGCTCACTGATTCCTAATATGTCAATGTTCACCTTTGGCATTTCCTTTACCATCCTGAAATTAAATGTAATTGTTTGCCAATTTGAAATTAGTCATAGGTATCACCTATATACAGTTCTCATTTTTAAAATACTTCTTCCAGTTGACTTTATTTTTAATTGGAGGATAATTCCTTTATAATGTTATGTTAGTCTCCTCTGTACAACAATGTGAATCAGCTATAAGTACACATATACCCCTTTCCTCTTGAGCCTCCTTCCCACACCACCACCCCCTTCCCATTTCTCTAGGTCATGACAGAGCACCAAGCTGAGCTCCTTGTGCTATACAGTGGCTTTCCACATACATTTTTTTTTTTTTTTACCTTCAATAGAAACATGTTTTTATTTTTTTTAATTTATTTATTTTAATTGGAGGCTAATTACTTTACAATATTGTGGTGGTTTTTGACATACTTTGACATGAATCAGCCACATGTGTACATGTGTCCCCCATCCTGAACCCCCCCCCACACCTCCCTCCCTATCCCATCCCTCTGGGTTGTCCCAGTGCTCCGGCTTTGAATGCCCTGTTTCATGCATTCAACTTGGACTAGTGATCTATTTCAATATGGCAATATACATATTTTGATGCTATTTTCTCAAATCATCCCATCCTTGCCTTCTCCCATGGAGTTCAAAAGTCTGTTCTTTATATCTGTGTCTCTTCTGTTGTCTCACATATAGGGTTGTCATTACCATCTTTCTAAATTCCATATATATGTGTTAATGTACTGTATTGGTGTTTTTCTTTCTGACTTACTTCACTCTATATAATAGACTCCACTTTCATCCACCTCATTAAAACTGATTCAAATGTGTTCTTTTTAATAGCTGAGTAATATTCCATTGTGTGTATATACCACAGCTTTCTTATCCATTCATCTGCCAATGAACATCTAGGTCGCTTCCATGTCCTAGCTATCATAAACAGTGCTGTGATGAACATTGGGGTACATGTGTCTCTTTCAATTCTGGTTTCCTCAGTGTGTATGCCCAGCAGTGGGATTGCTGGGTCATATGACAGTTCTATTTTCAGTTTTTTAAGGAATCTCCACACTGTTTTCCATAGTGGCTGTACTAGTTTGCATTCCCACCAACAGTGTAAAAGGGTTCCCTTTTCTCTGCATCCTCTCCAGCATTTATTGTTTGTAGACTTTTTGATAGCAGCCATTCTGATTGGCATGAGGTGGTACCTCACTGTGGTTTTGATTTGCATTTCTCTGATAATGAGTGATGTTGAGCATTTTTTTCATGTGTTTGTTAGCCATATGTACATCTTCTTTGGAGAAATGTCTGTTTAAAAACAAAAGACCTACATATAGAAAACTACAAAACACTGATGAAAGTAATCAAAGATGACACAAATAGATGGAGAAATATAACATGCTCATGGATCACAAGAATCAATATAGTGAAAATTAGTATACTACCCAAAGCAATCTATAGATTCAATGCAATCCCTATCAAGCTACCAACAGTATTTTTCACAGAAACAGAACAAATAATTTCACAATTTGTACAGAAATACAAAAAACCTCAAATTGGCAAAGCAATCTTGAGAAAGAAGAATGGAACTGGAGGAATCAACCTGCCTGACTTCAGACTGTAATACAAAGCTACAGTTATCAAGAGAGTATGGTATTGGCACAAAGACAGAAATATAGATCAATGGAAAAAAATAGAAAGCCCAGAGATAAATCCACACACCTAGGCACACCTTATCTTTGACAAAGGAGGCAAAAATATACAATGGAGAAAAGACAACCTCTTTAACAAGTGGTGCTGGGAAAACTGGTCAACCACATGTAAAAGAATGAAACTAGAATACTTTCTAACATCATACACAAAAAGAAACTGAAAATGGATTAAAGATCTAAATGTAAGACCAGAAACTATAAAACTCCAAGAGGAAAACATAGGCAGAACACTTTCTGACATAGATCACAGCAAGATCCTCTATGACCCACCTTCAGAGTAATAGAAATAAAAGCAAAAATAAACAAATGGGACCTAATTAAACTTAAAAGGCTTGCACAATGGAGGAAACTATAAGCAATGTGAAAAGACAGCCTTCAGAGTAGGAGCAAATGAATAATAGCAAATGAAGGAACTGACAAAGAATTAAGCTCAAAAATATACACACAGCTCATGCAGCTCAATACCAGAAAAATAAATGACTCAATCAAAAAATGGGCCAAAGAACTAAACAGACATTTCTCCACATACTATTTTACACATGGTAATGCATATATGTCAATTGTACTCTCTCAGTTCATCCAACCCTCTCCATCTCCTCTGAGTCCACAAGTCAATTCTCTATGTCTGTGTCTCTATTCCTAGCCTGAAAATAGGTTAATCAGTACCATCCTTCTAGATTCCACACATAGATTAACACATAGATGTGTTAATAACGATGTTTGGTTTTCTCTTTCTGACTTACTTCACTCTGTATAATAGGCTCGATTCATCCACCTCATTAGAACTGATTCAAATGCATCCCTTTTTATGGCTGAGTAATATTCCATTGTGTATATGTATCACAGCTTCTTTATTCATTCATCTGTTGATGGACATTTAGGTTGCTTTCATGTCCTTACTATGTAAATAGTACTGCTATGAATATTGGGGCACATGTACCTTTTTGAATTATGGTTTTCTCAGTATATATGCCCAATAGTGGAATTGCTGGGTCATATGTAGTTTTATCACTAGCTTCTTAAGGAACCTCCATAGTTTCTCAATAGTGGTTCTATCTATTTACATTTCCACCAACAATGCAAGAGGGTTTCTTTTTCTTTACATCCTCTCCACCATTTTGTTTGTAGATTTTTTGATAATGGCCATTCTGACTGGTGTGAGGTGATAATTCATCATAGTTTTGATTTTCATTTCTATAATAATGAGCGATGTTGAACATCTCTTCATGTTTTGTGGGTCATGTATATGTCTTCTTGGAGAAAAGTCTATTTAGGTCTTCTGTCCAGTTTTTGATTGAGTTGTTTGTTTTTCTGATATTGAACTACATGCGCTCTTTGTATATTTTGGAGATAAATCCTTTGTCAGTTGCTTCATTTGCAATTATTTTCTGCCTTTCTGAGCACTATCTTTTTGTCTTCTTTATGGTTTCCATTGTTGCACCAAAGCTTTTCATTTTAATTAGGTTCCATTTGTTTATTTTTGTTTTTACTTCCATTACTTTAGGACCTGAGTCAAAGAGGATCTTGCTGCAACTTATGTCAAAGGGTATTCTGCCTATGTTATCCTTTAAGACTTTTATAGTGTCTGGCCTTACATTTAGGTCTTTTTGAGTTTATTTTTCATCTATGATATTACATATATATATATATATATATATATATATATATATATATATATGAAGTGATTTCATTCTTTTACAATAGCTGTCCAGTTTTCCCAACACCACTTACTGAAGGGACTGTCTTTTCTCCATTGTACATTCTTGCCTCCTTTGTCATAGCTTAGGTGGCCATAGGTGCTTGGGTTTATCTCTGAACTTTCCATCCTGTTCCATTGATCTGTATTTCTGTGTGCCATTACCATACTGTTTTGATGACTGTAATCATCTGATGTCTGGAGTCAGGGAGTCTGATTCCTCCTGATCCATTCTTCTTTCTCAAGATCGTTTCTGCTATGTGAAGTCTTTTCCATTTCCATACAAAATGTAAACTTTTTGTTCTAATTCTGTGAAAAATGCACTTGGTAATTTGATAGGGATTGCACTAAATCTTTAGGTTGCCTTAGGTAGTACAGTCACTTTCATAATACTGATTCTTCCAACCCAAGAACGTGGTATATTTTTTCAACTATTTGTGTCATCTTTTATTTCTTTCATTAGTGTCTTACAGTTTTCTGAGTACAGGACTTTTGTCTCCTTAGGTAGGTATATTCCTAGGTATTTCATTATTTTTGATGCAGTCAATGGTAAACTGAACTGTTTCCTTACTCTCTTTCTGATCTTCCATTGTTAGTGTATAGGAATACAAGAGATTTTTGGGTATTAATTTTGTATCCTGCAACCTTGCCAAACTCATTGATGAGCTCCAATAATTTTCTGGTAGTAACTTTAGGATTTTCTACATGTTGTAACATGTCATCTTCAAACAGTGACAGTTTTATTTCTTCTTTTCCAATTTGGATTCCCTTTCATTTATTTCTCTGATAGTATGGCTAAGACTTCTAAAATTATTTACTCCCCTACCCCGCATTTTGCATTTTTTATGCCATCCTATACATTTTCATATGTTATCTCTCTTTTTTAATTAATTTATTTTAATTGGAAGTTAATTACTTTACAATATTAACTGTTTATTGTGGTCATAGGTGATTCTACAACTTCTGTCTTTTAATGTTCTTACTAGCTTATTTTTTAAGTGGTTGAAAAACAGCTATTATTTTATGTTTGATTTTACTAGTAGGATTTTTCCTTTTCTATAAATTCTTACTTCTTATTGTGTTTTTCCCCCTAGTGGGGAGCTGCACCAGAGTTGCAGGGGATAAGATCAGATGCATGGTGAGCTCTGGACAAACACGCTGAGACAGTCACAGAGAATCAGACAGAGCCCTAAGCAGTTTCAATCCAGTTCCTCCACTTTACACCAAGGAGCAAGCAAGCATGTGTACTCTTTGTGAGTTTTTCAGTTTCTTACAGCAGTCTTTAAGTCCCACTGGTTTTCAATCCAGTTGAAAGATTCTTCTTCTCAGTGTCAGATCCCAGGGCTGGGGTGCCCAGTATGTGCTCTGAACACATCACTCTTCAGGGAGGCTATCCAAGCCATCATATTCCCTTCTTCTTCTGTGGACCCTCCTTGGGGAATGTATCGCAATCTCATCACCTCTCTTCCCTTCCTACCCAACTCAGTGTGGATCTTTCTTCACAGCCTTGATTGCGGAAGACTTCCCACCAGTCTCCAGTTTGTTTCTGGTGAGAAATGCTCCACGTGTTGATTTATTTTTTATGTGTTTGTAGGGGTAGGTGAGCTCAGTACCTTCTTACCCTGCCACCTTGATCTCCTCCTCTCAAATTTTTAAAATTTTAAACAATTTACTTTGGACAGCCATCTACCATGCACAGAATGAGACTGCTGTATAATATTAATCAAATGGTTAGTCATATTTTAATATAACTTGAAATGATATTCATTAATTCGTTTAATCTTTCACTTAGGTTTCGGAGATCAAGAGGTGTCAAAGTATAAGGCAATGAATTCCTAAATGATCTAGTACTAGTGTACTCAACTGACTGAAAACATACATAGTAAGCAAGTATACCTTGTGCTATGCCTCTGGTATAAGCAATGAGATTAGATTACATTGGACATTTTTTATGTGAATTACCTTCAAATGTTTTATGTATTAATAACCTTTTACTGCCATCATGTATAATTCTGACACATTTACTCTATGACTATTTCATTGCTTGAAATGAAATGTTCATACAAACATTTCATATGCCACCAATAAAACTTCATTACTATGATAAAAATTCCCTTGACTGCTGTTCATTATATAAAAATATTTCAATGTTTTTCACCATCCTGACAATATTACTTAAATACCACTCATAAATGAAATAATTAAGATTATTATATTTGGATCTCTCTCAATCATAGAAAGGGCTTCCTAGGTAGTACTACTGGTAAGGAAACCGCCTGCCAGTGCAGGAGACAAAAGAGATGCGGGTTTGATCCCTGGGTCAGGAAGAGTCCACTGGAGGAGGACATGGCAACCCACTCCACTATTCCTGCCTGGAGAATCCCATAAACAGAGGAGTCTGACAGGCAAAGGTCCATAGGGTTGCAAAGAGTCAGACATGACTGAAGCAAGGGCACACACATATTCAATAGAAAAGGTATTTTTGTCCCTTGTGCTATATCAATTATAGCATTTTGCAATTTTATATGAAACACAGTGTTTATCCTTCTGATTAGAAGATGTTTGAACACACCAACTAAAACCTTTAACCCTCTGATGAATGAAACATCTTATATATCTTTCAATTTTATTACCATGGTTCCTTCTAAAGCACTGATTTACTCTTCACTACTCCATTACTTTATTAAGAAAATGTGTATTGGCATGGTAAGTGTGTTGGTAATAGTTCAGTTACAGGAAAAGTTATTAAATCCATTGTCAACATTCAACTGAATGTTATCAACACTTTTCCATATTTGATATTTTTAAATAGTGGATAAATAGAGAGATATGGCCCAAGATAACAATGTAGGAAAACCCTGAATTCACCTGCTCCCCCAGTCATGCCAAATCTACAGCTACATATGGAATAGTTCTCTCTGAAAATACCAGAAAACTAGTTGAACAGCTCCTTTACATCAAATGAGAAAAAAGCCATGCTGACCTGGGTAGGGACTCCTAGATGCAGTTTTGCCATAATCCCCATGCTTGACACAGCATCCCACAATCAGGAGGAGACCCACAAATCCAGACCCTCTCCCTGAGAAGCAAAGGGTTCACTCTCCACATCAACTCTTCAGACCAGCATGTGAGAGATGAGGCCTCAAAACATCTTGGTCTGAAAACCAGTGGTACTCAAAGGGTTATAGTAAACTGAAAATCTGCTTTTAAAGGGTTTGTAAGCAGACCCACTCACCCCATGGCTTGGTGCAAAGGCAGTAGTTTGAAAAATGCTCAGCGGCACGTGCGCATGCTCAGTTGTATCTGACTCTTTGTGACCCCATGGACAGAGCCCACCAGGCCTCTGTCCATGGGACTTTCCAAGCAAGAATACTGGAATGGGTTGCTGTTTCCTGCTCCAAGGGATCTTCCCAACCCAGTGATAGAACCTGTATCTTTCACATCTCCTGCATTGGCAGGTAGGTTCTTTACCAGCTGAGGCACAGATTCATTTGCTTATCTGACAGTGCCCACCTGCAGGGCACAAGCCTGCTGGGATACTCTCCAGGGAGTGAGGCACCGGCAGAGGCCATGTTCACACTGTCCTCTACTTATTAAAGCCAGTGGACAGTAGGCACGTTTATTTATTTATTTATTTTTCTCCATGGCATCTTAAATCCCCAGCCAGCAGCACCATCTTTAGCCTTGTTAAAGCCAGTGGACAACATTACTTTTTTTTTTTTTTTTCTCCTTTTTTCCTTAGGGTGTGCTGCCATTTCTGCATTTCTGCATTTCTGCACTCTGCTTCAGTCACACTCCACAGAAATAGAATCTCCTGCAGGGAAGTTTTTGTACATGTCTCCCTCAGTTTTCTCCTTGGAAGAAAAGTCATGACCAACCTAGATAGCATATTCAAAAGCAGAGACATTACTTTGCCAACAAAGGTCCGTCTAGTTAAGGCTATGGTTTTTCCCATGGTCATGTATGGATGTGAGCGTTGGACTGTGAAGAAAGCTGAGCACCAAAGGATTGATGCTTTTGAACTGTGGTGTTGGAGAAGACTCTTGAGAGTCCCTTGGACTGCAAGGAGATCCAACCAGTCCATTCTGAAGGAGATCAGCCCTGGGATTTCTTTGGAAGGAATGATGCCAAAGCTGAAACTCCAGTACTTTGGCCACCTCATGTGAAGAGTTGACTCATTGGAAAAGACTCTGATGCTGGGAGGGATTGAGGGCAGGAGGAGAAGGGGACAACAGAGGATGAGGTGGCTGGATGGCATCACCAACTCGATGGACGTGAGTCTGGGTGAACTCCAGGAGTTGGTGATGGACAGGGAGGCCTGGCGTGCTGTGATTCATGGGGTCGCAAAGAGTCGGACATGACTGAGTGACTGAACTGAACTGAACTGACCTCAGTTTTCTCAACTATAACTCAAGCCCTCCACCCCGTCCACCTTTAGCGACTGGCCTCATAAAACTCTGGAGGCCAGGAGGGTTTGCATTCTTAAGTCTCATGAACTGTAACATTTGTAGAGTTCTTGGTAGCCTACCATGCCCACTGCACTGCACAGATAGCAGAATGAAGCACATTCCCAGTCTTTCTGATAAAGAGGCCACTTTTTGTGTTCAGGTCCATTAGCACTGAAATTCACCCAATCAGAGCAGCAAAAAGAAATCTGAAAAGTCAAGATAGTTTAAGGGTCTTATAGGACAACATCAATCAGACTAATACTTGCATTATAGGACTCCTAACAGAAGAAGAAAGAGAAATTTTACTCAAAAAATAGTGGCTGAATTTTCCCTAGCCTGGGGAAAGAAACAGATATCCAGATCTAGGAAGCTCAAAGACTTAATAATTAAGTAAGTCAAAGAGATCCACACCAAGACATTATAATTAGAATGTCAGGACCTAAAAGAGTGAATCTTAAAAGCAGCAAGAGAAAAACAACTTGTTACACACACAAGAGAGCTTCCATAAGAATACAGATTTTTCATCACAAAATTTGTAGGTCAGAAGAGAGTGGTGTGATATATTTAAAGTCCTGAAATAAAAATCTTTCAATCAGTAATACTCTACCTAACACAGAATACTCTACATTACCATTAAACTGAAGGAGAAATAATTTTCCAGACACGCAAAAGCTAAGGGAATTATCACCGCTAAATTAGCCTTACAAGAAACTGTTAAAGGATATTTTTAAACTGAAAGGGGCACTAATTAGTAATAATTGTGAAAGTATAAATCTCACTGGTAAAGATAAATATATAGAAGAGGTAGTAGATTAATGATTTATACAACTTTGAAGTATGAAGGTTAAAAGCCAAAAGTACTATAAGTATGTAAAACTATAATAAGGGACACAGCAGACAAAAAATGTAAAATGTAACATCAAAATCTCAATTGGAGGTGAAAAGTAAAACTTCAGTATTTTATAATGTGTCAATCGTAAGTTGTTACTAGTTTAAAACACATTGTTGTATAAATATAGGTTATGCTATGTAAAACTCATGTTAACCACAAAGTAAAAGCCTATAGTAGACACATAAAAGATAATGAGAAATGAATCTAAGCATTCTACCTATAAAAGTAATAAAACTGCAAAGGAACAGAGCAAGAGAACCATAAAGGAACAGAGAAAAACTAAAAAACAGCCAGAAAACATTTTTTAAATGGCCAGTGTGTCAATAATTACATTTAAATGGACTAAATTCTCCAAGAAAAATACATTGAATATAAAAATGAATAAACACAAAACATCTATAAACTGCTACAAGAAATTCACTGCAGATATAAGGACACACATGAACTGAAAGTAAAAGAATGGAAAAAGATGTTTCACACAAATGAAAACTAAAAGAAAGCAGCCACGGTAACTGTAATTATATCAGATGAAATAGAGGTTAAAACAAAAAGAATGATAAAATACAAAGAAGGGCATTATATAATGATCAAGAGGTCAATCCAACAAAAGGGTACGACATTTGTAAATATGTATACTGCCAATACAGGAGTACCTAAATATATAAAGGAAATATCAAACAACTAAATAGAGAAAGAGACGGCAATGTAGTAACAGGGAACATTAACACCCACTGACAACAAAGATTTTTCCAGGGAAAATCACTGAGGAAACAATATGTTAGATCTACCAGTCTTAATGGGCTTCCCTGGTGGCTCAGATGGTAAAGAATCCGCCTACAATGCAGGAGACCTGTGCTCCATCCCTGGGTTGGGAAGACTCCTGGAGAAGGGCATGGAAACCTACTCCAGTATTCTCACCTGGAGAAATCCCATAGACAGAGAAGCCTGGCAGGCTACAGTCTATCGGGTCATGGTGAGTCAGACACAACTGAGCGACTAAGCACAGCACAACAGTTTTAATATATACAGAGAATTCCATCCATAGCTCAGTTGGTAAAGAAACTGCCTGCAATGTAGATGACCCCGGTTCAATTCTTGGGGCAGGAAGATCTGCTGGACTTCCATTGATTCAGATTCCATCCAAAAGCAACAGAATACACATTTTTCTCAAATGAACATGGAATACTCTCTTAGATCAATCATCAGTTCAGTTCAGTTACTCAGTCATGTCTGACTCTTTGTGACCCCATGGACTGCAGCATGCCAGGCTTCCCTGTCCATCACCAACTCTTGGAGCTTACTCAAACTCATGTCCATAGAGTCAGTGATGCCATCCAACCATTTCATCCTTGCAATCCAAGAGACTCTCAAGAGTCTTCTCCAGCACCATAGTTCAAAAGCATCAATTCTTTGGTGCTCAGTTTTCTTTATAGTCCAACTCTCACATCCATACATGACTACTGGAAAAACCATAGCTTTGACTAGCAAAGTAATGTCTCTGCTTTTTAATATGCTGTCTAGCTTGGTCATAGCTTTTCTTCCAAGGGGCAAGTATCTTAATTTCATGGCTGCAGTCACCATCTGCAGTGATTTTAGAGCCCCAAAAAAATAAAGTCTCTCACTGTTTCCATTGTTTTTCCATCTACTTGCCATGAAGTGATGGGACTGGATGTCATGATCTTGGTTTTCTGAATATTGAGTTTTAAGCCAGCTTTTTCACTCTCCTCTTTCACTTACATCAAGAGGCTCTTTAGTTCTTCTTTGCTTTCTGCCATAAGGGTGGTGGTGTCACCTGCATGTCTGGGGTTATTGATATTTCTCCTGGCAATCTTGATTCTAGCTTGTGCTTCATCCAATCCAGAATTTCTCATGATGTACTCTGCATATCATATGCTGATTGATCATGTGTTAAGCAAAAAAATAAGTTTCAATAAATCTAAGATTGAAATCATATCAAGCATCTTTTCCAACCACAAAGATTTAAGGCTAGAAATCACTCACAACTAGAAATTCACACATACATGGAGATTAAACAACATGCTACTGAAAAATAAATTAATCATGGAAGAAACCAGAGAAGAAATCAAAAGATACCTGCAAACAACAGCAAATGCAAATATAATATACCAAAATCTATATGATACAACAAGAGTACTCTAAGAGGGAAATACATAGAATTGCATACATTCCTTCCTCAAGAAACAAGAAACGTCTCAAGTAAACAATATAATATTTTACCTCAAATAACTAGAAAAAGAAGAACAAACAAAATCCAAATGTTAGTAGAAGACAGGAAATAAAAAAGATCGGAGAGAGCATAAGTAAATGAACAAAGATTAAAATGGATATGGAGAAGATCAGTGAAAGTAAGAGCTATCTCTTTGAAAAGATAAGCAAAGAGATAAACATTTAGCTGAACTGACAAAGAGAAAGAGAGGGATCAAATAAACAAAATAAAAAGTGAAGCAGATATGAAAAATGATACCATAGAAGTACAAAATATCAGAAGAGATTACTATAAACAATTCAATAATACAGGCAGCCTAGAAGAAATGAATAAATTCATAGAAATATACAACCCACTATGAATGAATCAGGAAAAATAGAAAATCCAAATAAGCCAATCACTAGTAAAAGAGATTGTATAAGTAATCTAAAACTTCCCAATACACAAAATTCCAAGCCATATAGTTTCACTGGTGATTTCTCAAACATTCAAAGAAGGATACCCACCAATCCTCTTGCTTTTTCTATGGTCCAATCAATGTAGGCAATTTGATCTCTGGTTCCTATGCCTTTCTTTATCCAGCTTGAACATTTGGAAGTTGGTTCACGTACTGTTGAAGCCTGGCTTAGAGAATTTTGAGCATTATTTTGCTGGTGTGTGAGATGAGTGCTATTGTGCGGTAGTTTGAACATTCTTTGGCATTGCCTTTCTTTGGAATTGGAATGAAAACTGACCTTTTCCAGTCCTGTGGCCACTGCTGCATTTTCCAAATTTACTAGCATGTTGAGTGCAGCACCTCACAGCATCATCTGAAATAGCTCAACTGGAATTCCAGCACCTCCACTACCTTTGTTCATAGTGATGCTTCCTAAGGCCCACTTGACTTCACATTCCAGGATGTCCAGATCTAGTCTACTGATCACACCATCGTGGTTATCTGGGTCATGAAGATCTTTTTTGTATACTTCTGTGTATTCTTGCCATCTTTTCTTCATATCTTTTGCTTCTGTTAGGTCCATACCCTAACAGAAGGTATGTGTTTATTGTGCCCATCTTTACATGAAACATTCCCTTGGTATCTCGAATTTTCTTGAAGTGATCTCTAGTCTTTTCTATTCTATTGTTTTCCTCCATTTCTTTGCATTGATCACTGAAGAAGGCTTTCTTATCTTTCCTTGCTATTCTTTGGAACTCTGCATTCAGATGCTTATATCTTTCCTTTTCTCCTTTGCCTTTCACTTCTCTTCTTTTCTCAGCTATTTGTAAGGCCTCCTCAGACAGCCATTTTGCCTTTTTGTATTTCTTTTTATTGGGGATGATCACTCCCTCCAGTACAATATCATGAACCTCTGTCTGTAGTTCTTCAGGCACTCTGTCTAACAGATCTAGGCCAACCTAGACAACATATTAAAAAGGAGAAACATTATCTTGCCAACTAAGGTCCATCATCTAGTCAAAGTGATGTTTTTTCCAGTAGTCATGAATGGATGTGAGAGTTGGACTATAAAGAAAGCTGAGCACCAAAGAACTGATGCTTTTGAACTGTGGTGTTGGAGAAGACTCTTGAGAGTCCCTTGGACTGCAAGGAGATCAAAGCTGTCCATCCTAAAGGAAATCATTCCTAAATATTCATTGGAAGGACTGATGCTGAAGCTGAAACTCCAATACTTTGGTCACCTAATGCAAAGAACTGACTCACTGGAAAAGACCCTGATGCTGGAAAAGATTGAAGGCAGGAGGAGAAGGGGACGACAGAGGACAAGATGGTTGGATGGCATCACCGACTCGATGGACATGAGTTTGAGCAAGCTCCAAGAGTTGATGATGGACAGGGAAGCCTGCCATGCCGCAGTCCATGGGGTTGCAAAGAGTTGCACACAACCTAGCAACTGAACTGACAATAGCCAAAATATGGAAAACAGCTTACCCACTCATTGATGAATGAATGAATAAAGGCAATGTGATCCAGGTAACCCTCACTTTTAGAAAGTTTGCTTTCACAGCTTCACTTTCACAAAAGACATACATTAGTACTTGTTTTTGTTATATGGAAAATATCCAAAGAATATATTCAATTTTATGCAAAATGGTAACCACTTCACCTTTTTCCATTTCTGCTTATGAGGTATTTAACAGGAAAAATCTGCTTTCACATTGGGGAAATCTGCAAATACATATAATGAAATACTTTTCAGCCATTAAAAATGAATGCAGTCCTGCCATTTACAAAAACATGATTGGATCTGGAGGGCATTATGCTATGTGAAAAAGGTCAGAGAGAGACATACAAATATTCTATATGTGACATCTTAAAAAAGCAAAAGAAAGAAAGGAATAAAAAACCAAGCTCATAGATACAGAGAACAGAATTGTTATTGCTAGTGCTAAGGAAAAGTTAGGGGTTGGGTGAAATGAGTATAAGAGATCAAAACATACAAACTTTCAGTTACAAAATAAATAATTTATAAGGATATAGTACACAAATTTGTGACTATACTTCACAATACGTATAACCTATTTGAAAATTGTTGGGAGAGTAAAAGTCCTCATGACAAGAGGAAAAGAAAAGAAAAAAAGTTTTCTAACTATATAATGGTGACAGGCAGTATAACAAGACTTACTGTGGTGGTGATTTCACAATATAAATGAATATAGAATCATGTTGTACACCTGAAACCAATATTAAATTATATGTTGAATATACTTAAATAAAGGCTAAATCATAAACAAATTTATATGCAAATGTGCTATCAATAAATTCAACACCATAAATAGTGATGTGAGTTCCAATATGGTGAATAACTTGGGGATAATTCCATGCAGATAGAATTCCCTGCATAGACATTTTCTATACTCATTTTTTTCAACTATGATTTTTATCTTTTTAATTTATAAGTCATTGGCATATTGGAAATACTGACCAAACTGTCATAGACAATGTAATTTTTCCTAGTCAATAGTCTTCCTTTTGACTTTGGTATAATCTTAAAACTCAAATTTTTCATTCTTCAATTTTCAAATATATTTATCTTTTCTTATTTGTCTCTCTTCTTTTGAAAGACTTTTTCTATATTGGGCTAACAGTTCACTGTTTTACTATTAGGTTTTTACCTTTGATCTTCTGAAACCTCAGCTTTGTTAAAGTCTTTGCCAGAGAGAGAAACAAGCATGTCTAATTAAATAACTTAGTTTTCCACTAAAATATACTATCATTTTATCTGTTTGTTAGTTTAAGTCTCTTATGCCTTGATTTTATGTCTGAATTCCTACTGTGTTAAACTAATCTGCTTTTCTACTCTTGTGCCAATGCCATGCCATTTTGATTACAATGATATACTAGTAAGTTTCAGTATCAGGCAAAGCAAATATCCACTTAATATACTTTTAATACCTTTCTTGATTGTTCCAGGACATTTATTCTTTCATATAAATTTGTATATAGTTTTATCTAATTTTTGGAAACCACTGCCTAAAATTGCCTTGAACACATAAAAACAAATTGCTATGTTTATGATGTTTTCACCAAACACCATGAGCAGCTCTCTATTATTTGTCTACCTTTTGTTTTATTCCCTCATTAAAATTATGCTTTTGCTTTCCTTCTTAAATTATGTGATATAATGCATCAAGGCAAAAGTAAACAATGTATAAACATATAATATAATGAAAAAATAAATAGTGAACACTTTTCTAATTGCCATTTAGATAGTATATTACTTAATACTTAGTACTAAGCATTTAGATAGTACATTGCCCAAAAGTTCCCTATCCAATGTGTTTCTTCACAGATACTCGGTTGTGAGCAAAGCTTCCAAGTTCCATCAACCTGCCTGGCAGGCCTCCCCCAGCACATTTACCTACCTATATTTTATTGACCTGAGAGGAAGATTGAAGGGAATTGAAACAACTGATACATCTTCTTTTAATCCTCTCCTAAACTTTTTTTTTGTAAATAAACACTTAGAAAAGGAAGTTTAAATGAACTATTATTAGAACACAACAGATTTATCTTTTGGCGTTGAGGTAAAATTAATTTTGTTAAATTAAATATTCTTGAAGTACTTTATATTTGCATTTTAGCTTTACTTTTAAATAATATTATTTTCATTTATTTTAATAATAATCCTTAAATGGAAATTCACGATATAAAAAAATGTTATAAAAAGTATGTTGGCATGCTTATGTGTATAGGACTACTAAAAATTTTAAATATTACCCAAATTATTAGGCCAAATAGTTATAAAATCAAATAAAAATATATACAGTTGATTAAAATAAACTTTTCTGAAGTAATTCATGTAGCTATCCCTCTTATCCACTTCAGTTACCCTGTAAAGATCCCAGGTAAATAATTTCAAAGTATCTTAACAATTTCTTGAAACAAATGGCATAAAATTACTTTTTCTGAATCCCCACTTTGATGGACCAATTTCTCTATGCCAACATAGAGCAACTGCACAAATTCTAAATGATTTAAAATATAATATGCCCATTGACGAAATATATATAATATACAGTGAAGTAATTACTATAACATACATAGTACTACATTTAGATCAAAAAGAACCTCCAATTTCATGAAGGCACAAAATTTAAGAATATACATTATATTGTATCAAATATTCATCTATAATATGATTTAGCTAAATATTTTATAGATTTTTATGTTCAAGTCTTCTTGTGACCTAAGTTTGACACTAAGTCCCTGTGGAGGCTCAAAAACAGTTTACATTTGAAGCAGTTTTATATTTTATCCTATGTGAAAAATCAGCTTTTCCTTAATTGTCTGTGTGTTTGTGTGACACAGAGAGAGAAGAAGAGAAGGAAAGTCAAAAGTAATAGATTATGGAATTTGGGGTAGTGGGAGAGCCAGAATTTGGGGCCTCAATGAGCTCAAGTGGTCAAGAGAAGGAAAAAATGAATAAAGAAATATGTAAGGTCAAAGGAATCTCAAATATGAGAATGTTCTGGAAATACAACCTCAGAACTGTGAAATCCCACTGAAATTTAAATTGATTGATTTTTCTAACTGCAAAGGACTAAAAATTAGGATGTGAAAATGTGAACAAATAAAGTTATCAGTTTTATGCGGTTCTTCTATTGTATTTTTTCTAGTCCGAATTGATTTTGCTTCTCTTACCTCCTTTTATCTCGTCCTGGCTTTTTGCCACAGACACAAAAGGTACAAAGAAAACCAAGTCTAGAATTTTCTCAATGAGTGAGTGTGTGGGAAAGGTTAGGACTGACAGGAATATCTGATGCACACAGTCTGCCCTGAAGTAAAGTAAAACAATCCTGTTAATTTTGAGCTGTATCCCCAGTACCTGCCCAGTATGTGACACATGACAGATGCTCTATGAACTGAAAATGAATCATTGACACTGAATCCAATGTATCCAATTATATTTTAATTGCAACAGAGTCTGAAAATTATCACCACCTTATAAAAGTAGGATGTAAACATGACCAGCCAATGAAATGTTCAGTGGTCAAGGACACAGCAAGGGGGACTGGGATTGATTACTGGCTCTGCCACCCACTACTTCTGTAAACTTCATAATTTACATAAACTTTTTATGCCTCAATTTCTTCATCAGTAATAAAGGTAATATTAGTATCTGTATCATGACCATTTTGTTTCAATTTAAAAGAATATCAAGCAAGTTTTTAGTGTTTAATTCTAACAATTATAATGAATGGTAGTAGGTATTTGGATGATAATCAAAGAACAATTCTGTCATCACAATAGTCCCTGAGTCCAGGATACAGAAATGATTTAGGATATGATTAGGTAAATGGCATACCTTAACCTAGCAACATTATGTGTATCAGTACCTTATCAGGATTATCAAGCAACCATCTCAGCATTCTTTGTCAAATTTTGTTGTGAATGGAAGCAAGCATTTGAATAATCAAAGAATAAACAATTTTAGTTTCATCAGAAGACTAGGAGAATTCCTTCCCACATGCTTTTCACTAAAAAACAATTTAAAATTTAAAATCTATTGAAAATTATTTTAAAGCATTGTTAGTTCAGTATATTATGTATGAGAATAAAAAAATCAAAGTTCTAAATTAAACAGCAAAATTAACTTTATGATGCAGATATACATAAATTGATACATATTTCTAGGTATCAAGTTCTAATTGGCTATAATGCAACTATGACATAAATTACCTGGAGTTAACTTAAACTTCACAAGTTAAGGGCACAGTCCTTCACAAGACTCCCCATTTAACACATAGCTACCATCTCTGGGGTCCCCAGGTTACCAATACTGCTGACCAGTTGTCTACAAGTTCTGGGGTTCCCACTACCTCCTCAGGCTCAATACTTGGCTGAGATGACTCACAGTACTCAGGAAAACACATGATTATAGTTTTGTTATTAAAAAATATAAATAAGAGCCAGCCAAAGGAAAAGATGCATAGGGGAGGTCTGGGAGGGTCCCAGACGCAAAGCTTCTGCATCCTCAGGACACATTACCCTCTTGACACACTGATATCACCAACAAGTAAGCTCATCCAAGCTTCAGATATCCAGAATTTTATTGGAATTTCATTATGGAGGCATGATTGATTGAATCATTGGCTGTGTAACTGAACTCTATCTCCAGTTCCCCTTTCCTTCTAAGGTCAGGATGTCAGGGCTATATTGTGTGGTTCAAAGTCATTCATCTAGTCACCAGGATGGTGTTCTCAGCATGGTCATCCCCCACGATGAAATCATCTAGGGCCCATGATGAGTCATCTTGTTAGCAAAAACTCAGGTGTGGTCCTAGGTGTCCACCTTAACAACATAGGTACTCCTATTGCTCGGGAAATTCCAGGAACCAGAGACAAAGATCAGCCAAATGCTTCATTATACAACACCGGCATTGAATAAAATTGTTCAGCATATCCTTGCATAACCAATGAAAGCCATCCAAATAAAGAAAGTTATTGTTAACATGTTCGACAGCGGATCTTCCTAGCAATTAACAAATTTAGTATTTTTGTTTCATAAATAATGTTATAAGTCCAGGCATTAACTCACTGGAATTTAATCTATCAATTGGAAATCTATCAATTAACATGAGAGTAATGAGTCTTTATAGTTTTTAAGGTTTCTAATCCTGATGACAGATATAAAAGGAAGGCAAGAGTCCAGTTTGACTAAAATTGTTTCAATTTTAAAGTTGTATATCATGTTATATTAAAGACAAAAATCACAGTTACAAAGCACCTCTGAGGTACATCCTTACTTTAGTGACACCATTTGGTGTAACTCCTACAAAAAAACGAACCAGCCACTATGAAGGGCTAACTAGAGGGCATATTGTTGTGGGAAGTTGGCCTGTTTTCCAGCTGTGCCAAATTACCCACCCTGCTGCTTGAATCTCAATAAAAGCCTTTCATACCAGATACAGACTTTGGCAAAGTTCATGTGACAAGGTTCCCAGGAATCTTTCCAAGAAGTCAAATATGCCCAGTCTTTATGAAACTCCTTTCACCATGACTGCTAAGAGGGACCCAGGAAACAAAGGGTAGAAGCTATTATAACTGCAGTTGAATCAGGAGGTCACTGCTACAGCTCTTAAGCTGTCATGAAAATAACAGTGAACCCAAATAATCCCCAATAAAGCAAATTTAAGTGTCTGAACAAAAATAAAGAAAAAAGAAAACAAGGTAGTTTTAGTAAACCTGTTTGTCAAAGAATAAGATCAAAGCGTCAGGACTTTTTTATATACTACATCTCTCTATTGTAAAAATTAAAAATACAAATGAATTTTTCTACCGCATTAAGTCTTCAAAGAGAAAATCCTAACCTTATCTATGATATGAGTAGCATTACTCCCATTTTGCTGTCTTGTGTTTTTTTTGAAAGATAAATAATAAAGTTCTTAAGGCACAACCATGAATTGATAGAGTAGAAAACTTGTTTTTAAACAAAGTAGGCTATACAGGTTCTAAAAGAAACCTTAAAAAGACAACAAAACAAATGTATGTTATTCTCCAACTGTAGATAAAAATCTACCCACTGAATTATGCACACTAGGCTGAAAGAACTGGGAAAGAAAACAAACTTATTTGTGAACCCTAAAATACAGAAAGAATCCACATAGAGCCTTTTTATTCTTAATTTTCCTTGAACGAGATTCCTTAGGTGTAGAAATCATTCAATTTACAATTTACATCATATTTCCATTTCTAACTCGTTATTGGTTTCCAAGTACTACGGTAACAAGGTACTATAAATTTAGCAGGCCCAAACAGGACTTAGCATCTTACTAACCTTTCCGGAGGTTACGGGTCGGAAATAGGCTTCACTGAACTAAAATCAAGGTTTCTGAAAGGTCGCATTCTTTCTGAGGCTCTGAGAAGAATCTGAATCTAGGCTTTTTACTTTTCTAGAATTTGCTTGTGTTCTTTGACTCATAGCCCTCTTAGTCCGTATTCAAAGACAGCAAAGGCTAGTTATAGCTTTCTCCCAGGCCATGACTCTGACTCTGCTCTTCCACCTCCCTCTTCCACAGTTTAGGAGCCTCCTAACTACATTGGGAACACCTGGGTAATTTGGGCTACTCTCCACCTCACAATTACATTGGGCTCACCTAGGTAATCCAGTTATTCTCCTGGACAGAAATTTAATTGACTAACAACCTTAATTCCATCTTTAACCTTAATTTCCCTTTGCCATGTAAACTAACATACTTAAAAGTATCTAGGATAAGGAATACAGGCATCTTTAGGGGTAGGGGATAAAAAGTTTATATACATTAAAATAGTATAGTCTAGTTTGAAGTGAGAACACAGCAGTTGGAATACCCAAAGCTCCACTTTGGTTCTGGTCCTAAACAAACAAATATTATGATCTTTACCCCCACACCCCCAAAAAAAGAAACCATGGAGCCTCTCTGGATCTTAGCTTCTTCATCTAGTAACTTTTAAAATACACACTAAATATGAAATAGGTAATTAAACTGAGTTCATCTGAGTTATTTACCTGATTAAGGAATTTTAAATTTATCACAGAAAACATAAGATAGTTTCTTAACAAAAGACTTACCTACAGAGTTTCATATCCATGCTATACTAAACTATCTTCCTATTTTCTTAAATTTTATCAGCACTGTAAAACAGTTTGATTGTTAAGTCTTGATTTGTAGTAATTTTGATCTTTGTAAACCTATCTAGAAGTGATTGTTAAGTACATGATATTTCTAAAATTCATTTCATTAAGCACAGAAAACAGCTTCTTATTTCCTAATATACTACCTCTATCATTTAACTGTCTGACCTTCAAAAGTTCAGATTCTTGGTCAAGGCATTCAAATTTTATCTATTAATATGCTGAACAAAAACATGCAGAGCAAGATATAAAATAACTCAAATATCACAAATAGCTAAGATGTAGGGATTCATATATACTTTTTACCATGATACATATTGAAACATAGTTCACTTGATGTAATTAAGTTGCAGTGATTATATGTGTATAGATTTAAAATTTTAAATGACAGAAAGAATGATCTGGGTCTCAAAAACTTTGAGTATTCCAAAAGAATCAAACTAGGTCTCTTGGTCTAAACTACAATTTAAACTTAAATATTTTTCTATTTTACTTGTCAATATTTTTTTTTAATTAAGACTGGACAGTTTCTTTAAAAAGAAAGTAAGCATTTTAAGCATGAGGAGACAGTGGTGCCTCAATCTTATCAGTATATTAGCCTTTCCAAAAAGCAAATAATAATTGAGTTTGTCCAAAGGACAATATACAACTAGTCTGTTTTGGACAAAATATAATCTACCTAAGATTACAAAACAGGGGAAAACAGAGAATTTCATATATATTGACAGGAAAAAGAAATCAGTTTAGATCTCTCTATGCCAGCTGTTCCTTTATATTACAACATTGTTTCCTATTTAACATCTATATATCTTGAATAAAATTTTGATAAAGAAATTATTTTGAAAAAGGGTCCACTCAGTTGAATTACCAGTTTTTAAAAATACAGGACCTGCTATTTCCCCATTCGGGATGGTAACAAAAAAGACATATCACCTGTCATGTAATGAATGACTTATTATTTTTTAAATCTATTTCAGTTCAGGACACTAAAAAAGTTTGAGAATGAAATCTTCTCCAGAATTAAAATATGTGAACCAGGTATAACCATGAAAAAGTATTGGTCAAAGACTCCTATTCATACTATTTTAAAAATCATAGACTACTGAGAAGCCAGAAAGAAAATATAACCAAAATACACGTGAAAAAAGCTAAACCTATTGACAAAGTTCAGAATCATAAAAATATTATATAAAAAGTAATTAAGAAAATTAGATTGACTCAGACACACATATTTATATAAACATTCTAGGAAGTTTTCCCACAGGAACTATTTTAACAAATAAGTGATAACTGTTTTTTTTTTCCTCTAAATTATTCAGTCATTTTCATTACCATTCATTAAAATTTGCTTATTAATTCTTTAATAAAAATACAAGAATGGTAGTCAGTGATTCAATTTTTTAAATTTCACAAAATTCCACATACCTACTGTACATTCAACAAATCAAGCATTTTGTTTCATAAGACTGAATAATCAGACTTGTTGACATTGACTAAAACAATGGTGACCAGATTCCATAAACCTTGGCTCCCTCTAGAAATGTTTCCTTTCTGCCAAGAGAGAGATCTGTGCAGCAAACCCATACGTTAAGTGTTCTAGCAGATACCATCTACTTAAGTTTACAATTTTTTTTTTTTTAATGAAAAGAAAGTACGAACTCCTGTTTGTAGATTCTGGAGGCACAGCCAAGGCCATGGCTATGGTGATCTAGAGTAAGAGTTATATAGGTAACAATGTAACGTGGCCTATTTCTCAATTCTACCTTCCTTAATAGTTAGCAGATGTATTTCTTAAAACCTGGCATGTCTCCTTACCTCAGCTTTAATACCCTGATCATCATGGATAATATGAATGAGTGAATATTTCTCATCTCAGACCACTTGCATCACGTCCTCAGTTTTGTAACCTCTCAGTCTTTCCAGTCTTCATAATACCCTTCAGTGTTCTGTAATTTCTGTAGCCTCATAGTTTTCTAAACAGTTGTGGAGTCTTTTAAACAAACAAAAACTTTCTAATTCCATTTCAAAACAATGAAGATTCAACATAAACTACATAATATTTTTTTCAAAGAGACTATTAATTAAGGATAAAAAGATATAATTTGAGTATACAAGCCTTAATACTAAAATGACATAATTATGTTAAAAAGCAGATGTGTCAGCAATTTTCCAAACAAGTTTGTAACAGAGTTGTTATTTAAGAACCAACTTTGGAAGAGTGGCCAAGTTGGTGGAATAGAAAGACCCCAAGTTCATGCCCTCTCCCTGGTGCACCAAAATTACAACTATTTACAGAGGAGCTGTAGGTGAGAACAACCTGAAGACCAGCATAAAAGACCTTCTACAATTCAATATATACAGAAGGATCCACAATGAGAAGAGGAGGAGGAGTGGATATGTGGACCAAGCAAGACCCGTTCCCCAGACAGGTCACCCACAAATGGAATAGTTAATTTGTTACCGGCCAGGGTTCTTGGCCTC